>NC_092338.1:163601000-163955000 GCF_046630445.1 Rutidosis leptorrhynchoides | reverse complement strand
TCTTTATCGAACTCGATGACTTGAATGCAATGTCTTTTGAAATATGCCATGTATGACTCCAAGTAATATCTTTAAAATGAGCTAATGCACAGCGAAAGATTTCTTTCAAACTTGAGAATAAACATGCTTTAAAGTGTCAACCAAAAGGTTGGTGAGTTCATTAGTTTATCATAATCGATCATTTCCATAATTTTAATAGACCACAATATTTTCATATTTATAAACAGAACCTCTCGTCTGCATAAAGATAAAATCATTCATATGAATTGAACACCTGGTAACCGACATTAACTTTAATGCATAGAATATCCCTAAACAGAACCTCTCTTCTGTATAATAATAATCTCGAAGTACTAAAGTTATCCATAACCTGAATAGGGGTTGTTAGGCCCAATAGATCTATCTTTAGGATTCGCGTCAATTAGGAACAGAACCTCTCGTCTGTTTCCTAATTCTTATGTTACCAAGCTAAAAGGGGTGATATTCGGTTTAATAATCCAGCCATAGAATGTAGTTTTAAGTACTTGTGTCTATTTCGTCAAACATTTATAAAAGTAACGCATGTATTCTCAGTTCCAAAATATATATTGCAAAAGCATTTAAAAAGAGAGCAAATGAAACTCACTATACTGTATTTTGTAGTAAAAATACATATGACGGCATTGAACATGTGTAGGGTTGACATTGGATTCACGAACCTATATCATTCATATATATATTAAGACATATAATTCGTAATTGAACAAATTTATATATATATATATTATTAATAATAATATACTAGTTATATTATATGTTATTTAAATAATTTTAATATTTTTAATTTATATATTTTATATAACTAATACTTATCATTCTTTATATCATGTTAATAATAAAAATTTATATTAGGATTTATATATGATAACAACATATATTTATATATTAATTGTTACATTTTATATATAGCATAGTTACTATCATTTTAATAAAAATATAGTGATATGTAATATTAATATTATTGTAATGTATTTTTTTATGTAAAAATATCTATTTGTAATAATACTAATAATGATAAGTATGATAATAATAATGATGGTAATAATAGTAATAATAGTAGTAGTAATAATGTTTATTTTAGTATAAATGGTAGTATTAAATAAAATAATAATAATTTACTTTAATAATATAATGATAATAATAATAGTGTTAATAATAATAATAGTCAGATTTATCATAAGCCTTGAGTTTAATTTTTAAACTTATGACTACAGTTTCTATAACTTAAATTCGTAATCGTATTCATAACTGTACCTCTATTCTTATAATTATAACCATTTTCCATAATTTTTATCATATCACTTTTATTATTAATTTCGTAACATGAATGTTGTTAATATGTTCATAATCATATTAATGCTAATAATCATAATAATACAATAAATATAATACTAACAATAATAATAATAACTATAATAATAATAATAATAATAATAATAATAATAATAATAATAATAATAATAATAAAAATAATAATACTTAATGATAATATTAGTAATAATAATAATGATAATATTATTAATTAGATGCATGATAATAATATTTATACTTCTAATTCTTAAGAAATAATAACAATTATCATAATAATAACAATAATCAATAATGATGATAATAATAATAATAATAATAATAATAATAATAATAATAATAATAATAATAATAATTTAAAACTACCTTAATAGCTTTCCGTAAAAAAAAAAAGACCACGACCAAGGCTCGAACCCGAGACCTCTCGATCACCCATCAAACACCTAACCAACTGAACCAATCCGTTTTGTTGTTTTATAACCCATTTGTATTTCATTTAGCTCCTATCTGTTTCATCTTCTTTTTCCTTCTTCTCAATCCCAATTCGACAGACATTATACCACATTCAACAACTCATTAAATTTGTTTAAGACTTTTAATTGATATAAAAACGAAATATATTAGGTTCTTTAATCAATTAAATAGATAAAAGAAAGAAAAGAAAAAAAAATCAATTACAAAACCCCGTTAATTATTTTATGAACTCAAAATCTGATTTTGAAATTTGGGCACAATTAGGTTATGATTATAACATGAAATAGTTGCTAAATCACCCCTATAAACTTTTGAAATCAGTAATTAAACTTGAATGATAACAGGGAATTCGAATTTGCTTGAAGAATAACCTGTTGACTTTTTAAAACAAAACTTTGACTCAGAAATTCGACTTCAATATAGAAATTTGGACTTTCAAACCTTGCAGATAGTTTAAACGTATCAATCCTAACATATCTGCATTATTACTTTTTGCAAATTCATTAGAAATCGAGGTTTTTGTAATTTAAGTATGAAACAGGGTAACGAGCTGTAAAGGAATATTGGATAGATGAAACTGATTACAGAAAATTTTACTTGGATTTTTGAGGGCGGATACTTTATGATAATTCATTAACTAATTGCATACCATTGATTAATTTTATAGGATTAAATTTGATGTACCTATTTTCTTTATCAGGCAAAAACAAAAAATGGAGAAGAAAAAGGATACGATTTGATTTTGATTGATCACAATATTTGTTTGTAGTATAACTGATTTGTACTGGTAATTAATCACACACAGTTATATTGACAAATTGAAACTGATTGAATCCTCTTATTAAATTACGTAATTATCTGTATTCATAAATGTATATATTGTTCTTATAAAAATATAAATCTGTATAAGTATTTGATTATATACCTAACTGTATTTTGCATATGTATATGTATACGTATCTGATTATAATCATTATTATTAAATATATACGTGTATTAATACTAATAACAATTATGTAGAATTTATAATAATGATAATAATATCAATATATTTAATAATTAATAATTAATAATTAATAATTAATAATTAATAATTAAATAATTTAATAACAACACTAATAATATTAATAATAATTTTATTAATAATAATAAATAAATAATAATAATACTGACAATAATAATTATTAATGATAATGTTCATAGTAATATTGATAATAACATTGATAATGTTATTACTAAGATACTAATACAAATATTAACAATAATAGAATACTAATAATATTAATAATAACAATAATAAATCAAATGTATCAAATTTTAGTATTTTAATAATATTAATAATACTAAATAACGAATATAATAATAATATAATAACTATAATTAACTTGTAATTACATTTAATATATTAATATTACAATTTATTAATTATGTAATATTTAATAATTATATCATATGCTACATGATAACATTTCTTGAATTATTTAATTACAATATAATAATTATTGATAGCAAACATATATATATATATATATATATATATATATATATATATATATATATATATATATATATATATATATAGATAATAATATCATATATATATATATATATATATATATATATATGTATTCTTTTTAATAGTAACTTAATTATTCTATTTATTATTTTATATATTTAATTCCAGTTGACTAAAGGTATTTTATTAATTCAAAATATTATATATATACTTATATTTATATTTATATCTATATATGTATTTACCTAATTTATTTCACAATTGTTCGTGAATCGTCAGGAATAGTCAAAGGTCAGATGATCTTATTAAAATAGTTCATAAATTTTGAGACTCCACATTACAGACTTTGCTTATCGTGTCGAAACCATATAAGGATTAAGTTTAAATTTGGTCGGAAATTTCCGGGTCGTCACAGTACCTACCCGTTAAAGAAATTTCGTCCCAAAATTTGATTGAGGTCATCATGGCTATCAGTAAAAATGTTTTCATGATGAATATGTGTTGATAAATAGAGTTTTATCATTAATGACTAATATAGGTAAAACGATTCGATTATGTGAAGCGTACGAGTGAAGCTGTCACAAAAGATTGAGATAGAGATTTAACTTTTGACGTAGTCACGGTGGATTTCCGGAATTCGCGAAATTTAAAGAAAACCTTTAAAATCTGAATAAGATCTGATTCCTCGGGATTAAGGAAATTAGGATCTCTTTAATTAAATGCAAAAATCTGCCTTGATTTCTTTATCAGATATTTCACTATAAATTAACTTCTTCTGTTCCATTACTTTTACAACTCCTATAATCAATTCTCAAATTCAAAAGATTGTGAAAATGCTTAATCCAGTTCTGATCCTTATCCTTATCCTGACTATCGCAACAATCATTCTCCTTTTCCAACTTCCACTGGAGGAATCTGTTTACTTCTACTTCACCCTTGGGGTTATAGTGTTTTTAATTCTCCCGTATCTTTATGTTGCAATAAACATTGATATACACGGTTTGTAATTTCTATATTATTTTTGAGCTTTATATTTCTTTTTATATTTCGGAGCTCCATGCTCTTGTTTTCTCTTCCCGGCTTCAAGTCAAGCGAATAATGGTCCAGAATTTGTAGATATGAAATTTTGAATGAACATGACTAATATTCTAAGAGAGAGATTGTAATAGTACGAACTTGATTGGTTAAATTACCAGAATTCAAGAGAAAAGATAGAACTATCAGGAAGATATGTTCTCGATATGTTTGAAGATTCGGTAGAATGTATGAGTCGTGTAACATGGCACATGATGACGGTATGGTCTGTAAATCGTCATGTTCTATTAGAAACTCAGCATGACTTACTGTAATATAATCACGTTGATCAAGTGTCATTATATTATACTAACTCATGCTTCAGTTCCTAACACTACATCAAAAACATTCATATTTTAAACTCGAAGGTTTCAGAATTTAGAAACTAAAATGGTTTCTTTTATGATGTAGCACAAATAGCACGAAGAGATAAATAATCTCATATAAGAATAGTTATGAATATATCTTCAGAATTATCGAAGATATTTATAATGGAAGATACGATGATATCTTAGAATTTTCAATATCGATGGATGATGATTAAGATTTGTCCATAAAGATTTAGAATCAGGAGCAAGGTATTCGCTAATGACTTCAGCAGATACTGAATCATTTGGATTCTTTGAAGGCAGGTTTAGTCTTTGCGATTTGTCCACAGCCTCCTTCATGGTTTGCTCAATCCGTTTTCCAGTTCCAACATTTCTGAGCTTTGCCAACATACAATTCTTTATCATCAAACTTTTGGCTGTTAAGGTCGTTTATAGTTTTTGCTGCTTCATCGGCATTTTTTCAAAATTTCGAGAACTAGTTCGCAGTTTAGGGTGTTTTTCAGAAACTTCACATTCACAGTATATAAGTCTAGGAGATAGACGTTATATGTACACATATAATTGTTGGCGTAGACATGCTGCGAGATTTCAAAATGCTGATTGCTGAATCCCAGTAATTGGCATGACAATTCTTGTTACAAGATGTGGATGAGTAAATGATGGGGTTTCGATAATTATAATGATTTTTCAGAAAGTCAAAGATCAATGAAGTTGTTGGTAAGTTTATTGCTAATGTGGTGGAACATAAACGGCTCCCCGGTAACGATGGCGAAAGGGCAATATATATATATCGAGGTTATAATAAGACTGTTTCAACTGAAAAGTCGAGGTTGACTTGCTGGAGCTGTGACAAAACTGACTACTTTGGAAAAGAATTGAAAAGTTATTTTAGCTAATAAATGCCAAAGGGTCTGACACGGATACGTGTTAAACTATGACTTTGGTTTCGAGGGTATTTCAGGTACAAGACTGCGGGTAACATGTGGTTGGATCATCATCTCGATTGTTCATTATTTGAAGTATCTTCAGGAATTTCGATGGTTTGAATACATATTGTAATCGTTAGTGTATATATATGATGTTCTGAAATTTTAGGTGATACAATTATTTTCCTGGGTTCTATGAATAGAATTGATGTTTTAGCACAGTTTTGAAGTCAAAGTATAGCTTTGAAAGATGTAAGAATCTAAGAGTGATATCTTCTGTTAAATCTTTGACTTGGATTTTTGATTTGTCAAAATCAGAATACGTAATCAAATTTGGATGAGAATGGTTGTTTTGATTTCTATAAAAGAATGTATATTGTTGTGAAAGTAGTGAGTATAGTTGGTGATTGTTGAATAGGATTCGAAGAATGTAACATATTAATTGTGACTTTATATACTTCTCGGGTATTACCTACCCGTTAAAAAAAAATTTCACAATTAATATTTTGTACAAAAGAATTTTTATTACAATCTTTATAAAAATATATATGTATATTTCCTTTAAATGTAATACAGATTTAATGAGTTAATATTAAATTAAACTAATTTGATTTTCGGTTGGAACTAGAAACGAGTAATCTCTAAAACTTTAGAAATTACATAAGTATTCCTTCAATGATATTGAAATTATGAATCAATACTTCATTATTTGTTGATGCATGATGTTGGTGTTCGTGGAATTCTTGTGAACTTCGCAAGGTACGAATGTTGTTATCTGAAAAGTTTCGAGTACATCAATGATGAAAGTGTAAAATCAAACATATATTTGAATAATACACTTGATTTATTATGAAATGGAATTCATTGAATGAAAAATAGAGATTGTAGTTAACGATGATTAACTCGCTAACGAAGAATGTACATCATAGCATATTAGTAATATGAATTAACCGAATAGTTAAGATTCACACATAATAGCTTTGTACGGAAAGATTTTTTATGGTTTAAAACTTTATATGTATAAGATATACATATAAATCCTTCAGTGGGAATGAGCTAATATTTCATAACTCGTTATTTCGATATACCTATTGGTGATTGTGTTGTCGATATCGTTGGTGGTTATGTAATTGATTAAGTTTGTAGTGTTACATGTGTTTCTGGTGTTGGGAATACTGACGATGACTCTGGCGGTACTGGCGGTGCTAGTGATGCTGACGGTACTGTTGATGCTGCTGGTAAACAAGTCTAGCTTGTAATTCGTGCACCATCCTTGTCAGGGTTTCTATTCTTCCCTGTATCATTTTTAACCATCCATTCATCTTGGTTTACGGCTATGATTTGAATAAATAATCTCTAAAACTTTAGAGATTACATAATCACCGTAGAATATTTCTCCGATGAAGTTATGAATCAATACTTCATCGTTTGTTGTTGTTGGTACTCCTTGGTATCTATGGTGTGTGTGACGTTGATACTCAAGGTACTGATTGTGATGTTAAAGTATGGGATGCGGATGTTGCTGTTGGTGGTGGTGATGGTACTGTTGGTGGTACTGTTGCTGCTGGTGCTGCTGCTGGTGCTTGTAACCTTTGCACCATATTCTCCAAAGCTACTACCCGAGCGCGAAGCTCGTTGACTTCTTCTATTACACCAGGGTGGTTGTCGGTTCGGACGAGTGGATGAATAAGATCTAGAATGTGAGATAGTATATAATCGTGACGAGACACTCTGGAAATGAGAGAGAAAATGGTGTCTCAGACAGGTTCGCCGGTTAGTGCTTCAGGTTCTTTGTCAAGAGGGCAATGTGGTGGATGGAAGGGATCGCCTTCTTCTTGTCTCTAATGATTAAGTAGACTACGAACCCATCCATAATTCATCCAGAATAGATGATGGCTGATTGGTTGATCCATTCCGGTCACACTGCTTTTGGAGCTTGAGTGAAAATCCATACTGGAATCCGAGAGACTTGAACTCGTTGCGTAATCCATTTCGTACGATTGAACAAAGGATTTTTCAATATGAAATGATTTATGGCTATCAGGTGATATTCTAATTACATAGAATATATATATATAGAGAGAGAGAGAGAGAGAGAGAGAGGAAAATATTTTGTAGATTACGGACGAATTTACGGAATATGTCAGGCATAGTTTACAGGTCAGTAACATATACGCTAAGATATGAATTTTGTCTATACACTGTTCATGCAATCAATGCAGTAAGATGTGTCTAGACTAGGAATGATAAGCATTTAATTTCCGACAAGAAATGATAAGCAAAAATTTTTGACACTCAACTAAGGTCGAAGTCCAGACTCACTAATGCATCCTAATGACTATCAGTTAGACACACTAATGCAGACCTGTTTCGCTAAGACCACCGCTCTGATACCACATGAAGCCACCCGTCCTAATCCATAAGGACGAATACAATAACATATGGTTACATTGCGAGGTATTTGACATGTATATAATACATTTTACAAACATTGCATTCGTTTTAAAAGACAAACTTTCATTACATCGAAAGTTGACAGACATGCATACCATTTCATAATATTCAACTATAAATGACTTAATCTGTCATTTGTTTAATCATAATCTTTATCGAACTCGACGACTTGAATGCAACGTCTTTTGAAATATGCCATGAATGACTCCAAGTAATATCTTTAAAATGAGCTAATGCACAGCGGAAGATTTCTTTCAAACCTAAGAATAAACATGCTTTAAAGTGTCAACCAAAAGGTTGGTGAGTTCATTAGTTTGTCATAATCGATCATTTCCATAATTTTAATAGACTACAAGATTTTCATATTTATAAACAGGACCTCTCGTCTGCATAAAGATAAAATCATTCATATGAATTGAACACCTGGTAACCGACATTAACTTTAATGCATAGAATATCCCCAAACAGAACCTCTCGTCTGTATAATAATAATCTCGAAGTACTAAAGCCATACATAACCTGAATGAGGGTTGTTAGGCCTAATAGATCTATCGTTAGGATTCACATTAATTAGGAACATAACCTCTCGTCTGTTTCCTAATTCTTAGGTTACCAAGCTAAAAGGGGTGATATTCGGTTTAATAATCCAGCCATAGAATGTAGTTTTAAGTACTTGTGTCTATTTCGTCAAACATTCATAAAAGCAACGCATGTATTCTCAGTCCCAAAATATATATTGCAAAAACATTTAAAAAGGGAGAAAATGAAACTCACTATACTGTATTTTGTAGTGAAAATACATATGACGGCATTGAACATGTGTAGGGTTGACCTTGGATTCACGAACTTATATCATTCATATATATATATTAAAACATATAATTCGTAATTGAACAAATTTATATATATTATTATTAATAATATACTAGTTATATTATATGTTATTTAAATAATTTTAATATTTTTAATTTATATATTTTATATAACTAATACTTATCATTCTTTATATCATGTTAATAATAAAAATTTATATTAGGATTTATATATGATAACAACATATATTTATATATTAATTGTTACATTTTATATATAGCTTAGTTACTATCATTTTAATAAAAATATAGTGATATGTAATATTAATATTATTGTAATGTATTTTTTTATGTAAAAATATCTATTTGCAATAATACTAATAATGATAAGTATGATAATAATAATGATGGTAATAATAGTAATAATAGTAGTAGCAATAATGTTTATTTTAGTATAAATGGTAGTTTTAAATAAAATAATAATAATTTACTTTAATAATATAATGATAATAATAATAGTGTTAATAATAATAATTGTCAGATTTATCATAAGCTCCGAGTTTAATTTTTAAACTTATGACTACAGTTTCTATAACTTAAATTCGTAATCGTATTCATAACTGTACCTGTATTCCTATAATTATAACCATTTTCCATAATTTTTTCATATCACTTTTATTATTAATTTCGTAACATGAATGTTGTTAATATGTTCATAATCATATTAATGCTAATAATCATAATAATACAATAAATATAATACTAACAATAATAATAATAATAACTATAATAATAATAATACTTAATGATAATATTAGTAATAACAATAATGATAATATTATTAATTAGATGCATGATAATAATATTTATACTTCTAGTTCTTAGGAAATAATAACAATTATCATAATAATAACAATAATCAATAATAATAATGATAATAATAATAATAATAATAATAATAATAATAATAATAATAATAATAATAATAATAATAATAATAATAATAATAATAATAATAATAATAATAATAATAATAATTTAAAAATACCTTAATAGCTTTCCCTAAAAAAAAAAGACCACGACCAAGGCTCGAACCTGAGACCTCTCGATCACCCATCAAATACCCAACCAACTGAACCAATCCATTTTTCTATTTTATAACACATTTGTATTTCATTTAGCTCCTATCTGTTTCATCTTCTTTTTCCTTCTTCTCAATCCCAATTTGACAGACATTATACCACATTCAACGACTCATTAAATTTGTTTAAGACTTTTAATTGATATAAAAATGACATATATTAGGTTCTTTAATCAATTAAATAGATAAAAGAAAGAAAATAAAAAAAATCAATTACAGAACCCGTTAATTGTTTTATGAACTCAAAATCTGATTTTGAAATTTGGACACAATTAGGTTATGATTATAACATGAAATAGTTGCTAAATCATCCCTATAAACTTTTGAAATCAGTAATTAAACTTGAATGATAATAGGGAATTTGAATTTACTTGAAGAACAACCTGTTGACTTTTTTAAACGAAACTTTGACTTAGAAATTCGACTTCAATATAGAAATTTGGACTTTCAAACCTTGCAGATGGTTTAAACGTATCAATCCTAACATATCTGCATTATTACTTTTTGCAAATTCATTAGAAATCGAGGTTTTTGTAATTTAAGTATGAAACAGGCTAACGAGCTGTAAAGGAATATTGGATAGATGAAACTGATTACATAAAATTTTACTTTGATATTTGAGGGCAGATACTTTATGATAATTCATTAACTAATTGCATACCATCGATTAATTTTATAGGATTGAATTCGATGTACCTATTTTCTTTATCAGGCAAAAACAAAAAATAGAGAAGAAAAAGGATACAATTTGATTTTGATTGATCACAATATTTGTTTGTAGTATAACTGATTTGTACTGGTGATCAATAACACACAGTTATATTGACAAATTGAAACTGATTGAATCCTATTATTAAATTACGTAATTATCTGTATTCATAAATGTATATATTGTTCTTATAAAAATATAAATCTGTATAAGTATTTAATTATATACCTAACTATATTTTGCATATGTATATGTATACGTATTTAATTATAATCATTATTATTAAATATATACGTGTATTAATACTAATAACAATTATGTAGAATTTATAATAATGATAATAATATCAATATATTTAATAATTAAAGATTAAATAATTTAATAACAATACTAATAATATTAATAATAATTTTATTAATAATAATAAATAAATAATAATAATACTGAAAATAATAATTATTAATGATAATGTTCATAGTAATATTGATAATAACATTGATAATGTTATTACTAAGATACTAATACAAATATTAACAATAATAGAATACTAATAATATTAATAATAATAATAATAAATCAAATGTATCAAATTTCAGTATTTTAATAATATTAATAATACTAAATAACGAATATAATAATAATATAATAATTATAATTAACTTGTAATTACATTTAACATATTAATATTACAATTTATTAATTATGTAATATTTAATAATTATATCATATGTTACATGATAACATTTATTGAATTATTTAATTACAATATAATAATTATTGATAGCAAACATATATATATATATATATATATATATATATATATATATATATATATATATATATATATATATATATATATATATATATATATTTATTCTTTTTAATAGTAACTTAATTATTCTATTTATTATTTTACATTTTTAATTCCAGTTGACTAAAGGTATTTTATTAATTCAAAATATTATATATATACTTATATTTATATTTATATCTATATCTATATATGTATTTACATAATTTATTTACACAATTGTTCGTGAATCGTCAGGAATAGTCAAAGGTCAGATGATCTTATTAAAATAGTTCATAAATTTTGAGACTCCACATTACAGACTTTGCTTATCGCGTCGAAACCATATAAGGATTAAATTTAAATTTGGTCAGAAATTTTCGGATCGTCACAACAGCTACCTAAGTGTGGGGAGATTCAAATGTTCTAAGAAAAAAATGCTTTCTAGAGTTAGTTGTTCTGTTCTCGTATAGTTCCGAGAATGGAATCCGATTGGTCTTTTTCACTAGCAGACACTAAAGAACTAGTTTTCTCCTCCCATTCTGATTTTTTTTGTTTTGTAGGTTTTGTATAAAATTAAAATAATTTTTAAATTTAAGTTTTGTGTGAATTTAAAAACAAAATTTACTTTACTTCATTAAGTTTAAAAAAATGATATCTAAAATTCGTCGTGAGTTAAACACTAGGTCGTAGAACCGAAATCGCTTTACCCAAGGACGGGGCAAAAAATTTTGTTATCATTAATTTTAATATTATTGATCTAAAGTATGCCAAAAAAAAAAATTAGATTTTATAAATTTTTGAACGTGGGGTGATATACCAAACTTCAAAAATATGTATATATATGTTTGTAGTTTATGTTATGTAAAAAACAGGGTAAAACAGCGCACTTTCAAAGTCTGGCATTAAGTTCAGTAAAAGCTACTAATTTTGACGACAAGAAGCAAAACAAATGTGAAATAACAAATGACGGAATGAAAAAATAATGTGCACCATTTATCATTCGAACAAACAATATGTTTGCAAACTCGGTATTTTTAATCATTATTCTACGCTAATCACCCTCATGAATTTAAAATTTTTACTGATTTCTTGCAAATGAGGGCATTGCAAGATCTCAAGTGTGGGGAAGGATTATAAATTCTCTCGGGTTTACACTTGGTTTAATTGCCAAATTTTGTGAAAATTTGAAAAAATTTCAACTAAATGAACTCAAAATCATGTTTATACATATTTATGAACGATAAAACTAGGTGTTAATACCGAAATTATTGTTACCTCAGAAAGGACATAAATTGAGAAACAACCTAAAACGCTTGAATTTATTTAAAATGGAATAGAAGAGAATAAAAAGGAAAAGAAATAAATAAATAAAAGCTACGTGTGGGAAGAATTTACCAAGTTCTTTAAAACATATATCACATATTTTTGTACAAGATTATTGCAGGTACTTTTACTTTAGACTAAACTAATTAGTTTTATCTGATTTATTGTAATACTTTTGAAAGAATAGATGGATCTACATGATGGATCAATTCCATCATTAAAATGAAGTAAAGTCTTCAGAAAAAGAAATACGCTTCTTGATTTAGGTCAGAAAGTTGTCATCCAGACTAGTTGTAGAGTCTACGAAAAACCTTGAAAAGTTTTCTCGAAAATCAGCTGGAAATCCACGGACCTCAGCATCAAAAAGGGTCGCCAAGTGGTCAGACTTATCCTAACCATGAGAGGATCTATCTCGTAAAATGGGGAGAGCGTCGTGCAAATTATCTTGATAAGACTAATGAATCAGACCCCCAGAAAGGATAATCTCCTTAAAAGATTAAAAATCAGCTTTTAAGCCTGATATTACTCAATCCTTGAGATTGACCTTAAAGATTGAGAATTCAAACTCATGAAATTCGATGATATCTAAACTCGAGCTTGAACGAGAAAATAATTTGATCAAAAATAAAAACCGATTTTTTTCTTCTGAAAACCTATTTTCAATGCGTTCATTACCATTGAACGTAAAATCCTGAGAATTCATCAGAATTCATTAGGTCACCTGAACCAAATCGGGTGTCAACTGTAAGAACGGTGGTTGTATAACATGGTCGAAGACAGGACTTTGTGCCAGAACAAAAAAATTATAGGGTGATCTTTACTATTTCTCCTACAAAGGATAGTAATTGCATCTGACACATTTTTGGACCATGAACATCTGCATGTCATTAGACATTGCCTTAACAGTTGCTTGTTCAACGCTTTCCTTTACAACCGGATGGTAGTTTACCGAAAGGTAATGTCACACCCCTTAAATGGGACCGGGGGTCATATGTGACTAACAAATATCATAACACAAGTGTAAAGTGAGAACGACTCTAAATGAGACGTTTTTGATAAAAACCAATGTATTTAAAGCAGCGGAAAGTATAAGTCATTACTAAAGAATCCTTATAAATGTAACTGTAAATTCAAATGTTTTAATGCAATAATATGAATAATAAAATACGGACTCCAAAGCAGCAAAGTCTAAATTGCACACAATCTTTAGCAATCTTCACCTGAGACAAAACATGCTTAAAGTGTCAACCAAAAATGGTTGAGTGAACAACATAGGTTTATAATAGTTTTTAGACCACAAGATTTAGTTATAAAGTTTAATCAGTTCGTTAGTAGTGCTGAGGTGTATGATATCGAGACTAAACAAAATTACCCCGGGACACCTTGAACTGTCAGTGTCGTTTTAATCATTATTATGTAACCAAAGACCAACGGTCAAATGGTTAGAGACGTCGATCTCAGTAGGCCTACTCACAATAACTAAGTTTGCGTTTATACGTAGCAATTAACGATATCATGGGAGGAATTTAGCATGAATCAAAGCATGTCATAGCACAGTTTGAACTAATCAAAATAAAGCTTTCGAGTACTTGTGTCTAAGCGTAAAATAGTTTGAAAGCAAGCATGTGTCTCACCCCAAAAGTTCAAAATAAGTATATAAAGATAGTTAAAAACTCGGGCTATGAAGTTCACCTTAGTAGCAAGTAAATAATTCCACGCAAGATGTAAGAACGGTGTATGTGTTCGGAGATCTCAACCTAGAGATATAACCTTTGATTAGTTAATGTCTAACAGACATAAAGTTTGTTTATTAATATAATGAATATATTAACAGTGACCGTTATTGTCAAAAGACAAAGTGTGTTCATTAATATAGTAACTATATTAACAGTGGTTTTCGAGAAAAGTTCCTATTTCTCAAAAGTTTCTATTTTTGGAAACCTACTATTTATGGAAAGCTTCCACTTATAGTAAGTTTCTATTTCTAGTAAGTTCGGGTTATATTTCTTACAAAGATGTTGTACAATCTCGCCCAAACTTCGTTGCTATCATGCAAGTCATTCGAATGATCAGTTGTTACCGGGTGCCCAGGACTCTTGACCAGAATCTAAGTCTTGGCATTCGAGATCCACAAGCGTGTCCCATAATGGCAACAAGGACCACCCTAGGCCACAAATAGCGGTGATGTTTGTAGTCTTTGTACGTTACCTTTAATTATAACCTTCACATAACAAATTATTATTGTACTCTTATATATATATATATATATATATATATATATATATATATATATATATATATATATATATGTATATATATATATATATATATGTATATGTATATATATATATATATATGTATGTGTGTGTGTGTGTGTGATAATATACTTAGTGTAATTAAGTGTTACTATATAAATAGGTTTATAAGTTATAATAATAGTATTATTGTAACATCCCGTTTTCTTCATACGTGTCTTAAGGTACTTATATATATATATATATATATATATATATATATATATATATATATATATATATATATATATATATATATATATATATATATATATATATATATATATATATATATATATATATGTGTGTGTGTGTGTGTGTATGTGTATGTGTGTGTGTGTGTGTGATAATATACTTAGTGTAATTAAGTGTTACTATATAAATAGGTTTTTAAGTTATAATAATAGTATTATTGTAACATCCCGTTTTCTTCATACGTGTCTTAAGGTACTTATTTAATCGTTCGAACGTTTATATTTCGCTTGTTTATGTGAGTAAACGATATAAAGTGTTAACTCGATGTATACGAGATATATTCATATGTATATGTTTGAGAATGTATGCATGTATAAGTATATGCATGGGTTTTGATGGTGTTAAGTCATATGAGACTTAAAGACGAAGTTTAAACGTGTGTAGGAAGCGTGAACGAGGTGTACAAGTTGAATAAATCATTGTTGATTTAAAATAGTCGAAATAGCCAGTTACAGGCCATTGCCGCGCCGCGGAGATCTTGGGCGCGCCGCGACAAACAAAGCAAATCAAAGTCAGGAGTAAATTAACACACGTCAAAAATCCAGTGTATTGCCGCGCCACGACAAATGAGGTCGCGACGCGACAAAGCTGCAGATCTGATCCATTTCTCCCATTTAAAAAGGGGTGGTCCAAGGGTATTTTCATCTTTTCGCGTTTGGATCTGATTGGATCATTAACCTCAACCACTTATCTCATTTAATTCATTTCCTTTTTCCTTTTCTTTCCATTTTCTCTTCCAAAACATAAAACCCATTTGGATTAAAAGTGAGATTCAAAGGTGAAGACTTGTGATTCGATCTTTGGAGCAAATAGGAAATTTGTTCTCCTCGTTCTTAGCTACGACTTGATAGTATTGGTAAGTCTTAACTCCATGTTTTGAGTTTTAGTTAAATTATGGCTAGGGTGTGGTCATTTGAGTCTTGTGAGACCCATTTGGGAGTTAAATGGGTGAATTTGGGTAATATGGATGAAAGGAAACCCTAATAGCTATAACCTAGGGTTTGGTCTTATGAATTTAGGTTGTATGTGTCAAATGGTGTTGTTAGTCACTAACGCACTTGTTTAATGTTGAAAGACTTGTAAATGGGTTAAGTGTGACATAAATTATGAGTCTAAGTGCTAAAATGGGTCAAATGGGTAATGGTTGACCTAATTGGGTGACATGGGTATGAAATACTCTAATTTGTGTTAGTTAAGGTTAGTAGACTTTAAATCACTTGCTTTAGTGATTTAAGATGAGTCTTAGCCATTAATGGGCGGTTTTGGTGTAGTTGAGTCATTTAATGCAAATTGGGTCATAAAATGCTCAAGAGTGAGTATTGTGGTTAATTCCACTAGTTGTGTATTGAATGTGTACTTATTGTATTAGGTACTTCACTTTGAAGCTTGTGGAGGTTTAAATCATCACCAAATCGTTAAGGTGAGTGGAATGATTATATGCATATGTATGTAATGTATTTATTTGTATGCTATGGTATGAACCAAAGAGCCAGTAGTGCCATAGTATGTGCGATCGTGCTAGGACGTGAACCAAAGAGCCGGTAGCGTCATAGTACGCGTGTTGTAGTGTGAACCAAAGAGCCGGTAGCACTATAGCATGATTTTTTAGGGTTTGAACCAAAGAGCCGGTAGCACCTTAGCGTTGTTAGAGTGTGAACCACAGAGCCGATAGCACTCTAGCGTGAGTATGACTCGAGTTGTGATGTGAACCAAAGAGCCGGTAGCATCATGACAAATGCGTATGGTGTGAACCAAAGAGCCGGTAGCACCATGACGCGAGAATGGTTGACCATGGTTGTATATTGTTTTGTAGCATATTATATTATGTCGATTATATGTTATTAATTATGCTAGTAGCGGTTTGTTGGAGATTATTAGCTTTGTACTTGTGATGGTATGCTAATTGTATTGCTAGCGTGTATGCGGTATAGGTGTAAGTGATTGCAAGTAGGTATATTATATATATATATATGGGTATAATTATTGCATTCACTAAGCTTTGCTTACTCTCTCGTTGTTTATCTTTTTAGATGCTTGTGCGAATAGGGAAAAAGGGGTTGTTGGGCACTAGGTGTCCTTTGATGATGTTTCGTTGGAGCTTTTGGAAGTTGGCCTAATGTTTTGGGTAGTTTAGTCCCAAACCATGCTCGAAGTGTCGTTTGGATTATAAACTATCATTTGTAGTGGGTCGAACTTGTATTAAACTTAATTAATGGCCATCGTGCCTTGTAAACATTTAAATTGTGATACGTTTTAAATGGAACTTGTGGAATAGTTTACATATTTTATTGGCGCGTAAATGTGTAATATTTAAAAAAAAAATTATCGTATGGAATACGGGTTAGGTTGTTTCAAGTGGTATCAGAGCATGGTCTAAAGGATTTAGGCGACTTGAGATAGGTGTCTAGACTTAGATTTATTTGTGTATGCACTTTATGTGGGACTTGTAGGAGACGGGTCGGTCCGGGTGTTGATTAGTGCTTAGGTTTATGTTAACTAACCTTGTGCTAATTGTTTTGTGATGTGTTAGAAATCATCAAGCGAGATAGACGTTGTACTAGCAAGTTAATGCGACGTGCTCGCGTAACAATGATTAGCTACCATTGTTATGGGTTCAAATCGTGTCAAACAAGCAATGTACGATGATTGTTGAGCAAGATGGGGTAGTGTGGTGTATATACATATGTGTTAAGTCTTTTCATTCGTTGCTTAATCTTTTCCGTTTTATAGTATGAAGACGAGAAACGGACCCGAGACCAATGAAGGGGGTACGAGCGAGGATGTCGAGTTTACGGCCAAGGTTGAGACCATTATGCAAGCGTCATGAGGCTTTCTTAGAGGATGTTAAGAAGATGTTCTTGGATTCAATTGATGAACAAGTAGTCAATCTAGTCAAGGAACAAGTTAAGATTGTTCTTAAGGAGGATAACGCGGGAAGGCGAGACTTCCACTTTAAAAACTTCAAAGATGCTCAACCTCCCACCTTTGAAGGTTAACGAGACCCACTCAAGAGTGCTCGATGGATCTCCGATATGGAGGGGCTTTCAGTACGAGTGAGTGCCCTCTCGATAAAAAGACGAGGTTTGGTATTAGCATGATGAGGGGTGATGCCAAGTTGTGGTGGGACGCGAAAATCCGACTTTATGGCGAAGAACAAAGTATGAGTTTGACGTGGGACGAGTTTAAAGAAGAATTTTTCAAGGAGTACCGAACTTCGGCCGATCTTTAAAAGCTTAAGGACGAGTTACGTACTCTAAGGCAAGGGTCAATGAATTTGAACACTCTCAAGTCCACTTTCTTATCAAAGACCCAATTTTGCCCGGAGTATGACGAGAACGATCATATGTTGAAAGAAGATTTCTACCGAACCTTGAATGATAACTATCAAGAAAGGATTAGTAGGTATTCGGCGAAGACTTTTGATGAGCTATTTGATATCGCTAAGGGCTTTGAGTCGCTCGCTCCAAGAAAGAGTGACTTCACCTTTGGCAAACGAAAATTTGAAGCTACTAGCCACTCGAACAAGAAGAGCAAGAGTGCGACCGAGAGCGTCGGTAGTGTGAGAAAGAGGGCTTCTAAGAGTTTTGGGCCCACGTGCTATAATTGTGGTCAACAAGGGCACTTGGCCCTTGATTGTACGAACTCATCTTCCAACAAAATCGTTTGTTTTAATTGTAACAAAGAAGGGCACAAAAGGCCGGAGTGTCCCGAATTGCGCAACGATAATATTAAGCGACTAGAGAAGGCGGCGGGTACGGCTAGGGGTCGCAATTATTTGATGACCAATGAGGAAGCCAAGCAATCTAACGAAGTTGTCTCAGGTACTTTCATGGTTAATTCTAATCCGGCAAGGATACTCTTTGATAGTGGTGCAAACTTGTCGTTTGTGTCACCAAAATTTGTGCCTAAACTTAATAAACCATTTGCTAAGTTAAGTCGTCCGATAGAAGTTGAAATAGTGGACGGCAAGACGGTGCTAGTGGTTGATGTGTGTAAAAATTGTAATGTTATGTTTGGTACCGAAAACTTTAAAATCGATCTCATCCCGATGACTTTGGGTGATTTTGATATCGTCGTTGGTATGAATTGGCTCGATCATAATGGAGTCGATATTGCATGCCATGAAAAATCTATTCAAGTGAAGACCCCTAGTGGGGGAGAGTTAATTATTCATGGCGATAAGCGGAGAAGACTTGTGCCGATATGCACTTTTGCACGGGCACGTCGTTTCCTTGTTAGTGGTGGCATGGCTTTTCTTGCCCATGTTGTTGATACTCGTGATGATCCACCATCCATTCGTGAAATTCTGGTGGTGAATGAATTTGAAGACGTTTTTCCGGATGAGTTACCGGGTGTTCCGGCGGAAAGACAAGTTGAATTTCGCATTGAGTTGGTTCCGGGGGCTACCCCCATTGCTAAAACTCCTTATCGTTTAGCACCGACGGAAATGCAAGAATTGTTAAATCAAACCCAAGAGTTACTTGAAAAGGGTTTTATTCGACCGAGTGCTTCGCCATACGGCGCTCCGGTTTTATTCGTGAAGAAAAAGGATGGTAGTATGCGGATGTCATTGATTATCGGGAGTTGAACAAAGTGATGATCAAAAATCGTTACTCATTGCCTCGGATTGATGATTTGTTCGATCAACTCCAAGTTGCAACGTATTTCTCTAAAATCGACCTACGGTCCGACTATCACCAAATGTGGGTCCGTGAGGAAGATATCGAGAAAACGGCTTTTCGAACGCGTTATGGGCATTTTGAATTCGTAGTTATGCCTTTTGGTCTTACGAATGCACCGGTGGCATTCATGGATCTTATGAACCGAGTGTGCCAACCTATGTTAGACAAGTCGGTAATTGTGTTCATTGACGACATACTTGTCTATTCGAAGAGTATGAAGGAACATGAACATCATTTGCGAAGTGTGTTAAAGACATTGCGGAAGGAGAATTTATATGCTAAATTCTCCAAATGTGAATTTTGGCTAAGGGAAGTTCAGTTCCTTGGCTATATTGTGAACGAAAATGGTTTTCAAGTAGATCCGGGGAAGATAGAGACGGTCAAGAGTTGGGGACGACCGACTATGCCTACGGAAATCCGAAGTTTTCTCGGATTGGCCGGTTATTATCGTCAGTTTATCCAAGACTTTTCTAAGATCGCTTCTCCATTGACGAAATTGATAAGAAAGAACGCAAGATTTAATTGGGAGAACGGGCAAGAAATTGCTTTTCAATTGTTAAAAGAGAAGTTATGTCAAGCTCCGGTGTTAGTGTTGCAGAAGGTGTAGAAGACATGACGGTTTATTGTGATGCTTCTTTAAATGGGCTCGGGTGTGTTCTAATGCAAAGGGGTAAAGTCATCGCTTATGCCTCTAGACAATTAAAGGAACACGAAATGAGATATCCGACTCATGATCTTGAGTTGGCGGCGGTTGTGCATGCGTTGAAAATTTGGCGCCATTACTTGTATGGTGTCAAGTGTATGATTTATTCGGATCATAAGAGTTTGAAGCATCTTTTCGATCAAATAGATTTGAATTATCGTCAACGTAGGTGGATGGATGTAGTAAAAGATTATGATTGTGAAATACTTTATCATCCGGGCAAGGCGAATGTGGTCGCGGATGCGTTAAGTCGAAAGAGTCACCACCCGGCATTACGATTGGGATTGTTACGTATGATTATTACTAAGGATTTTCTTGAAAAACTGGGTGTGATTCAAATTGAAGCCTACGTTCACAACAAGCATGCGGAAGAAATTGTGGGGCAATCAGAATTCATTACTATGGGTTCGCGTGGTTTGTTGTCTTTTCAAGGAAGAGTGTGGGTGCCTAAGATGGGGGATTATCGACGAGTGCTACTTGATGAAGCATATAAGTCAAAGTATTCCATTCATCCCGGCGCGATGAAAATGTACCTCGATTTAAGAAAGGATTATTGGTGGCCGGGCATGAAACGTGATCTGGTTAAGTATGTTGAGCAATGTGTCACGTGTTTGCAAGTTAAAGCCGAACACCAAAAGCCGTAAGGTAAGTTACAACAGTTAGAAATCCCTAAGTGGAAATGGGAGCACATTACCATGGATTTCATCACAAAGTTACCTAAGACGGCGAGAACCCAATTTGATTCGATTTGGGGGATAGTTGATCGATTGACGAAGAGTGCCTTGTTTCTTCCCATTCGGGAAGCTATATCGTCGGAGGCCTTGGCTAAGTTGTTCATCAAGGAAGTGGTGTCTAGACACGGGGTTCCTATATCTATTATTTTGAATCGAGATACCCGTTTCACATCTCGGTTTTGGGAAAAGTTTCATGAAGATATGGGCACACAATTGAAGTTGAGCACGGCGTATCATCCTCAAATGAACGGTCAAACCGAACGTACGAATCAAACTTTGGAGGATATGTTACGGGCGTGTATTATTGATTTCGGTGGTAGTTGGGATGAGCACTTACCTTTGGTGGAATTCTCGTACAATAATAGTTATCATACTAGTATCGGGATGCCACCTTATGAGATGCTTTATGGGCGGAGGTGCCGAACTCTGATTTTTTGGGGTGATATTGGTCAAAAAGAAATCGGGAGTACCGATTTGGTCTTAGAAATGAATAGTAAGATTGATATGATTCGGGATCATTTGAAAAAGGCGCAAGATAGACAAAAGTCGTATGCCGACAAGCGTAGATGAATGATTGAATTTCAAGAAGGTGACATGGTGATGCTTAAGGTTTCGCCATGGAAGGGTATTATTCGGTTTCGAAAACGAGGAAAGTTAGCTCCTCGGTTTATTGGTCCGTTTAAGATTTTAGCTCGTATTGGTGAAGTTGCGTATCGTTTGGAATTACCCGAAGAGCTTGCGGGGATCCATAATACATTTCATGTTTCCCGTCTCCGTAAGTGTCTTGCGGATGATTCTTCATGGGTACCATTAGACGAGATTGAGCTAAACGACAAGTTAGAGTATGTTGAGAAGCCGATTGATATACTCGATGAAAAAGTAAAGAGGTTGAGACATAATGAGGTGAGAACTTTTAAAGTTCAATGGAGTCGTAGTAAAGGTTCTGAGTTTACATGGGAACCCGAAGAGTTTGTATTGGTGTATCTTTCGGCTTGTCATGCGGCTTGGATCACGAAGACGCGCTCTGATTCAAGTGGGGGAGAGTTGTAACATCCCGTTTTCTTCATACGTGTCTTAAGGTACTTATTTAATCGTTCGAACGTTCATATTTCGCTTGTTTATGTGAGTAAACTATATAAAGTGTTAACTCGATGTATACGAGATATATTCATATGTATAAGTTTGAGAATGTATGCATGTATAAGTATATGCATGGGTTTTGATGGTGTTAAGTCATATGAGACTTAAAGACGAAGTTTAAACGTGTGTAGGAAGCGTGAACGAGGTGTACAAGTCGAATAAATCATTGTTGATTTAAAATAGTCGAAATGGCCAGTTACAAGCCATTGCCGCGCCGCGGAGATCTTGGCCGCGCCGCGACAAACAAAGCAAATCAAAGTCAGGAGTAAATTAACATACGTCGAAAATTCAGTGTATTGCCGCGCCGCGACAAATGAGGTCGCGACGCGACAAAGCTGCAGATCTGATCCGTTTCTCCCATTTAAAAAGGGGTGGTCCAAGGGTATTTTTGTCTTTTCTCGTATGGATCTGATTGGAGCATTAACCTTAACCACTTATCTCATTTAATTCATTTCCTTTTTCATTTTCTTTCCATTTTCTCTTCCAAAACATAAAACCCATTTGGATTAAAAGTGAGATTCGAAGGTGAACACTTGTGATTCGATCTTTGGAGCAAATAGGAAAATTTGTCTCCTCGTTCTTAGCTACGACTTGATAGTATTGGTAAGTCTTAACTCCATGTTTTGAGTTTTAGTTAAATTATGGCTAGGGTTTGGTCATTTGAGTCTTGTGAGACCCATTTGGGAGTTAAATGGGCGAATTTGGGTAATATGGATGAAAGGAAACCCTAATAGCTGTAACCTAGGGTTTGGTCTTATGAATTGAGGTTGTAAGTGTTAAATGGTGTTGTTAGTCACTAACGCACTTGTTTAATGTTGAAAGACTTGTAAATGGGTTAAGTGTGACATAAATTATGAGTCTAAGTGCTAAAATGGGTCAAATGGGTAATGGTTGACCTAATTGGGTGACATGGGTATGAAATACTCTAATTTGTGTTAGTTAAGGTTAGTAGACTTTAAATCACTTGCTTTAGTGATTTAAGATGAGTCTTTGCCATTAATGGGCGGTTTTGGTGTAGTTGAGCCATTTAATGCAAATTGGGTCATTAAATGCTCAAGAGTGAGTATTGTGGTTAATTCCACTAGTTGTGTAATGAATGTGTACTTATTGTATTAGGTACTTTACTTTGAAGCTTGTGGAGGGTTAAATCATCACCAAATCTTTAAGGTGAGTTATGCATATGTATGTAATGTATTTATTTGTATGCTATGGTATGAACCAAAGAGCCGGTAGTGCCATAGTATGTGTGATCATGCTAGGACGTGAACCAAAGAGCCGGTAGCGTCATAGTACACGTGTTGTAGTGTGAACCAAAGAGCCGGTAGCACTATAACATGATTTGTTAGGGTGTGAACCAAAGAGCCGGTAGCACCTTAGCATTGTTAGAGTGTGAACCAAAGAGCCGGTAGCACTCTAGTGTGAGTATGACTCTAGTTGTGATGTGAACCAAAGAGCCAGTAGCATCATGACAAATGCGTATGGTGTGAACCAAAGAGCCGGTAGCACCATGACGCGAGAATGGTTGACCACGGTTGTATATTGTTTTGTAGCATATTATATTATGTCGATTATATGTTATTGATTACGCTAGTAGCGGTTTGTTGGAGATTATTAGCTTTGTACCTGTGATGGTATGCTAATTGTATTGCTAGCGTGTATGCGGTATAGGTGTAAGTGATTGCAAGTAGGTATATTATATATATATGGGTATAATTATTGCATTTACTAAGCTTTGCTTACCCTCTCGTTGTTTATCTTTTTAGATGCAGGTGCGGATAGGGGAAAAGGGGTTGTTGGGCACTAGGTGTCCTTTGATGATGTTTCGTTGGAGCTTTTGGAAGTTGGCCTAACGTTTTGGGTAGTTTAGTCCCAAATCATGCTCGAAGTGTCGTTTGGATTATAAACTATCATTTGTAGTGGGCCGAACTTGTATTAAACTTAATTAATGGCCTTCGTGCCTTGTAAACATTTAAATTGTGGTACGTTTTAAATGGAACTTTTGGAATGGTTTACATATTTTATTGGCGTGTAAATGTGTAATATTTAAAAAAAATAAAAATTATCGTTTGGAATACGGGTTGGGTTGTTTCAATTATTATCTAATTAATCAACCATTATTTAATCTTATCATATATATGTGTTACATATATAAATATACACCTATATGATACATACATATATATTCTTTATTATTATTATACATATATGTGTTTAACTATATGATATATATGTATATATTATATGTAAGTGTTATATATACATTAATGTAAAGGTGGTACATATATATACATATAACTACTTTACTTTTCATGTTTTTCTAACCTTATATAATTTACACAATACACACTCATACATACATATACACGTACATATACATACATACATATATACACATACATATATACGTATGTATATATTTACATATGCACACATACTTATATCTTCAATGTATACATGTACATACATAGGTATGCATGCATGCATGCATGTATATCATTATCATTATTACCTATTAATCAAACTTATGCTCATAAAATCATAACTTTTATTCATAATCATAACCTAATAACGTTACTCATCACATAAAATCATAATCTTTTATTATAATCATGTTCACCATATTTATAAATTTTTATCTATTTTAATTAACTTTATAACAACAATCATGATCAACTTATATTCATACTTAATTTTATTACTAGTTCATAACTTAATCTAATACTTTTAATTTGACACACATAATCTTATTACTAATAATCATAATCTTAATAATTATTCATGACCTAGTAACTTATTAACCTAATCATAATCATACATCTTTTATCATACTTTTAACTTATTCTTTAATCATCTAACTTATTCATAATCTTTTAAATTTAACAAATCTTTAACCTTATTAATCACATTCATAAACTAATTCACTTTTATTTATAAACATAATCATGATTTAATAACCTTAAACTTATTAATCATAAACACAATACTAAAAGTAAATAGTAACATGAAGCTAGAGTTTAAGGCTACTTTAATTGGAGATTAAGACTAAGATTGATGATGAATGTGGTGCAAACAGGAAACAGAAAAACCAGATGCAATTCACGATCAAACAAGGGGTTGCTTGGACTGTTTTGGTTCACAGAAATAGTAAGAACACAGCAGAAATTTCGACCCAAAACGGATGGTTTTTCTTGGGTTTTCTTTGCTCGACAGAACAGCAAACAGCAGCACTCTTGGAACTACTTTGATGGAGAATAACAGAAGGAAAACAAGAGCTACTGGTGGTCAATTGATAGCTGCAATTAGCAGCCTGTTGGGCTTCAAAAAAAGTAGCAGGAAGTAGCAGGATTAGCGATTAAAAAGGGCTGTTTGTAGACGAAAATAGGAGCTGAACAGAAGCAGGAACAAGCGGAGATTGAAGGTGGTTTAAAGGGCTGTAGCAGGTGATCGAATGCAGGCTGATTTAATGGTGATGGATGGTGACTGCAAAGGGCTACAGGAGGGTGGGGGTTTTTGGGGGTTATTTAGTCGATTAATAAGGAGAGGGAAAGCTGGAGAAGACTGTCGACTAAATTCAGCAACAAGGAAAAATATTGTGGTGCAATTTAGGAAAAACATGAGGGTTTAAATAGTTGATCAAGTGTTGGATCAAGATTAGGATTCTTGGTGATCAAGGACTTGTATTTAACTAGGATTGTGGATTACTTAACTTAATGATCAAGTTTACATTTTTTATAGCCTAGCCGATTTGTTACAATAATTATACATGTATTATATTATTTTTTTCGATAGTTATGTACTTATTTATATATTTTATATTTTTTTATTAAAGTTATTATGATTATTATTATTAAAGTTACATTTATTTAAATACATTTTATTTAATTATTAGTCCCTAACTTTTATAAATTCTTAATTTGGTTCCTATTAGTTTATATTAGTTTTTAAAGGTTATATATTATCGCACTTAATATTACATATACCTTTATAAATATAAAAACACCAAAAGACATAAAGTTATATTAACAGGAAAATATAGATCAAAAATTATTATTTAATCAATATTTTGTTAAATAAAGCTTATGAGCACAAAGTCCTAATAGTTGAACAGTATAAACAGAAATGGAAAATTGAGGGTCGTTATAGTACCTCCCCGTTAATTTAAACTTCGTCCCAAAGTTTCAGATGGACTTCTCGGATGCATCAGCAGTCAAGAAAAGATGGGGATATTTTCGTCTCATTTGGTCTTCACGTTCCCAGGTATACTCGGGGCCTCTACGTGAATTCCAACGGATTTTGACAATAAGAACTGTTGTGCTGTTTCAAGCGTTTGATCTCACGATCCATAACTTCTACAGGTTCTTCTATGAAGTGCATTTTATTATCAATGCGGAGGTAATTTAAAGGGATAACATGAGTGTCATCTGACTTGGTTTCCTTAAAGGGATTGTGATATTTTAGTCGTACAAGCATCTTAGTAAGCTGAACACCTGAAATGTGCAATGAACATTACTAAATTTATTTGAAACCTTGAGTGTTTATGTCGCCATTAGGGCAGACAATGAGAGAGAAGTACTTGGAGATCACAGCCATGTAGTTTGATGCATGACTTGTGTTTGTTAGAGATGGTACCAACTTCAAATTCCGGAAGGTAACCATAGACATGATACTTTTGGTTTTCAAGAAATATCTAATGTGAATAGACGAAACGAGATTCCATCTGAGAATCACTAATCAGGCTTATATGCAAAGCAAGCCATAATTACTAAGACGCCCTTAGAATGGTATGAATGATTAACGAAAGAGTATAATACATGCGATCTTATCCTTGGAAAGAGTTTTTGAAAGCACATTTGCAGAATGTATCTATAGCTATATGTTGAAACAGAGGTCGAAACTTGATGAGGATAACATCTAGTTGTAACTAGTGAGGAAGAAATGTTTGGTGTAAACACATAAACACCATAATCGTTTAAGGTAACTCCTTTAGAGAGGATAGCGAGGATCATAAATTATATTCCTGATAGGAAACCGCATGAGAGGTGTGATCTCTTGATGAGAAAGACGTTCTCGAACCTATGGCGAGTCGATCTATCATTCACTTATGAGTTTAAGTGCTGATGAAAAGAAATATGAATCATTGGCTACAAAGAATAGTTTACACCGGGTGAGGAAATATCTGAAAAATGCTTTCTTGCGCCAAAAAGATATTAAATCATAGAATTGACATTTTACGAGGTTGCTGTGGTTTAGCCGTGACATATTAGAAGTAAAATCTTCTCAACGGTCAACCTTACAAGGGAAAAGTTACTGAGAACATAGAGTTTTGAATGATGAACTCAATGGTAAGTTTCGAAGGGCAAGAGGAATTGTGATTACTACGTGGTGTAGAATAATATGAAAATTTTTATATAAACAAGCAATGAAAATTTTATATAAGTTCGAGTCATTTAAGGTGACAATTTAAAAAGGAATGAAGTTCTTAGTAAAACTAGAGTTATGTACAACATGTACTATTTTAAGTAAAATATCTTTTGAATAAAAGAATTGATTTGATCAAGTGAGAGTATAATTTTATATGTACTAGTCAAAATAAATAAGGGTAAATTTTATTACTTTATTATATACGATTTATAAAATTTGCAAGAATGATAGGATTTTCATATTTTGGAGGTTACGAGTTGGAAAAAGATTGACGAAGATCAAGTGAATGATTTTTGAAAATTTCGGGTGATATTTAAGCAACAATTTTACGAGGAAATGAAAGCTATTAAATTTAAGTGTGGTTAATGACTATTATAAGTTCTTGGAATTTAAAATGTTTATGTGCGAAGCCATTGCTGTCAAGTGAGATATGAAAGGTGGAGTATGAGAACATGAAGTTAATCCCCTGTTGACTTTGAAATTCCAACAGATCAGGACTAACATTGGAGTCGAAAAGCTGTTGTAAGTGCCCTTATTACATACTCATGGATGGAGTCCGTCTTTCACAAAGATTTCATAATATCTTGAGCATGAATAATTCAATGTTCACATAGACAGGTATGAAGACACGCTAATGCAGTGACTTTCGACTATATGATGTTTATCAGTCTATCAAGTTCTCGCTAAATCTGTGATTATTATCGGGATGGTATGAATTTTCCCAATGAGTAAGGGCGATGTAAGGACACGGTGTCACTTTCCTATTGTTATATGATCATTTAATGATACATCTAACATGCTTGTAACACCGAGATGAAATCGTAAGATTTTTCAGAAAAATGGTTAACGATTTAAAGGTCGCAACTTATTGTTTAGGTACAACAAATCACGAGATGTTTGACCATTAGTAACTTAATGATAAACATATCAATGCTACCTTTGATCATATGGAGTGTGTGAGGGATCACGTGCTTTTCAATATGGTGATGGAAATATATGTATACTTTAGCCTTAACTGGCAATAAATGTGGATACTATCCACTAGAGTATGATGGGGTTCTTTTAATTGCTATAGTAGTTTTTAGATGGGATTAGGGTAGGTTTAGCTCAAGCCACAGCTCGCGAGAAAATGGAAAAACTTCAGGTGATGTATTAAACCCTAGATTTCGAATTGACGATGATTGATTATTATTTAGGTATGACATTATTACTCGCATGCTATGGTAATCAAAAGATACTTGTTGGAAGGTCATATTCTTCATGAGATTATACCCATGAGATATTGACCGTCTCATCACAGAGAACGTGATAGTGAATGTGGGGTTTATAATATCTTCATTTGAATATTTAAATGAATATCTTGCAAGTGGTTGTCGCTTATCTTTGAGGGTTTCCTAATGGGTTTATGAAAATCTACACTAGTGTGACGATCTGAGAATTTTCGACCAAATTTAAACTTAATCTTTATATGATTTCGACACGATAAGTCAAGTCTATTAAACTGTGTCTCCAAAATTTTGAACTATTTAACCTCTGACTATTCTCGACGATTCACGGACATAGATGTATAAATAAATATGTAATTATATATATATATATATATATATATATATATATATATATATATATATATATATATATATATATATATATATATATATATATATATATATATATATATATATATATATGAAATCTATACATATGTAATATTGTAATATACATATACATATATATATATAATTAATAAATATTAATGATTCAATACACTATATAATCGGTAAATATTATATAATAAATGGTAATATATTAAACCTAAATTACAAGTTGAATATTATTATTATATTAATACTATTAACAATATCAGTATTATTATTGAGCAATATTATCAACAATACTAAATGGATTGTTAATATTATAATTAGTATCTATATTGTAATATATAAATATTAAATATTAGTAGTATGATTTCGTAAAGTATAATATCAAATGTAATTACAAGTTAAAAATATAAATGTTATATTAATAATGTTATTATCACTTTCATTATAACTAATAACAGTAACATTAATATTTGTACTATCATTTTTGATATAAAAATATATATAAATATATGAAATTTGATACAGTTGATTTGTTAATATATTTACTAATATTATTGTTATCATTATTAGTAACATTATTACTAGTAAAAATTATGATCTTAGTTATTATTAAGATTATTATTATCCTTATTACTTTTATAATTATTATTATTATTATCATAGTTATCATTATCATTATTATAAAAACAAATACAATTTATCATTATTATCATTAATTTTCTTATTATTAGTACTATTTCAACATTATTATCAATATTACTATCTTAAATATATAATCCATAAATATGAACTTGATATATACATATATATTGTTATAGTATTATTACCATTAATAATATTAACATTATAATTAGTATTATGATTATTATTAATAATAATATTAATAATATTATCATTTTTATTATTTTTATTATTATCTATTATTAATAGAATTGTTATAATTAATATTAATTATATATAAGATAAATTAAGGAAAAGAATCAATTTCAGTTGGGTGTAGCTATCAATCATGTTTACGTTTTTTGTCTCCTGTCTTTAAACTGATTACAAAATGAATCCAAACATATGAATCACTCCAAATTCAGTTAAAAGTTTCTTTCTCATTTTTATTTTTATATTCGTTCTTATGTTCTTAATTAGTACCTGCTGTCGACTTTTTGCAATAAAGCTTGATCAAATCCAGTATTAAATGATACCATCGACCTACATTATCAATCCACAACCACAAATACATCTAACCTCTTTTATTTGGCGAATTAAAACGAAAAAAATTAAGAAACCCAGTAAGCTGCCCTGTTCTTACTCTATTTTTCAAATCAAACGAAATCGTAATCAATTTCAAATTTTGTTAATGCAGTTCTACTATAAATCTCTCATTTCAACTTCTTGGAAAGATTCAAATCCCAATTGTTAGTATCGTGTAGGAATTTTAGAAATCAAAATTTCAAACCAAAAAGTCAAACGGTCATTTTTCATGAAATTCGAGTTCATGTTGTTGTTTCGGTAGAAATTGAGGAATCAAAAAGTTTCCATTGGCGATTTAAAACACTTTTCATGTTGTAAGTATAATGTAAAACAACTTTGAATTCGAAAATGGGAGTTGAGTTCTTCATCGCGTTATTTTTTTTTCTTTTTCTTTCTGTTTCAATTTTTTTTTCTTAATTGTTCTTGTTTTAATTATTTTAAACAAGTTCTAAACGATTCTGTATTGTTGGAAAATCCTAAAACTAAACGAATTAAGTGTTAAAAGCTATGGTTGATCTCTGATCAAATTCAATGTTGATGAACAAGAAGAACTAGTTAATTATGAGTTATAAAAAAATATGTGAAGAGTTTAACTCAGAAAGACAGAACCGGAGGGATGGTTAAGTGATGGTGTCGGGTTTCGAGTGGTCTCGGGTTCAATCCCTGCTGGGTGCAATTCTTTTTAAGATGAGCTTATAAGGTAGTTTAATTATCATTTATTATTTTTATTACTAATACTATTATTATTATTGTTATTATTGTTATTATTAATTGATGTTATTATTACTAGTATTAATATTATTGTTATTGTTATTGTTATTAATATAAGTATTAGTTATTATTTATTATTACTATTATGAATATAATTACAATTATCATCATTAATATTACTAATGTTGTATTATTATCTTTAATAATAAGATTGTTATTATTCTTATTTTTATTAGTATTAAGTAGTAAGTATTATTACCATTTAATTATCATTACTAATATCATTACTATAATTATCATTAATATCGGTATTGTTATCATTATAATCAAATACGATTTTTATTACTATTATACACGTTATTTTACCAAATAAATATTATTTATACGAAACTATACTTAAAAGTAATATTACATATAAAAATGTATTAATCATATTAACAATCTATTATATAACAAATTAGGTATTCTTTTAATAACAAGTTATATATATATATTAATAAAATCATATAAATATTAATCTCTTTGAATATATACACAAAGTAAATGTATATAATATATGAAATAGTTCGATTACAATTATATGTATTAATATACATAGGAATGATATAGGTTCGTGAATCCGAGGCCAACCCTGCATTGTTCAGTTGTTCAATATAGTCATATGTATTTTTAATACAAAATACATCAGGTGAGTTTCATTTGCTCCCTTTTTAATTGCTTTTGCAATATATATTTTGGGCTGAGAATACATGCAATATTTTATAAATGCTTTACGAAAACGTTTAACAAGTGATTAAAAACGATATTCTGCGGATTGATGTGCTAGGTAATTTAGTTATATGTTATAAGAGCATATAACCGTGAATCCTAAAGATAGATCTATCGGGCTTAACACCCCCATCCTGAAGGCTGCACTAGACATAAGAGCTAGTGGGCGGATGTTTAGTACTTTGTGGATTATTTATACACTTGCGAGTGTACATATCCATCTTTGCGAAGATGACTTATTATATTATTGTTAAGGTTGGTTACTGAGGCCTCAACATAAGCAGAACGGTTTTATACACTTGTGAGTGTACATATATTTATAAACGGAAATCTTGTGGTCTATTAATATATTGAAATGATTGTTATGATAAACCTATGAACTCACCAACCTTTTGATTGACACTTTAAAGCGTGTTTATTCTCAAGTATGAAAGAAATCTTCCGCTGTGCATTTGCTCATTTTAGAGATATTACTTGGAGTCATTCATGACATATTTCAAAAGACGTTGCATTCGAGTCGTTGAATTCATCAAGATTATTATTAAGTCAATTATAGTTGGATATATTATGAAATGGTATGCATGCTCGTCATCTTTCGATGTAATGAAAGTTTGTCTTTTAAAAACGAATGCAATGTTTGTAAAATGTATCATATAGAGGTCAAGTACCTCGTGATGTAACCAAATGTAATGTATTCGTCCATTTGGATTAGGACGGGTCATTAGAGTTGGTATCAGAGCGGTGGTCTTAGCGAACCAGGTCTTGCATTAGTGTGTCTAACTGATAGTTGTTTAGATGCATTAGTGGGTCTGGACTTCGACCATGTCTGCATGTCAAAAGTTTTTCTTATCATTTCGTGTTAAAAATTACCTGCTTATCATTCTTAGGGATTCACTTGCTTATCATTCTTAGTCTAGACACATCTTACTGCATTGATTGCATGAATAGTGTATAGACAAATTCATATCTTAGCGTATCTGTTACTGTAGACTTTATCTGACACGTCTCCCTAATTCCCTCCGTAAGTTACGGGATTTTCTGTACTATGTATATGTATTCTATGTAATTAGAATATCGTCCGATATCCGAAAATCATTTTATATCAAAAACCCTTTATCTAACCGTACAAGATGGAACTCGCAGCTAGTTCAAGCTTCTCAACTTCCGACAGCTATTCCGATATGGATTCTCACTCGAGCTCCGAAAGCAGTGTGACCAGAATGGATCAACCAATTAGCCATCATCTATTCCGGATGAATTGGAGATGGGTTCGTAGTATACTTAGTCATTAGAGACAAGAAGAAGGTGATCCCGTCCATCCACCACATTGCCCTCTTGGCGAAGAACCTGAAGCACTTACTGGCGAACCTATTCGAAACACCATTTTCTCTCTCATTTCCAGGGTATCTAGACACGATTATATTCTATCCACAATTCTAAACCTTATTCATCCACTCGTTCTGATCGACAATCATCCCAGAATAATAGAAGAAGTCAACGAGCTTCGCACTCGAGTAATCAATTTGGAAAACGTGGTGCAAAACCTACCAGCTTCAACAACAGCACCGACAACACCAGTACCACCAACAACCCAAGTTTCCACATCACACGCCTCAACATCTCATTTTGTACCTCGAGCATAATCATCGTTCTACGAATCATTCTACATCGTTTATCTTCGTTCTACATGATGATTATATAATTTCTAATGTTTTAGAGATTATGTACTCTAGTTGTAACCATAAATCAAATGAGTTTAATATCATATTAACTCATTAAATCCAAGATTACATCTAAAGAAAATATATATGTATATATATTTTCATAATGATTGTAATTAAAAAAAAAATTCTTTTGTACAAACTGTTAATGGTGAAAATATTATAATGGGTAGGTAATACCCGAGAAATATTTAGATTTCACATTAATAAGTTACATTGTACATCCTTCGAATCTGATTCAACAGTCATTTACTATTCTACCTACATCCACATATATACGAATTCGTTCATCGCAGAATAACCATTTTCATTCAATTTCATATATTGGATTTTTACCTATCAGAATCCAACAAGTGGCATAATGAAGAAAACATTGGATAAAATAAAATTTGTTAGAAACAAACAAATTAAGTATGAGAAAAATTTTGTTAAGAATCCACGCTAACTGTTCCTAGCTAACTGATTACATTTTATTTATCGCAATTTATTTATCGCAATTTATATTCTCGCAATTTTATTTATCGTCATTTAATTTCTGTTATTTAATTTACGCACTTTAAATATCGGGACACGTATACAAGGTTTTGACATATCATATCGACGCATCTGTATATATTATTTGGAATAACCATAGACACTGTATATGCAGTAATGATAGAGTTAGCTATACAGGGTCGAGGTTGATTCTTAAATAATATATATACTTTGAGTTGTGATCGAGTCTGAGACATGTACACGGGTCACGATACGTATTAATTAATTCGAATATTATATATTAAACTATATATGAATTACTGGACTGTTAACTGTGGACTATCGACTGTGGACTAATAACATTGGACAATTAAAATGAATTAAAATATTGATTATAACATATGAAACTAAACATTTCTTCAAGTTTGCCACTTGATTTCATTTTAAACCTCATTTGTATCTTGACGATCAGCGTTCAAATCTCCCATGATTCTTGAAAACACCTCAATCGAGAGGATGAACCAACCACACTTCATCTACGGAAGGAAAGATATATGCATATAGTCATGCACCTGAAAAACTCTCGGAAACTGAGTAAACGTTTAACACGTAGCTGTGCTAATTCCTTTAGTGTTATTATTACTCAAAATAACTTTTCAGTTCTTTTTCAAAATAGCCAAATTTTGTCACAGCCCCAACAAGACAACTTCGACTTTTCATTCAAAACAATCTTATTATAACCTTGATATATATGCGTGCTCATTTATTGTTACCAGAGAACCTTTCATATTCCACCATATTACCATCAGCATTTAATCATCTAAAAACACAATTCTCCTGAAACCACCTCGAATTTATAACCGACGATTCAGATATGGCTGCATTAAATGCAGACGAAACAGTAAAATTGTAGATGGCCTAAATGACCAAGAGTTTGATAATAAAGAATGTAGTGATGAGAACGCTCGATTAAAAATTTGGTACTGAAAAACGGATTGAGCTAACCATGAAGGAGACCAAGGACAAACACAAGGACCAAACCCTATATTCAAAGAATCCAGGTAATTATGGATCCGCTGAAATCTTTAGAGAAAATCTTGTTCCGAGGTCATGTTAAAATCTTGCGAAAAATTTTTCTTCATCAACTTTCGAACTTAGAAATTACAAAATATCATCACAAATATCTTCGATATTTCTGAAGATATTTTCATAAATATTCTCGCCCGAAAATATATACCTCTTCGTGCTATCTGTATTCCATTATATTGGAAACTTCTGTAAAATCTAAGTATAAATTATGAATGAATTGTGGAGAAGTGTTGGGAACTGATGCATGAGTTAGTATAATATAATGACACTTGATCAACGTGATTATATTACAGTAGGTCATGTTGAATTTCTAATGGAACGTGATGATTCACAGATCATAACGTCATCATGTGACATGTTACACAACTCTTTCATTCTGCTTAATCTCTGAACGTATCAAGAAATTATATTCTTGATAGTTCTATTCTCAGTGATTCTGGTAATTTGACAAATTAAATCGTGCTATTACGTTCTTTCTTGTTTAGAACCTTATGATCAATCGAAACTTCATACCTACGAGTTCTGGACCATTATTCGCTTGACTTGAAGTCGGGAAGATAAAACAAGAGCATGGAGCTCCGAAACATAACAAAAAATATAAGGCCAATCACAAACACAGAAATTACAAACCGTGTATATCAATGCGTATAGCAATATAAAGACACGGGAGAATAAAAAATAATACTATAACACAAAAGTAATAGTGGAAGTAAACAGATTCCTCCGGTGGTAGATGAAAAAAGGAGAATGATCGATATGAAAGTCAGGAATATATCCAGAATTAAAACTGGATGAAGCATATCGACTGATGATTTGGAAGAATGAATTAAAGTATAGGAAATGGGAGTGGTGGGAAATAATGGAACGGAAGAAGTTCATTTATAGTGGAAATACCAGACAAAGCAATCGAGACAGATGATCGCATTTAATTAAAGAGATCTTAATTTCCATAAATCTCAAAGAATCAGATCTTATAGATTTTCAAGATTTTCTTTTAAACCCCTTGAATTCCGGAAATCAACCATGACTACGAATCTCTATTTCTTAATCTCAAACTTTTGCGATAACCTCATTTATACTCTTCGAGTAATCGAATTATCTTATCTATATTACTTAATAGTAATAAAACTTCATTTATCACCTCATATTTGTCATGAAAACATTTTTATTGTTAGCCATGACGACCACACTCAAATTTCGGGACGAAATTTCTTTAACGGGTAGGTACTGTGACGACCCGAGAATTTCTGACCAAATTTAAACTTAATCTTTATATGATTTCGACACGATAAGTCAAGTCTATTAAACTGTGTCTCCAAAATTTTGAACTATTTAACCTCTGACTATTCTCGACGATTCACGAACATAGATGTATAAATAAATATGTAATTATATATATATATATATATATATATATATATATATATATATATATATATATATATATATATGAAATCTATACATATGTAATATTGTAATATACATATATATATATATATATATATATATATATATATATATATATATATATATATATATATATATATATATATATATATATATAATTAATAAATATTAACGATTCAATACACTATATAATCGGTAAATATTATATAATAAATGGTAATATATTAAACCTAAATTACAAGTTGAATATTATTATTATATTAATACTATTAACAATATCAGTATTATTATTGAGCAATATTATCAACAATACTAAATGGATTGTTAATATTATAATTAGTATCCATATTGTCATGTATAAATATTAAATATTAGTAGTATGATTTCGTAAAGTATAATATCAAATGTAATTACAAGTTAAAAACATAAATGTTATATTAATAATGTTATTATCACTTTCATTATAACTAATAATAGTAACATTAATATTTGTACTATCATTTTTGATATAAAAATATATATAAATATATGAAATTTGATACAGTTGATTTGTTAATATATTTACTAATATTATTGTTATCATTATTAGTAACATTATTACTAGTAAAAATTATGATCTTAGTTATTATTAAGATTATTATTATCCTTATTACTTTTATAATTATTATTATTATTATCATAGTTATCATTATCATTATTATAAAAACAAATACAATTTATCATTATTATCATTAATTTTCTTATTATTTGTACTGTTTCAACATTATTATCAATATTACTATCTTAAATATATAATCCATAAATATGAACTTGATATATACATATATATTGTTATAGTATTATTACCATTAATAATATTAACATTATAATTAGTATTATGATTATTATCAATAATAATATTAATATTATTATCATTTTTATTATTTTTATTATTATCTATTATTAATAGAATTGTTATAATTAATATTAATTATATATAAGATAAATTAAGGAAAAGAATCAATTTCAGTTGGTTGTATCTATCAATCCTGTTTACGTTTTTTGTCTCCTATCTTTAAACTGATTACAAAACGAATCCAAACATATGAATCACTCAAAATTCAGTTAAAAGTTTCTTTCTCATTTTTATTTTTATATTCGTTCTTATGTTCTTAATTAGTACCTGCTGTCGACTTTTTGCAATAAAGCTTGATCAAATCCAGTATTAAATGATACTATCGACCTACATTATCAATCCACAACCACAAATACATCTAACCTCTTTTATTTTGGCGAATTAAAACGAAAAAAATTAAGAAACCTAGTAAGCTGCCCTGTTCTTACTCTATTTTTCAAATCAAACGAAATCGTAATCAATTTCAAATTTTGTTAATGCAGTTCTACTACAAATCTCTCATTTCAACTTCTTGGAAAGATTCAAATCCCAATTGTTAGTATCGTGTAGGAATTTTGGAAGTCAAAATTTTAAACCAAAAAGTCAAACGGTCGTTTTTCATGAATTTCGAGTTCATGTTGTTGTTTCTGTAGAAATTGAGGAATCAAAAAGTTTCCATTGGCAATTTAAAACACTTTTCATGTTGTAAGTATTGTGATGACCCGGAAATTTCCGACCAAATTTAAACATAATCTTATATGATTCGACTCGATAAGCAAAGTCTATTAAACCGAGTCTCATTATGTTTGAACTATTTCATGATAACATTTGACCTTTAACTATTTCCGACGATTCACGAACCTTTAATTGTAACTAAGAATGTAAATATAAATAATTATATATAAAACTAATTATATTAGTATTAATGAACTATTAAGTAATTTTGTTATTATAAAAGATAACATTTAATAACTAAAGATTTTCATTTTGAATATATATAGTATATTGTATATAAATGATTCAAACATATTTTACCAACGTTATCAAAATATTAAATGTACAATGTTATACTTTGTAGTTAATTGTTTAATATACATAATAAATCATCTACTCAACATTTAAAACATGATTTTATATATATAGTAGTATACATATATACATAAATATAACTATATATATATGATTTTATACATAATTATTATATTATGTATATGTAGAAATTTATAATATATCTATGATGAAATAATGTACTATTTTAATAAATATATATAATACTTACATATATAAAACATTTATATTTTTCATAATTACATACATAAGTATAATATAATTAGTATGTAAATAAATATTATAATATATTTATATTAAAATGCATAAATATATAATATTCAGTATATGTTACAATACATATTACATAATTATTAAATATTACATAATAATAGATGATATTAATAAATTAAATTTAAATACAAATATAGTTGTTGTAGTAATGTTATTTGTATCGTCAAATATCAATATTTGTATTCATAATATCACTTTATATCATATAAAGATGAAATTGGATGTATAAATTAGATTATTATTACTAATATTATTATTATCGATAAAATATTAATATTATCATAATTAGTATGGTATTATTATTATTATTATTATCATTTTTACAATTATTATTATCATTAATATTATATTTATCATTATTATTAATTTTATTAATATTATTAGATATTAATAGTATTGTTATTATATATTATTATTATTAATTAAAAAAATAAATAGTAGGGATCTATATTATACGCGTGACCTCTGTATCCTTTATCTCTATTATTATTATTTTTTTTGTTTCTTTCCTGCTCCCAACTCGTGAACCTGTGTTGACATTTTCTCCATTTTTTATCAACCGATCTCTATTATTACAACATGATTATGTATAATTACAAATCAAATAAAAAGGAAATCCAATGGGATTAAAGAGCACAGCGATATTTTTTTTTCTTCTTCTCTGCACGCTCCAATTTTTTTTTCTTTTAATTCAATTTCGAATAAAGTTTCAAAATCTAAAAATGCAGAAAGGTTAGAAATCTTTCTTTGAATCTATCTGCAAAATCTCAACTCTCAAATCTTTATATCGATCTTGAATTTTGAAGTCAAAGTTTAGTTTAAAAAAAGTCAACAATTGTTCTTGAGACAAATTCGCGTTCGTGTATATGTTTCTGATCAAATTGACGATTCCAGTAGTTTTTATACATGTTTAGAAAACTATTTCGTGTTATAAACATTATCTATAATGTTATCTATTACGAAATCAATTTTTTTTGTTTTGTTCCAAGAACCGACGCTGCAGTAGGCCTTTAGTATTTTTTTTTTATTTTAGAACCCAAATTATTTTTTTTTTCTGTAATGTTTTGAAGCTTTAAAGGGAACCCCGATTTTTTTTTTTTTTTTTTTTTTTGGTTATTGATGTTTTGTTGAATCCATGAGACTTGTGGAGAAGAAGAGGAATAGAAGAAAAACAGTTTATATATAAAATTTAAATTCGATATTAGTACAGAGAATCAGAATTGGTGGGATGGTCGAGAGTGTTTGCGTGTGAGCATGTGGTCACGAGATCGAGTCCAGAGGACGGTAGTTTCTTTTTTTTTTTTGAAACTCTTTTCATGTGAGGTAGTTTTCTTTTCTAATTTTATTATTGTTATTATATATTAATTATTATTAGTATTATTATTATTATTGTGATTGTTTTGATTGTTATTGTTATTGTTATTATTAGTATCATACTTGTTATCATATTTGAAAGTATTATAGACATTACTATTATTATTATGATAGGTATTAATAATATTATTATTAGTAATAAACTTATCATTTTAGTATTTTATCATCATTAGGATTATGATTATGATTATCATTATTATTATTATGAAGGAAATAAAAATATATTATTATCATCAATATTAGAATTTGTACCGGTTTATAAATAATAGTATCATCAGTACATTTACAATTAATAATATCATATTTATCAGTATCATCATTAATATTTACTAGTATTATTATGATTATCATTTATCATTTTATAAATATTAGAACCCTTATTATTAACATAAGTATGGTATTAGTATTAATATTATTTTAGAGTTATTATTATTAGTATCATTAACAGTTATCATTTTCATTTTTTTTGCTATTAGTATTATCATTATTAATAAAATTATTATTATTATTAGTAAATCATTATTATCTAAATTATTATTTTAACAAATAAATCTTTTGTACACTATATATATACTTATGGTATATACTAGGATTGTATTAATAATTCACATAACAAACTAATAAAATTTCATAAATACAATACTAACCACAAATATATGTAGATAAATATATTAATGTCACTATTTATATAAACGTAAATCATTATAGATATATATACATAAAATAGATATATATATAAAATATAACTTAAAATATAATATAAGTATACGTTTTAAAATAAAGGTTAGAATAAATTCTACAAAACTATAATATATAAATAATACAAATTAATAAATGAAATTTTGTAACTTACATTATACGTATTAATATATACACAATTGATATAGGTTCGTGAATCCGAGGCCAACCCTGCATTGTTCAATGATGTCATATGTATTTTTACTACAAAATACAGTATCGTGAGTTTCATTTGCCTTTTTACCCTTTATATTTTTGGGCTGAGAATACATGATCAACTTTTATAACTGTTTTACGAAATTGACACAAGTACGTGAAACTACATTCTATGGTTGGATTATCGAAGTCGAATATGCCCCTTTTTATTAAGTCTGGTAATCTAAGAATTAGGGAACAGACACCCTAATTGACGCGAATCCTAAAGATAGATCTATCGGGCATAACAAGCCCCATCCAAAGTACCGGATGTTTTAGTACTTCGAAATTTATATCATGTCCGAAGGAGGATCCTGAAATGATGGGGATATTCTTATATATGCATATTGTTAATGTCGATTACCAGGTGTTCAATCCATATGAATGATATTTTTGTCTCTATGCATGGGATGTATGTTTATGAGAAATGGAAATCTGAAATCTTGTGGTCTATTAAAATGATGGAAACGATTGTTTAAGTTAAACTAATGAACTCACCAACCTTTTGGTTGACACTTTAAAGCATGTTTATTCTCAGGTATGAAAGAAATCTTCCGCTGTGTATTTGCTCATTTTATAGATATTACTTGGAGTCATTCATGGCATATTTCAAAAGACGTTGCATTCGAGTCGTCGAGTTCATCAAGATTATTATCAAGTCAATTATAGTTGGATATATTATGAAATGGTATGCATGCCTGTCAACTTTCGATGTAATGAAAGTTTGTCTTTTCAAAAACGAATGCAATGTTTGTAAAATGTATCATATAGAGGTCAAGTACCTCGCGATGTAATCAACTGTTGTGAATCGTTTATAATCGATATGGACTTTGTCCGGATGGATTAGGACGGGTCTTCACAGTTGGTATCAGAGCGGTGGTCTTAGCGAACCAGGTCTTGCATTAGTGAGTCTAACTGATAGTCGTTAGAATGCATTAATGAGTCTGGACTTCGACCGTGTTTGCATGTCAAAAGTTTTGCTTATCATTTAGTATCAAAAAATTATTTTCTTATCATCCTTAAAGTCTAAGACACGTCTTACTTCCTTTATTGCATAGACAGTGTATAGTTAAATTCATATCTTAGCGTATCTGTTATTGTTACCTTTGCCTGACAGCTTCCGTAGATTCCTCCGTAGCTTATGGGATTTTAGTATTATATATGCATATGTAAATTATGTATTGCAGGGTACTAATCTACATCCTATAATCTATTTCTTATCGAAAATCCTTCATCTGATCGTACGAGATGAATCCCTCAACCAGTTCGAGTCCATCAGATTTCGATAGCTATTTCGATAGTTATTCCGACAGCTATTTCGATATGGATTTCCACTCGAGCTCTGAAAGCAGAGTAACCGGAATGAATCGATCAATTAGCCATCATCTATTCTGAATGAATTGGAGATGGGTTCGTAGTCGACTTAATCAATGGAAACACGAAGAAGGCGATCATTTCCACTAACCAAATTCACCTCTTGACAATGAACCTAAAACATTTACCGGCGAACCTGTTCGAGACACCATTTTCTCTCTCATTTCCAAAGTATCTCATCACGATCATATACTATCTCAGATTCTAAACCTCATTCATCCGCTCGTCCGAACCGACAATCATCCCGGTGTAATAGAAGAAGTTAACGAACTTCGCGCATAAGTTGTAGTCTTGGAAAATATGGTGCAAAACGTACCAGCTTCATCCAAATCACCGGCACCAACAGTACCACCAACAACCCAAATTTCAATATCACATGCCTCAACATCTCAATCTATACCTCGAGTATAATCATCATTCTACATGACATTCTACATCAGTTATCTTCGTTCGACATGGTGATTATGTAATCTCTAATGTTTTAGAGATTATTTATTCTAGTTCCAACTGAAAACTAAATGAGTTTAATATCATGTTAACTCATTAAATTCATGATTACATTTGAAGAAAATATATATGTATATATGTTTTCATAAAGATTGTAATTAAAAATTCTTTTGTACAAACTGTTAATAATAAAAATATTTTAACGGGTAGGTAATACCCGAGGAATATTTAAATTTCACATTAATAAGTTACACTGTATATTCTTCGAATCTGATTCAACAGTTATTCACTATCCTATTTACAACCACCGGGATACTTATCCATTCACCAAAGAATAACTATTTTCATTCAAATTCAATTTCATATTTGAATTTTGACCTATCAGAATCCAACAAGTGGCATAATGAAGAAATAATGGACACAATAAAAATTGATTAGAAACAGACTAATTAACAATATTAAATTTTATTAAGAAACCACGCTAACAAAATCCTAGCTAACTGTTCCTAGCTAACTGTTAATTCCGTATTACATTTTATTTATCGCAATTTATTTATCGCAATTTATATTCTCGCAATTTTATTTATTGTTATTTAATTTCTGTTATTTACTTTACGCACTTTATTTATCGTCATTTAATTTCTGTTATTTATTTTACGCACTTTAAATATCGGGACACGTATACAAGGTTTTGACATATCATATCGACACATCTATATATATTATTTGGAATCACCATAGACACTCTATATGCAGTAATGATCGAGTTCTCTATACAGGGTTGAGGTTGATTCTATAATAATATATATACTTTGAGTTGTGATCGAGTCTGAGACATGTACACGGGTCACGATACGTATTAATTAATTCAAATATTATATATTAAACTATATATGAATGATTGCACTGTCAACTGTGGACTATCGACTGTGGACTAATAACATTGGACAATTAAAATGAATTAAAATATTGAATATAACATATGAAACTAAACAATTCTTCAAGTTTGCCACTTGATTTCGTCTTAAACCTCATTTGTATCTTCACGATTACATTCTGCGTTCAAACCTTTCATGATTCTTGAAAACACCTCAATCGATAGGATGAATCAACCGCACTTCATCTACGGAAGGAAAGATTTATGTATATAGTTATGCACCTGAGAAACTCTCGGCAATTGAGTAAAAGTTCAACACGTAGCCGCGTCAGATCCTTTGGCATTTATTAACAAAAACAACTTTGCGATCCCTTTTCAAAATTAGCCAATTTTGTCACAGCTCCAACAAGTCAACTTCGACTTTTCGTACGAAGAAACCTTATTATAACGTTTATATATACGCGTGCTCTTTTATTGTTACCAGGTAACCTTTCATATTCCATCATATTACCATCAGCGTTTAATCATCTAAAAACACAATTCTCCTGAAACCACCTCGGATTAATAACCGATGATTCAGATATCATAGCATTAAATGCAGAGGAAACAGAAAAATGGTAGATGGTCTAAACGGACAAAAGTTTGATGATAAAGAAAGGAGTGTTAGGAACGCTCGATAGAAAATTGGGTATTGAAAAACAGATTGAGTTACCCATGAAGGAGACCAAGGACAAACACAAGGACCAAATCCTATATTCAAAGGATTCAGGTAATTCTGGATCCGTTGAAATCTTTAGAGAATATCTTGCTCCGAAGTCATGTTAAAATCTTGCGGAAAATCTTTCTCCATCAACCGTCGAACTTAGAAATTCCAAAATATCATCATCAATATCTTTGATATTTCTGAGGATATTTTCATAAATATTCTCGTCCAAAATTATATACCTCTTCGTGCTTCCTGTGTATCAATATATTGGAAACATTCAATAGAAAATATAGTACCGAAAAGCAGATTATGCGAAACTATGAAGAAAGCCGTGGATAAATCACAAAGAATAAGTTTGACTTCAAAGAATCCAAATAATTCAATGTCTGCTAAAGTCTATAGTGAATAACTTGCTCCTTACTCTAAACCCTTGCAGACAATAGTTTCTATCATCCTCTGATCTTAGATATTCTGAGATATTATCGTACCTTTCATTATAAATATCCTCCATATTTCTGGAGATATTTTTATAACTATTCTTATCTGAAATCATTAATCTTTTCGTGCTATCAGTATTACATCATATAGAAACTGTTAGTTTCTATATTCTGTAAATTTTCAAGCTTAAAATATGAATGTTATTGTAGTAATGATGGGAACTGATGCATGAGTTAGTATAATATAATGACACTTGATCAACGTGATTATATTACAGTAAGTCATGCTGAGTTTCTAAATGAAACGTGATGATTCACAGATCATAACGTCATCATGTGCCATGTTACATAACTCTTTCATCCTACTTAACTCCGTAACAAATCAAGAAAATGTATTCTTGATGGTTCTATCTTCCGTGATGTTGATAAATTTGAAAATCAAATCATGCTATCACGTTCCTTCATGCTTAGAACATTATAATCATTCGAAACTCTATATCTATAAATTCTGGACCATTATTCGCTTGACTTGAAGTCGGGAAGAGAAAACAAAAGCATAGAGCTTTGAAATATAAGGGAGAATATAAAGTCCGATAACAACACATAAATTACAAACCGTGTATATCAATGTTTATCGCAACATAAAGACACGGGAGAATTAAAAACATTATAATCCCGAGGGCGAAGTAGAAGAAAGCAGATTCCTCTGGTGGAAGTTGGAAAAGGAGAATGATTGTTGCGATAGTAAGGATGAGGACAAGGATCAGAACTGGATTAATCATTTTCAGAATCTTTTGGATGTATGAACTAAGAAAGAAAGTATAAGAATGGTGAGAATAATGGAAAGGAAGAGCTTAATTTATACTGGAAATATCAGACGTAGTAATCGGGGCAGATCACCGTATTTAATTAAAGAGATCTTAATTTCCATAAATCCCGAAGAATCAGATTTTATAGATCTTCAAGATTTTCTTTAAATCCCTTAAATTCCGGAATTCAACCAAGGCAATGTCAAAAGTTAAGACGCGCCTTATTTTCTAAATTCAAACCTGACTACGTCAAAAGTTAAAAACAAATCTTTGTTTCTCATTTCATCCTTTTGTGAATAGCTTCATTCGCACTCTTCGAATAATCGAATTATTTTTATCCATATTACTCAATGATGATAAAACTCAAGTTATCAACTCATATTCGTCAGGAAAACATATTTATTGTTAGCTATGACGACCTCACTCAAATTTCGGGACGAAATTTCTTTAACGGGTAGGTACTGTGATGACCCGGGAATTTCCGACCAAATTTAAACATAATCTTATATGATTCGACTCGATAAGCAAAGTCTATTAAACCGAGTCTCATTATGTTTGAACTATTTCATGATAACATTTGACCTTTAACTATTTCCGACAATTCACGAACCTTTAATTGTAACTAAGAATGTAAATATAAATAATTATATATAAAACTAATTATATTAGTATTAATGAACTATTAAGTAATTTTGTTATTATAAAAGATAACATTTAATAACTAAAGATTTTCATTTTGAATATATATAGTATATTGTATATAAATGATTCAAACATATTTTACCAACGTTATCAAAATATTAAATGTACAATGTTATACTTTGTAGTTAATTGTTTAATATACATAATTAATCATCTACTCAACATTTAAAACATGATTTTATATATATGGTAGTATACATATATACATAAATATAACTATATATATATGATTTTATACATAATTATTATATTATGTATATGTAGAAATTTATAATATATCTATGATGAAATAATGTACTATTTTAATAAATATATATAATACTTACATATATAAAACATTTATATTTTTCATAATTACATACATAAGTATAATATAATTAGTATGTAAATAAATATTATAATATATTTATATTAAAATGCATAAATATATAATATTCAGTATATGTTACAATACATATTACATAATTATTAAATATTACATAATAGTAGATGATATTAATAAATTAAATTTAAATACAAATATAGTTGTTGTAGTAATGTTATTTGTATCGTCAAATATCAATATTTGTATTCATAATATCACTTTATATCATATAAAGATGAAATTGGATGTATAAATTAGATTATTATTACTAATATTATTATTATCGATAAAATACTAATATTATCATAATTAGTATGGTATTATTATTATTATTATTATTATTATTATTATCATTTTTACAATTATTATTATCATTAATATTATATTTATCATTATTATTAATTTTATTAATATTATTAGATATTAATAGTATTGTTATTATATATTATTATTATTAATTAAAAAAAAACAGTAGGGATCTATATTATACGCGTGACCTCTGTATCCTTTATCTCTATTATTATTATTTTTTTTGTTTCTTTCCTGCTCCCAACTCGTGAACCTGTGTTGACATTTTCTCCATTTTTTATCAACCGATCTCTATTATTACAACATGATTATGTATAATTACAAATCAAATAAAAAGGAAATCCAATGGGATTAAAGAGCACAGCGATATTTTTTTTTTCTTCTTCTCTGCACGCTCCAATTTTTTTTTTCTCTTAATTCAATTTCAAATAAAGTTTCAAAATCTAAAAATGCAGAAAGGTTAGAAATCTTTCTTTGAATCTATCTGCAAAATCTCAACTCTCAAATCTTTATATCGATCTTGAATTTTGAAGTCAAAGTTTAGTTTAAAAAAAGTCAACAATTGTTCTTGAGACAAATTCGCGTTCGTGTATATGTTTCTGATCAAATTGACGATTCCAGTAGTTTTTATACATGTTTAGAAAACTATTTCGTGTTATAAACATTATCTATAATGTTATCTATTACGAAATCAATTTTTTTTGTTTTGTTCCAAGAACCGACGCTGCAGTAGGCCTTTAGTATTTTTTTTTTATTTTAGAACCCATATTATTTTTTTTTCTGTAATGTTTTGAAGCTTTAAAGGGAACCCCAATTTTTTTTTTTTTTTTGGTTATTGATGTTTTGTTGAATCCATGAGACTTGTGGAGAAGAAGAGGAATAGAAGAAAAACAGTTTATATATAAAATTTAAATTCGATATTAGTACAGAGAATCAGAATTGGTGGGATGGTCGAGAGTGTTTGCGTGTGAGCATGTGGTCACGAGATCGAGTCCAGAGGACGGTAGTTTCTTTTTTTTTTTGAAACTCTTTTCATGTGAGGTAGTTTTCTTTTCTAATTTTATTATTGTTATTATATATTAATTATTATTAGTATTATTATTATTATTATTGTGATTGTTTTGATTGTTATTGTTATTGTTATTATTAGTATCATACTTGTTATCATATTTGAAAGTATTATAGACATTACTATTATTATTATGATAGGTATTAATAATATTATTATTAGTAATAAACTTATCATTTTAGTATTTTATCATCATTAGGATTATGATTATGATTATCATTATTATTATTATGAAGGAAATAAAAATATATTATTATCATCAATATTAGAATTTGTACCGGTTTATAAATAATAGTATCATCAGTACATTTACAATTAATAATATCATATTTATCAGTATCATCATTAATATTTACTAGTATTATTATGATTATCATTTATCATTTTATAAATATTAGAACCCTTATTATTAACATAAGTATGGTATTAGTATTAATATTATTTTAGAGTTATTATTATTAGTATCATTAACAGTTATCATTTTCATTTTTTTTGCTATTAGTATTATCATTATTAATAAAATTATTATTATTATTAGTAAATCATTATTATCTAAATTATTATTTTAACAAATAAATCTTTTGTACACTATATATATACTTATGGTATATACTAGGATTGTATTAATAATTCACATAACAAACTAATAAAATTTCATAAATACAATACTAACCACAAATATATGTATATAAATATATTAATGTCACTATTTATATAAACGTAAATCATTATAGATATATATACATAAAATAGATATATATATAAAATATAACTTAAAATATAATATAAGTATACGTTTTAAAATAAAGGTTAGAATAAATTCTACAAAACTATAATATATAAATAATACATATTAATAAATGAAATTTTGTAACTTACATTATACGTATTAATATATACACAATTGATATAGGTTCGTGAATCCGAGGCCAACCCTGCATTGTTCAATGACGTCATATGTATTTTTACTACAAAATACAGTATCGTGAGTTTCATTTGCCTTTTTACCCTTTATATTTTTGGGCTGAGAATACATGCGCAACTTTTATAACTGTTTTACGAAATTGACACAAGTACGTGAAACTACATTCTATGGTTGGATTATCGAAGTCGAATATGCCCCTTTTTATTAAGTCTGGTAATCTAAGAATTAGGGAACAGATACCCTAATTGACGCGAATCCTAAAGATAGATCTATCGGGCCCAACAAGCCCCATCCAAAGTACCGGATGTTTTAGTACTTCGAAATTTATATCATGTCCGAAGGAGGATCCCGGAATGATGGGGATATTCTTATATATGCATATTGTTAATGTCGGTTACCAGGTGTTCAATCCATATGAATGATATTTTTGTCTCTATGCATGGGACGTATGTTTATGAGAAATGGAAATCTGAAATCTTGTGGTCTATTAAAATGATGGAAACGATTGTTTAAGTTAAACTAATGAACTCACCAACCTTTTGGTTGACACTTTAAAGCATGTTTATTCTCAGGTACGAAAGAAATCTTCCGCTGTGTATTTGCTCATTTTATAGATATTACTTGGAGTCATTCATGGCATATTTCAAAAGACGTTGCATTCGAGTCGTCGAGTTCATCAAGATTATTATCAAGTCAATTATAGTTGGATATATTATGAAATGGTATGCATGCCTGTCAACTTTCGATGTAATGAAAGTTTGTCTTTTCAAAAATGAATGCAATGTTTGTAAAATGTATCATATAGAGGTCAAGTACCTCGCGATGTAATCAACTGTTGTGAATCGTTTATAATCGATATGGACTTCGTCCGGATGGATTAGGACGGGTCTTCACAAGTATAATGTAAAACAACTTTGAATTCGAAAATGGAGTTGAGTTCTTCATCGCGTTATTTTTTTTTTCTTTTTCTTTCTGTTTCAATTTTTTTTCTTAATTGTTCTTGTTTTAATTATTTTAAACAAGTTCTAACTGATTCTGTATTGTTGGAAAATCCTAAAACTAAACGAATTAAGTGTTAAAAGCTATGGTTGATCTCTGATCAAATTCAATGTTGATGAAGAAGAAGAACTAGTTAATTATGAGTTATAAAAAATATGTGAAGAGTTTAACTCAGAAAGACAGAACCGGAGGGATGGTTAAGTGATGGTGTCAGGTTTCGAGTGGTCTCGGGTTCAATCCCTGCTAGGTGCAATTCTTTTTAAGATGAGCTTATAAGGTAGTTTAATTATCATTTATTATTTTTATTACTAATACTATTATTATTATTGTTATTATTAATTGATGTTATTATTACTAGTATTAATATTAATATTATTGTTATTGCTATTGTTATTAATATAAGTATTAGTTATTATTTATTATTACTATTATGAATATAATTACAATTATCATCATTAATATTACTAATGTTATATTATTATCTTTAATAATAAGATTGTTATTATTATTATTTTTATTATTTTTATTAGTATTAAGTAGTAAGTATTATTACCATTTAATTATCATTACTAATATCATTACTATAATTATCATTAATATCGGTATTGTTATCATTATAATCAAATACGATTTTTATTACTATTATACACGTTATTTTACCAAATAAATATTATTTATACAAAACTATAATTAAAAGTAATATTACATATAAAAATGTATTAATCATATTAACAATCTATTATATAACAAATTAGGTATTCTTTTAATAACAAGTTATATATATATATTAATAAAATCATATTAACAATCTATTATATAACAAATGTATATAATATATGAAATAGTTCGATTACAATTATATGTATTAATATACATAGGAATAATATAGGTTCGTGAATCCGAGGCCAACCCTGCATTGTTCAGTTGTTCAATATAGTCATATGTATTTTTACTACAAAATACATTAGGTGAGTTTCATTTGCTCCCTTTTTAATTGCTTTTGCAATATATATTTTGGGCTGAGAATACATGCAATATTTTATAAATGCTTTACGAAAACGTTTAACAAGTGATTAAAAACAATATTCTGCGGATTGATGTGCTAGGTAATTTAGTTATATGTTATAAGAGCATATAAGCGTGAATCCTAAAGATAGATCTATCGGGCTTAACACCCCCATCCTGTAGGCTGCACTAGACATAAGAGCTAGTGGGCGGATGTTTAGTACTTTGTGGATTATTTATACACTTGCGAGTGTACATATCCATCTTTGCGAAGATGACTTATTATATTATTGTTAAGGTTGGTTACTGAGGCCTCAACATAAGTAGAACGGTTTTATACACTTGCGAGTGTACATATATTTATAAACGGAAATCTTGTGGTCTATTAATATATTGAAATGATTGTTATGATAAACCTATGAACTCACCAACCTTTTGGTTGACACTTTAAAGCATGTTTATTCTCTAGTATGAAAGAAATCTTCCGCTGTGCATTTGCTCATTTTAGAGATATTACTTGGAGTCATTCATGACATATTTCAAAACACGTTGCATTCGAGTCATTGAGTTCATCAAGATTATTATTAAGTCAATTATAGTTGGATATATTATGAAATGGTATGCATGCTCGTCAACTTTCGATGTAATGAAAGTTTGTCTTTTAAAAACGAATGCAATGTTTGTAAAATGTATCATATAGAGGTCAAGTACCTCGCGATGTAACCAAATGTAATGTATTCGTCCATATGGATTAGGACGGGTCATTAGAACTAGTACGTAATTACAGATAACAGGAGGCATGCTTCGAAGAAATTTCGGGGGTGTCACCTCAGGTCACTTAAGATAATGCATCGTTCCTTCGAGCGAGGCGCTTGAATATTAAGCGTCAAAGATAAAGAGATAGGTTGTTTAAGAGAGATTGCAAAGTTCTACAACCTTCATGGTATAGGAGTGATTGTTAATCTACTCATTGGTATGAGATAGATAGTTCAGTTAAAACGAGCTCTTTATATATTGAGATGAATGGCTTGGAAATTTTTCTTTGATTCACTCTCTATTCCATATGTCGTGATATTGGAATTTCTATATGAGTTAGCGTAATATAGTCACGTTGGCCAAGCATCATTATATTTCACTAATTCATATTTCCACTTCAATATCACACCATAAGGTCAGGATACGTGATCAAACTTTGACACTGAAATGACGAGCATTTCAAAATTCATGAGTGACATCTCTTGGTTTCACTAACCGAGGTGGTCTGATAAAAATAACTCGTGTGAGTCAAAGAATACTTTGAATCACAATGGCGGAGTCAGGTCATAAATATAGGTATGAATATGATAACAATCACATATTAGCTGATCCTTTAGAGTCGGGATCATGCAAGATGATAGGGTTTTCGCTTGACATCCTTAGGAAAGGATAAATAATATCAATAGAGGTAAAAGCAGGAAGTAAGATGAAATAGCAGTATAAAGATCAAAGGAAAAGCGCTTAAAACTAAGGCAAGAAAGCTTATAGTCCTAAAGATTGCTAAGGTACCCTAGCTAACACATACGGCACACATAAAATGCAATTCTGGTTCTCTATAACAACCTGGATCTGATACCACTCTGTCACACCCCCTAAATGGGACCGGGGGTCATATGTGACTAACCAATATCATAACACAAGTGTAAAGTGAGAACGACTCTAAATGAGACGTTTTTGATAAAAACCAATGTATTTAAAGCAGCGAAAAGTATGTCATTACTAAAGAATCCTTATAAATGTAACTGTACATTCAAATGTTTTAATGCAATAATATGAATAATAAAATGCGGACTCCAAAAGCAACAAAGTCCAAATAGCACACAATCTTCAGCAATCTTCACCTGAGACAAAACATGCTTAAAGTGTCAACCAAAAATGGTTGAGTGAACAACATAGGTTTATAATAGTTTTTAGACCACAAGATTTAGTTATAAAGTTTAATCAATTTGTTAGTAGTGCTAAGGTGTATGATATCGAGACTAAACAAAATTACCCCGGGACACCTTGAACTGTCAGTGTCGTTTTAATCATTATTATGTAACCAAAGACCAACGGTCAAATGGTTAGAGACTCTTGACCAGGACTCTTGACCAGTTGTTACCGGGTGCCGGTGCCTAAAAAGGTAAACAACGAGAGGGTAAGCTAAAGCTTAGTTAATGCAATAATTATCCACATACATATATAATATATCTACTTGCATACACTTACACACACCGTATAATTGCTAGTAATAACAATTAGCATACAAACTCTGAGTATAAGCTAATAACCTCTAAATACCGCAACTAGCATAATTATTAGCATATTCACTGAAATAATATATTATGCTATACAACAACACATACACAAACTATATGGTTAACCATAAACGCGTCATGGTGCTACCGGCTCAGTGGTTCACATCATATGCAATGCTATGACGCTACCCGCTCCGTGGTTCACGTCACTATGCATTTGAGTCATACCCTTTTATAGTGATACCTGCTCCGTGGTTCACACTTCGGTGCTACCGGCTCCGTGGTTCACACATCATTTTATAGTGCTACCGGCTCCATGGTTCACACTTTGATGCTACCGGCTCCGTGGTTCACATCACAACTCGAGTCATACTCTTTTATAGTGCTACCGGCTCCGTGGTTCACACTTTAACGACTCGTGCTATAGTGCTACCGGCTCTGTGGTTCACACTACAACACACGTACCATGATGCTACCGGCTCTGTGGTTCACATCATAGCACACTCGCACATACTATGGCACTATCGGCTCCGTGGTTAGTACCATAGCACACAAATAAATACACTATATACATACATGCATAATTATTCCACTCACCTTAACGATTCGATGACGGTTTTACACGTCCGCAAGCTTCAAAGCAAAGTACATAATACAATAAGTACTCAATCAACACACAAACTAGTTGGACTTATCACCAACAATTCTCTCATGTGCATTTAATGACTTAAATGCATTAAATGCCCCATTTTCACCAAAACCGTCCATTTAAGGTCAAGACCATCACATATCACTAAAAGCTAGTGACTAAGGTCCAACAACACTAACTAATACACAATTAGGGTATTTCATACCCATCTTTCCCAACTAGGTCAATTATTACCCATTTAACCATTTTAAAGTCACACACCCATTTCGGGTCATCCACTAACCCCATTAACACCCATTTGCTTAATAACTAGGTGTGCTAGTAATTAACTAACCAATTATGACTCATAAGCCCATTTATTATTTCAAAACCCTAGGTTAGTCATCTTTGAGTCCTCGTGACCCAATCTTACCCAAGAACACCCAAAATCACCAAATATAGGTTTTATGTTCATCACTAACCCAAACCCTAACCCTTAAACAAATTAAAATAAGGAAATAAAGATTAGAGCATACCACCACAATCACAACGTAGCTAGTGATGAGATGAACAACTTTAACGCACGCGCTTTGGCCCGAAATCAACTTCTTCTTCCTCGACTTGAGCTTTCTCACACAAGAATCACTCTCTCTCTCTCTCTCTCTATAATTGAAATGGAAGGAGGAGGTAGTTGAAAGTGGAGTGAATGAGGCTCCTAGAACTGATCTTGTGGCCTTAGATTCATCCAACAAGTGAAAAGACCAAACTACCCCCATTTAATATCTAAAAGAACACAGCTGGCTCGCCAGTTCAACTGGACGGCGTCCCGGATTCTGGACGGTGTCCAGCCCTTTACAATTGGACGGCGTCCCATAATTTTGGACGGCGTCCCAAACACCTGAGAAAACAGGATCTTACAACTCTCCCGCACGTGAACCGGATTGCGTCCTCGCAATCCAAGCCGCATGATAAGCAGGAAGATAGACCAAAACAAACTCCTCGAATTCCCATGTAAACTCGAAACCCTTACTATGATGCCATTGAACTTTAAAAGTTCTCACCGCTTTATTTCTCAACATTTTAACTTTTTCATCGAGAATGGCCATTGGTTCCTCGACATACTCCAACTTGTTGTTTAAGGAAATCTCGTCCAACGTTACCCACTCCGTATCATCCGCAAGACATTTACAGAGAAGGGGAACATGAAATGTATTATGGATCCCCGCAAGCTCTTCGGGTAATTTCAAACGATACGCAACTTCACCAACCCGAGCTAAAATTTTAAATGGCCCAATAAATCGAGGAGCTAACTTCCTCCATTTTCGAAACCGAATAACACCTTTCCATGGCGAAACTTTAAGCATCACCATGTCACCTTCTTGAAACTCAATCGGTCACCTTCGTTTGTCGGTATACGACTTTTGTTTATCTTGAGCCTTTTTCAAATGAGCTCGAATCATATCAATCTTGCTATTCGTCTCTAAAACCAAATCGGTACTCTCGATTTCTCTTTGACCCACTTCACCCCAACAAATCGGGGTTTGACACCTACGCCCATAACGCATTTTGTAAGGTGGCATCCCAATACTAGTATGATAACTATTATTGTACGAGAATTCCACCAATGGTAGGTGCTCGTCCCAACTACCGCCGAAATCAATAATACATGCCCATAACAGATCCTCCAATGTTTGATTCATACGTTCGGTTTGACCACCCGTTTGAGGATGGTACGCCGTGCTCAATCTCAATTGTGTACCCATATCTTCATGGAACTTTTCCCAAAACCGAGATGTGAAACGGGTATCTCGATCTAAAATAATAGATATAGGAACCCCCATTACTACCACCGAGTCATCAAGAGCTCGACCCTTACGGGGTCTACTCTTGGTGTCACGCGTCTCCTGACTAATCGAAGTCATACAATTTCCAAGAACCTTACGGCTCAAAGCCCACAATTTCTAGCGACACCCGCTAGCCACAATTTCTTCTAGGTCACATAGCTAGCCTATTAACCTTTCAACTTATCACTAAGGAGATGCTTGGATACACCAAGGCTTATACTCTTCCAATTCATCCTAATCACCACCACAGTTACCTTCTCACATCAAGTCTATGAACACTTGCTACACGCACCGCATCGAACCCCAGTCACGGTTAACTCAGAGTGAGAACTTACGAAATCACTCACCACACTGTATCACGTAGCCGTCGAAATCCGAATCCTTATGCCAGGATGTCACCCGACACTTACTTACCAAATCGTCAAATTAACATGTAAATACAAACCTAACATGTTAACATCATCCAACATACATTTGCATTATGGCTACTCCCTACATGGTTTCATCACCATACGTTATGTTGTTAAGCTCTTACATGCGCAACAATACATGACACAATCAACAAATCCAACGGGTCTCACTCGAACGAACTTTATGACCCAAACGTCACTACGCAAAAAAGCCTAGACAATAAAAGACTCAAACAACAGAGCCAAGGCACAGCGCACCGACCTATACGACCAATCTCCTCATCGATCATAGCCCACGAACTCTCGCGAACTCATGTTGCAATAAAACCGATGCCCACTTTCACCCGTTGACATCAATTAAGCAATGACCTAACGCCAACATCACTCGTATCTCATATAACAAAACGCCGCTACCCGCAGGGTAGATTTTTCAGCTAGTGGGTTCATTCGACCCATTGTACCCGAATTTGTCAGACCGACAGTACATCTATGCTTATCCTCTGGTAAAAGAGTGAACAATGTTATCATAACAATTGCGTTACTTACGTCTTACACATACATCTCGTAAAAGAGAGACGAGGTTCACGTCATCTTGCATCTCATAACACGCACATCACCAAACTTTGCTCCACCCTTGAGCATACGAAGGATTTCGGAGTATCCTTTGCTACTTCAACCGAAGCACTTACCTAACTGTACGAGTATTACTCTAGCAATCATCGAGTTGCTATCGCTTGTAACTTCCACACCGTCACTCTAACACCTAAGGGTTTCTTGTCGGTACCCTATGTTCAATGTACTGTAACACCATCGGAGTCGAATACCACGCTAGTATGTATGAAAGGGGTACATAACGTTGCGTCCCGTAGACTCCATTACCAACATTCATCTAGATCAAACACTTGGTCTTAATGGTTTCATCCACCCAACGAACCTCATGGCTCATCAACTTCCACACGAAAGTGAACATGTTCTAACATCCGAACACCAAAGCCTATCCCCATGGCTTGGTAGAAACATTTTCCCAAAATCTAAGGAATGCTTAGAAAAATTAAGTCTTACCTCCTTCGTCCGTCCATCCAATCGTCAATGTAGGGTAATTCCATTAGGAATGCTACCCATAACTATACTACGTATTTACACAATGCATTCGACCCAGGTCACACTGTCACGAGTCAACGACTCAGGCATCACCCCGGTGCATCGTCATCGAACTCACTAACAAATCTGATCGTCACCGAGTTCACTAACCCCGGACCCTTATGGGTACTAATTACATACACGTTCACTCGAGACTAGTTAGATCTCTAAACGAGAATTAAGTCTTCTAACGCATACCCGAATCCATCGATACTCAACAATTAATCATAAGGCATATTTGTATCGAAAATGAAAGTACCTGAGGCAGCATCGTTGGACATCCTTGCTTCACTATCCATCGAATACTCGCGCTCTAACCTCTTAACCCGATCGGCAAATGATTCAGAACACTCTGACTTTCGGTGTCCCTCCTTTTGGCAAATAAAGCACTTGATCGTGCTCAGAGGTATACTCGCACAATCCTGTGCCAAATGACCTCGTTGTAGACAATTATAACACGTAGGCGCGAAATCTCCCAACTTACAAATCTGTCTAACAACCAATTCGGGACATTCTGACTTCTGGTGCCCTTCCTTCTGACAGTAAAAACATACTGTCTTGTCCGATGGACACTCGCGAGACTTATGTCCCCTTTGCCCACAATTGTAACATCTTGACACACTGGATCCCGACACTCCCTTCACCACACTACCCGTGCTCTCCACTACACTTTTACCTTGATCATTAAACAATTCGGGACACTCTGCCTTTCGGTGTCCACTTTTTGACACTTAAAACATGTCTCGTTGTTAGAAGGTGCATTTGGGCAATCACGCGACAAATGACCTCTTTTTACACAATTAAAGCACGTAGGTACATAACCTCCCTTACTCCTCTTTTTCACATTTCCGATGCCTTCAGGCGCAGTTCTTGTCCTCTTCCCAGGAGCACTTGACTCTAACCTTGCAAGTACTTCTTCATCACCACTACCTCGAGGTTTGGAAAACCTCTTCTTAAACTCTTCCCTTACAATCTTAGTCACTTGGTCTCAGACCATTTCGGTTACTCATCCTTCGATTAACTCCTTGACTACTTGTCTAACTTAGTTGGCCAAACCCGAGACATAATGTCTGAGTACGGCCTCAACCCTTACCGTTAACTCATCCTTCCTTTCATGAGTAGGCACGTCCGTTCCGATCGCATCTTTCATCTTCATTCTAAAGAATGCACATCGATTAAACAACGAAACGTAAAGGAAACGACATATATACCACACCGCCCCATCTTGCTTGACACTCATCGTACATCGCTCGTTTGACACGATTTGAACCCGTAACAATGGTAGCTAATCATTGTTACGCGAGCATCTCGCATTAACTTGCTAATACAACGTCTATCTCGCTTGATGATTGCAACCACAACATAAAACAATTAGCGCAAGGTTAGTTCACATAAACCTAGACACTAACCACTCCCGGTCCGACCTGAAATCCTACAAGTCCCGCATAAAGTGCATACACAATAAAGTCTAAGTCTAGGCACCTATCTCAAGTCGCCTAAATCCCTTAGACCATGCTCTGATACCACTTGTAACGACCCGCCTTCGTTATCTCAAAAACACGCCTAAAAAAAAACTTTTCTGAATCAACACATCTGGACGGCGTCCAGTTATCTGGACAGCGTCCAGCAAAGATGACTTGGACGCCGTCCAGAAGATCTGGAGGGCGTCCAAATGAATTAAAGCTTGCTGTCTCCGGGGTCCAACTTACCTGAGAGGAAAACCTGCTTCCCGACACTTTTAAACGAAAACCCTTTCACAACATGACATAATAAGTTAAATTAAGAGATTTCCATCATCAAAACAAGTTTTACATCGTCGGGCCCACATCGGCCCGAATTACACGTTTCGTACAAAAATACAAGTTTCGACCGTTTTAGTTTAATTTCTAAACGACACTAGAGCATGGTGTTTGGGGTTAAACTACCCAAATCTTGGCCGAACTTCCAAAAAGCTAAAACCCCCGAGAGCCACTACTAATCCAAACGAATACCTTTGCCCTTGTGATGTTAAAGCGGAGGGGTACGAAATACTATTAATTTTATTACGAAATACGACGAAATATGATACAAGTTACACAAGTTTTATTTTATTTATTTACAAATGGAATATACCTAAACTCTGCTACAACACTATAGGCAGTGTATCTAATCGTAGAGTAGTATAGTTTTTAGTAAGTCCAGTTCGTTCCACAGGGAGACGACTTATTTTACACTATATTTTTATACAACTATATTTGTACAAAATATAAATATTACAATTATTATTATTATAAAAGGGGGTTTTTACAGTTTAATGACCGGTTTGTCGATTTTAAATAATGCGTAAAGATAAATGACGATATTTAAATAACGATAAAATAAATAACAATAATTAAAATGACAATTAATAAAAGTACGAGGAAATATAAAATAAAATATATTATGCTTATTTAAACTTTCGTACTCATGATGTTTGACGTTTTGATTTTAATTTATTACTCTGGGTTAATTGTCCTTTATCCTGGTTTATTTGAAACCTCTCTGGTTTTTTCCCATAATAGTCCATCGGTCATAATTATAAAATACTCGTCAAATTAACCTTATTTCCAAAGTCAAATATTTCAACTAATTAGGGATTCGAACTATAACAAGGTTTTAATACTTTGTTAATAATTACACCAGGTTATCGACTGCGTGTAATCCAAGGTTTTAATACTTTGTTAACAATTACACTAATTACCCTTGAATGTAATCCACCCCTGTTTTAATGAGTCCATTGACTATTAATCCATCCCCGTATCCGGTCAAATGAATAATTATTAGTATTTATAAATATCCCGCTCACCGTACCCAGTCAAGCGTATGTGGTTATATATAAATATGTCAAATTATAAATCTCTATATTAAATTAACAAGATATCATTTAGTTAATATAAAGCCCATTAATAGCCCATAGTCTAATTTCCACAAGTGTCGGTCTTTTGTCCAAACCCCAATAATGGTCCAAAGTTCAATAACCCCATCTTAATAATTAGTCCAACATCACGATTACTTCGGCTCAAATAAGCATAATAATAACTTAAATACGAGACATTAATTTTAAAAAGGAAGAACATAGCTTACAGTGATTATTAATCGCGCAGTGTTACACAGACAGAACTCCGACTTTAAAACCCGTAATTAACCTTTACATTACCCAAACTAACCTAATATAAAACTAAGATATAATATATATATATATATATATATATATATATATATATATATATATATATATATATATATATATATATATGTATATTATACAGAGGGAGAGAGATATATGATATGGTGTGTGTTATTCGGCTGAAATTGCTGGCCTTTTATAGACCTGACCACACTTTGAGAGCCATGCGATCGCATGGCTTTCCCTTGTTATTGCCATGCGATCGCATGGCCAGGCTGGCATGCACCCATCCTGTATTTAAAACGTGGGCTGCTCGATTTATATAATATATAATATAATATATATAATTTTATATAATTATATATATTATATTATATTCTTGTACATAGTAGACTAGTAATTTTAGCTCCGTTGCATCGTACGTTGATAGTTGGTTCATGTCCCGGTTTCGGATTTTCGAACGTCCTTTCATACGTGTAGATATTTTGTACTTTGCGTTCTTCGGCTTGTAATCTTGTAAATTTTAGATGTTTCTTATCCATAAATGGAACTACTTGGATTGTATCATGTACATTTGAGCTTTTTGGACGTTTGCGTCTTCAAATCTTCGTTTTCTTCGTTTGTCTTCGCACTTATTTATTTAAATGATTATTACATAAAAATAGAACAATAGTAACTAAAATCTTTACATATTGGAAGGATATTGATACTAAATATATGTTCATTTAGAGCACTATCAAATATCCCCACACTTGAATGTTGATTTTCCTCAAGCAATACAGAACTTGAAATTAAATCACACTTCACTCGAATCACTTTTTTATTCTCACACTTTATACATCAGTGATTTTGATACGGCGGTATAAACAATGATAGTAACAATGTGGTTTACAGTCCCACATGACTATATAAATTTAGATCCTTTAAGGAAATTGGATCTTTATGAAAACATTTTATCTTTTGAAAATTCATTCTAGCTTTTACCCTAGATAAGTTTCCTGGAATAACCCTTCACCGGTGTTTGCAAAATGTTTTTGTGAGTTGTGTGGGTTTCAAATTTTAAAATTTTAGCTCAAAACTTATGGTTTTGTGTCACCCACTTGCTAACCTTGTATTAGGAAAGCAACACGTCCAGTATACTTGCTCCGTATATTACCTTTCGGTAAACTACCGTCCGGTTGTAAAGGAAAGCGTTGAACAAGCAACTGTTAAGACAATGTCTAATGACATGCAAATGTTCATGGTCCACAACTTGTTGGATGCAATTACTATCCTTTATAGGAGAAATAGTAAAGATCACCCTATAATTTTTTGGTCTGGCACAAGGTCCTGTCTTTGACCATGCTATGCAACCAACGTTCTTACGGTTAACACCCAATTTAGTTCAGGTGACCTAATGAATTCCAGGTGAATTCTCAGGATTTTACTTTCAATGGTAATGAACGCATTGAAAATAGGTTTTCAAAAAACAAATCGATTTTAATTTGATCAAAATATTTTCTCGTTCAAGCTCGAGTTTAGATATCATTGAATTCCATGAGTTTGAAATTCTCAATCTTTAAAGTCAATCCCAAGAATTGAGTAATATCAGGTTTAAAAGCTGATTTTTAATCTTTAAGGAGATTATCCTTTCTGGTGGTCTGATTCATTAGTCTTATCAAGATAATTTGCACGGCGCCCTCCCCATTTTACGAGACAGATCCTCTCATGGTTAGGATAAGTCTGACCACATGGAGACCCTGTTTGATGTTGAGGTCCGTGGATTTCCAGCTGATTTTCGAGAAAACTTTTCAAGGTTTTTCGTAGACTCTACAACTGGTCTGGATGACAACTTCTTGACCTAAATCAAGAAGCGCATTTCTTTTTCGGAAGACTTTACTTCCTTTTAATGATGGAATTGATTCATCATGTAGATCCATCTTTTCTTCCATTTATGTTACAATTTACCGGGTAAAACAGTTAATTTTATCCAAAACAAAAGCACCTACGATAACTTTACAGAAACATGTGATAGATAGTTTTTAATTGAAAAACTTGGTACATTCTTGTCACGACCCGGAAAATTTCGACTAATTTTAAAACCAAAATCTTGATACGATTTAATATTTTTGACACGATAAGCAAAGTCTGTTATGTTGCGTCTCAAAAATTTTGAACTGTTTGATATATTTAAATTGACCTTCGACTGTTCTCGACGATTCACGAACAACTATTTGTAAATTGATACATATATGTATATACATGAATGTTGATTGTAAATATGTTTATGTGTATATATATTCAGTTATATAATAAAACCTGATATTAAAATGTATTTATATAGATATTGTATATTGAAAATAAATGATTTCAAGCATAATTAGTAAACGTCAGTAACACTCGGTTGACGTTTCGTAGTTTTAATATAGATATAATACACGTTCATGAATGACTAAAATAAAAGTTGAACTGTAAATCGATTACGAAGATGATAGATTTGTTAAGAATATTTTTACTTTTTTAAGTTTAAATATTAGTACTCCGTACATATAAATTAGAACAGAAAATAAATAATTATCGAACCTTTTTTATTAGGTTTCAAACAGTTAATGAGTGAAATAATTAAATACATTTAATCTAAAAATTTGGAATTTTTAGGAACACTTTTATACATTAACTGTTTAGCAATGGGCACGATATAGCACATCGTGGGAAAACTGTCGGTAGATATTTTCTATATGATTCCTCACATGTTTCTTATTATTATTAAATTATTATTATTAATTATTAATTATTATATTATTACTATTATTAACTTTATGATTTATGATTACTGTTTCTCATTTCTCATTTACATATTATATATATGGTTTAATAGACACACACATACAGATACTTATCTACTTGATTTCCTTTATGTTTTAATCTCTATCACCTATTACTCTCTTTCTAATATTCATACTTCTGCATCCACCATAGAATACTACAAACCAACCATTTAACACCCATTTTAATAAACCTTTAATTGTTATCTTTGTTATTGCTAACCGAAGCTCGTACTAGAACACCACCCGAACCGTCACCAAACTAGCTCGTTTCTTGTTGTTTCTGCTTGGTAAAACCTACAAGCCCATCACCCTCTTCACCTTTAATCACCATCTCACCGGTCACCATCAATCTCCTCACCACCGTGAGTTTCCACCGGCACCACCACAAACCATAAACCATAACCCATTTCTTATTTCTTATTTCGTTTCGACTTGTAAACCACCACCTTCGGTCTTAATTATATTTTTACATCCATCGTGAATGGCTCAAACCCCTTTCCATCACCTACAAACTTCATCACCATCAACTTTGCATCACCACCAGATGGACCACCACCCTATCATCATCGTGAACCCATGATCTTAAACCACCATCCTTGTTTTCCTTTCTTTTCGAGCAACCATCACCGTAACCTCCATCAAACCGCAACCACCATCGTTTACTCTTATACCACCATTTAATTAGCACCATTTACGTTTACTATTTTTTTTCTCAAAACATCGAAACCCACCTCAATAGCCACCATAAAAGTGTTCACTGCTGTAGCCATGGTTTCTGTTTTGTTCCAAGATAACTTGCTTCTGATTGTTCCTATTCGAATTGCAAACTAAAACCATCATCCGTGTTATCTTCAAACTACTACTGTCGCAACAGGAACAATGATCTTCTATTTCTTTTTATATTCGATTTCCATTACTGTTCCGGTTCTATGTTGTTTAAATTGTTGCTCGATGGTTACTGCTACTGCAGATGTGAAAACACACTCATTTTATATATTTTTTTCTTTTAGTCGTGATCATAAAATAAGAGGAATGATGAATCGATGATTAGAATGGTGAGGATTAATGGCGAAGATGATCATGGTACCATGAAGAGGACAATGAACAGTGACGGGTTTTAATTATAAAACACTAATCATGATGATACAGGGATCATTCTTCGTGTTTCCTGTTTTTGATCGGAAGGAGAAAAAGATGATAAGATGACGATGAAGATTCGAAGATGGTTATGGAAGAAAAAGAAGAAATTTAAAACAGATAAAAATTAATTATAAAAATTAATTGGGGAGATAAAACAGAAAAGTAGTAGCAGCGAAATGGTTATGGGTTTGGTTGATTAAACGAAAGGTTTTAAGTTCGAAACCAGGCTATGGCAAATTTTATTTTTAATTAACAGAACCTACTTGGGCTTGTATCTTGGGCCATGGATTTACTATGATAAATGGGCCGAGAGTTATTTATTAGTTGGGCCGAATATGAATTGTGTAGTTGGGTCGAAACTTTTGTTGGGCCAATGGAAGACTCACAGAATCAGAATTTCGGTTCAAATGAATATAAGTTGAACATTAAATCACGAAAATTGATTAAATTGGATTGTTTGGGGTGTAGTAGGTGCGTAAGCGAGAGGTCTCAGGTTCGAGTCTTGATCGAGGTATTATTTTTTTTTCGAGAAAAGCTTTAAGGTAATGTTATAATTATTTTTAGTATTATCTTTATTAATATTATTATTATTATTATCATTTTTATTAAAAGTATTATTATAATTAAAATTATCAAAATTATTATTTTTATTAAAACTATCATTATTATTATCTTTAATAGAATTATCAATATTATTATCATTATTATTATTATGATTAGTATTATTATTTATTAACATCTATATCTATATTAATATAATAAAAAAATATTATTATTATTATTTTCATATTAATAATATTATCATAACAAATAAATATTTTCTAAATAAGAATACATTTATTAAAAATTAAATATATCAGATATATAAATTAAGAATAAATTTATCCGACTACAATTATATGTGTTAATATATATATAAATGATATAGGTTCGTGAATCCGAGGCCAACCCTATACTTGTTCAATATCGTCCTATGTATTTTTTCTACAAAATACAGTACGGTGAGTTTCATTTGCTCCCTTTTTAATTGCTTTTCCAATATATATTTTTGGGCTGAGAAAACATGCGCTATTTTTTTTATAAATGTTTACGAAATAGACACAAGTACTTAAAAATACATTCTACGTTGAGTTGTACCACTGGCATACTTCCCTGTAGCTTGGTAACTACTAATTACATGGGTATTGTAAACGCGAATCCTGTTGATAGATCTATCGGGCCTGACAACCCCAACCGGACTGGACGACCAGTATTCAACGGTTGCACAGTACTTCGTTTTGTAGGCTACACTTGGTACAGTGTAGTGAGATTTCATAATAAAGGGAATATGCGACGTTAATTAATAGTTAAGTATGGTTACCAAGTTCTCAACCACTTAGAATGCTTTAAATACACTTGCGAGTGTATTATGTTTATGATTATGAAATCTTGTGGTCTATTAATATATTGAAATGATTGTTATGATAAACCTATGAACTCACCAACCTTTTGGTTGACACTTTTAAGAATGTTTATTCTCAGGTACGAATTAAGTCTTCCACTGTGCAATTGCTCATTTTAAGGACATTACTTGGAGTCTATCATCGTAATGGGACCAAATGTTGATGACTTCGTCCAGGAGGATTAGGAAGGGTCGTCTCAGTTGGTATCAGAGCGGTGGTCTTAGCGAATCAGGTCTTGCATTAGTGTGTCTAACTGATAGTTGTTTAGATGCATTAGTGAGTCTGGACTTCGACCGTGTCTGCATGTCAAAAGTTTTGCTTATCATTTCTAGGCGAAAATCATCTGCTTATCATTCTTATGAAATTACATGCTTATCATTCTTAGTCTAGACATGTCTTACTGCCTCTATTGCATAGACAGTGTATAGATAAATTCATATCTTAGCGTATCTGTTATTGTTACCTTTGCCTGACAACTTCCGTAGATTCCTCCGTAACTTATAGGATTTTAGTATTATATATGCATATGTAAATTATGTATTGCAGGGTACTAATCTACATCCTATAATCTATTTCTTATCGAAAATCCTTCATCTGATCATACGAGATGAATCCCTTAATCAGTTCGAGTCCCTTAGATTTCGATAGCTATTCCGATAGTTATTCCGACAACTATTCCGACATGGATATTCACCTAAGCTCCGGAAGCAGCGTCACCAGAATGAATCACCCAGTCATCCATCCCCAATTCATCTGATGTGTTCGTAGTGGACTTAATCAATGGAGACGAGAAGAAGGCGATCCATTCCTTCCATCAACCGAATTCACCTCTTGGCGAAAAACCTGAAGCACTTACCAACGAACCAGTTCGAAACACCATCTTCACTCTCATTTCCAGAATATCTCGCAACGATTATATAATATCTCAAATTCTAAACCATATCCATCCCCTTATTCAAACCGCCAATCATCCCGGAATAATAGAAGAAGTCAACGAATTTCGCGCTCGAGTTGTAGCTTTGGAAAATATGGTGCAAAACCTACCAGCTTCAGCAACATCACCGGCACCAACAGTACTGCCAACATCAATACCAGTACCACCAACAACCCAAGTTTCAACATCACATGCCTCAACATCTTATTCTGTACCTCGAGCATAATCATCGTTCTACGTATCATTCTATCTACTTTATCTTCGTTCTACATATCGTTCTGCATCGATTATCTTCGCTTGACATGGCAATTATGTAATTTCTAAAGTTTTAGAGATTATGTAATCTAGTATTAACAATAAATCAAATGAGTTTAATATCTTATTGACTCATTAAATCCATGATTACATCTGAAGAAAATATATATGTATATATATTTTCATAAAGATTGTAATTACAAATTTCTTTCGTACAAACTATTAATGGTGAAAATAATTTAACGGGTAGGTAATACCCGAGGAATATTTAGATTTCACATTAAAAAGTTACACTGTACATTCTTCGAATCTGATTAAACGGTCATTTACTATCTACTCACATCCACAGCTATACGAATCCGTTCACCACAGAGTAACCTTTTTCATTCAATTTCATAATTGGATTTTGACTTATTAGAATCCAACAAGTGGCATAATGAAGAAAAACATTTAACAAAATAAAATTTGTTAGGAACAAATGAATTGACTATGAGAAAAATCTTGTTAAGAATCCAAGCTAACTGTTCCTAGCTAACTGTTCCTAGCTAACTGATTACATTTTATTTATCGCAGTTTATTTATCGCAATTTAATTATCGCAATTTTATTTATCGTCATTTAATTTCTGTTATTTACTTTACGCATTTAATTTATCGTCATTTAATTTCTGTTATTTATTTTATGCACTTTAAATATCGGGACACGTATACAAAGTTTTGACATATCATATCGACGCATCTATATATATTATTTGAAATAACCATAGACACTCTATATGCAGTCATGTTGGAGTTAGCTATACAGGGTTGAGGTTGATTCTACAATAATATATATAGTTTGAGTTATGATCGAGTCTGAGACGTATACGGGTCACGACACGTATTAATTAATTCGAATATAATATATTAAACTATATATGAATTACTGGACTGTTAACGGTGGATTATCGACTGTGGACTAATAACATTGGACAATTAAAATGAATTAAAATATTGATTATAACATATGAAACGAAACAATTCTTCAAGTTTGCCACTTGATTTCATCTTAAACTTCATTTGTATCTTGACGATTACAATCTACGTTCAAACCTATCATGATTCTTGAAAACACCTCAATCGAGAGGATGAACCAACGGCACTTCATCTACGGAAGAAAAGATTTTTGCATATAGTTATGCATCTGAAAAACTCTCGGAAACTGAGTAAACGTTTAACACATAGCTGTGCTAATTCCTTTAGTGTTATTATTACCCAAAATAACTTTCCAGTTCTTCTTCAAATTAGCCAATTTTGTCACAGCTCCAGCAAGTCAACTTCGACTTTTCGTTCGAAACAACCTTATTATAACCTTGATATATATGCGTACTCTTTATTGTTACTGGGGAACCTTTTATATTCCACCATATTACCATCAGTGTTTAATCATCTAAAAACATAATTCTCCTGAAACCACCTCGGTTTGATAACCGATGACCCAGATCCGTTAACTTTGAAAATGCTGACGAAGCAGCATGTTGTAAATGGTCTTAATGGCCAAAAGTGATGATAAAAGAATGGAGTGTTGGGAACGCTCGATAGAAAATTTGGTACTGAAAAACGGATTGAGCTAACCGTGAAGGAAACAAAGAACAAATACAAGGACCAAACCCTATATTCAAAGAATCCAGATAATTCTGGATCCGATGAAAACTTTAGAGAATATCTTGCTCCGAGGTCATGTTAAAATCTTGCGGAAAATTTTTCTTCATCAACCTTCGAACTTAGAAATTCCAAAAATATCATCATAAATATCTTCGATATTTCTGAGGATATTTTCATAAATATTCTTGTCCGAAATTATCTACCTATTCGTTTTTTCTGTAATCCATTATATTGGAAACTTCTGTAAAATCTAAGTATAAAATATGAATGAATTGTGCAGAAGTGTTGGGAATTGAAGCATGAGTAAGTATAATATAATGCGCTTGGCCAATGTAATTATATTACAGTAAGTCATGCTGAAAATTCTAGTGGAATGTGATGATGGATCACAGAACTTACCCTCATCGTGTGCCATGTTACATAACTCTTTCATTCTACTTAACCTTTGAACTTATCAAGAAAATATATTCTTGATAGTTCTATTCTCAGTGATTCCGGTAATTTGAAAAATCAAATCGTGCTATCACGTTCCTTCCTGCTTAGAACATTATAATCATTCGAAATTCTATTTCTACGAATTCTGGACCATTATTCGCTTGACTTGAAGTTGGGAAGAGAAATCAAAAGCATAGAGCTTCGAAATATAAGGGAGAATATAAAGCCCGATACCAACGCATAAATTACAAACCGTGTATGTCAATGTTTATCGCAACATAAAGACACGGGAGAATTAAAAACACTATAACCCCAAAGGCGAAGTAGAAGAAAGTAGATTCCTCTGGTGAAAGTTGGAAAAGGAGAATGAATGTTGCGATAGTAAGGATGAGGACAAGGATCAGAACTGGATTAAGCATTTTCACGATCGTTTGATAGTATGGATCGAGAAAGAAAGAATTGGAGTGGTGAAAATAATGGAACGGAAGGGTTTAATAAAGACATCAGACGTAGCAATCAAGACAGATGATCACATTTAATTAAAAAGATCCTAATTTCCTTAAATTCCGAAGACTCGGATCTTATTTAGATTTCGAAGATTTCCTTAATCCCTTGAATTCCAGAAATTCAACCAAGACAACGTCAAAAGATTAGACGCACCTTATTTTCTAAATTCAACAGTGATTACGTCAAAAGTAAGACGAATCTTTATCCTCCACATATCACTCTTTTGTGATAGCTTCACTCGTACGCTTCACATGATCGAATCGTTTTATCTATATTAATCAATAATGATAAAACTCTAATTATCAACTCATATTCGTCATGAAAACATTTTTATTGTTAGCCATGATTACCTCACTCAAATTTCGGGACGAAATTTCTTTAACGGGTAGGTACTGTCACGACCCGGGAAATTTCGACTAATTTTAAAACCAAAATCTCGATACGATTTAATATTTTTGACACGATAAGCAAAGTCTGTTATGTTGCGTCTCAAAAATTTTGAACTGTTTGATATATTTAAATTGACTTTCGACTGTTCTCGACGATTCACGAAAAACTATTTGTAAATTGATACATATATGTATATACATGAATGTTGATTGTAAATATGTTTATGTGTATATATATTCAGTTATATAATAAAACCTGATATTAAAATGTATTTATATAGATATTGTATATTGAAAATAAATGATTTCGAGCATAATTAGTAAACGTCAGTAACACTCGGTTGACGTTTCGTAGTTTTAATATAGATATAATACACGTTCATGAATGACTAAAATAAAAGTTGAACTGTAAATTGATTACGAAGATAATAGATTTTTTAAGAATATTTTTACCTTTTTAAGTTTAAATATTAGTACTCCGTACATATAAATTGGAACAGAAAATAAATAATTATCGAACCTTTTTGATCAGGTTTCAAACAGTTAATGAGTGAAATAATTAAATACATTTAATCTAAAAATTTGGAATTTTTAGGAACACTTTTATATATTAACTGTTTAGCAATGGGCACGATATAGCACATCGTGGGAAAACTGTCGGTAGATATTTTCTATATGATTCCTCACATGTTTCTTATTATTATTAAATTATTATTATTAATTATTAATTATTATATTATTACTATTATTAACTTTATGATTTATGATTACTGTTTCTCATTTCTCATTTACATATTATATATATGGTTTGATAGACACACACATACAAATACTTATCTACTTGATTTCCTTTATGTTTTAATCTATATCACCTATTACTCTCTTTCTAATATTCCTACTTCTGCATCCACCATAGAATACTACAAACCAACCATTTAACACCCATTTTAATAAATCTTTAATTGCTATCTTTGTTATTGCTAACCGAAGCTCGTACTAGAACACCACCCGAACCGTCACCAAACTAGCTCGTTTCTTGTTGTTTCTGCTTGGTAAAACCTACAAGCCCATCACCCTCTTCACCTTTGATCACCATCTCGCCGGTCACCATCAATATCCTCACCACCGTGAGTTTCCACCGGCACCACCACAAACCATAAACCATAACCCATTTCTTATTTCGTTTCGACTTGCAAACCACCACCTTCAGTCTTAATTATATTTTTACATCCATCGTGAATGGCTCAAACCCCTTTCCATCACCTACAAACTTCATCACCATTAACTTTGCATCACCACCGGATGGACCACCACCCTATCATCATCGTGAACCCACGATCTTAAACCACCATCCTTGTTTTCCTTTCTTTTCGAGCAACCATCACCGTAACCTCCATCAAACCGCCACCACCATCGTTTACTCTTATACCACCATTTAATTAGCACCATTTACGTTTACTATTTTTTTTTTCTCAAAACATCGAAACCCACCTCAACAGCCACCATAAAAGTGTTCACTGCTGCAGCCATGGTTTCTGTTTTGTTCCAAGATAACTTGCTTCTGATTGTTCCTATTCGAATTGCAAACTAAAACCATCATCCGTGTTATCTTCAAACTACTACTGTCGCAAAAGGAACAGTGATCTTCTATTTCTTTTTATATTCGATTTCCATTACTGTTCCGGTTCTATGTTGTTCAAATTGTTGCTCGATGGTTACTGCTACTGCAGATGTGAAAACGCACTCATTTTATATATTTTTTTCTTTTAGTCGTGATCATAAAATAAGAGGAATGATGAATCGATGATTAGAATGGTGAGGATTAATGGCGAAGATGATCATGGTACCATGAAGAGGACAATGAACAGTGACGGGTTTTAATTATAAAACACTAATCATGATGATACAGGGATCATTCTTCGTGTTTCCTGTTTTTGATCGGAAGGAGAAAAAGATGATAAGATGACGATGAAGATTCGAAGATGGTTATGGAAGAAAAAGAAGAAATTTAAAACAGATAAAAATGAATTATAAAAATTAATTGGGGAGATAAAACAGAAAAGTAGTAGCAGCGAAATGGTTATGGGTTTGGTTGATTAAACGAAAGGTTGTAAGTTCGAAACCAGGCTATGGAAAATTTTATTTTTAATTAACAGAACCTACTTGGGCTTGTATCTTGGGCCATGGATTTACTATGATAAATGGGCCGAGAGTTATTTATTAGTTGGGCCGAGTATGAATTGTGCAGTTGGGTCGAAACTTTTGTTGGGCCAATGGCAGACTCACAGAATCAGAATTTCGGTTCAAATGAATATAAGATGAACATTAAATCACGAAAATTGATTAGATTGGATGGTTTGGGGTGTAGTAGGTGTGTGAGCGAGAGGTCTCAGGTTCGAGTCTTGATCGAGGTATTATTTTTTTCGGGAAAAGCTTTAAGGTAATGTTATAATTATTTTTAGTATTATCTTTATTAATATTATTATTATTATTATTATTATCAATTTTTATTAAAAGTATTATTATAATTAAAATTATCAAAATTATTATTTTTATTAAAACTATCATTATTATTATCTTTAATAGAATTATCAATATTATTATCATTATTATTATTATGATTAGTATTATTATTTATTAACATCTATATCTATATTAATATAATAACAAAATATTATTATTATTATTATTTTCATATTAATAATATTATCATAACAAATAAATATTTTCTAAATAAGAATACATTTATTACAAATTAAATATATCAGATATATAAATTAAGAATAAATTTATCCGACTACAATTATATGTGTTAATATATATATAAATGATATAGGTTCGTGAATCCGAGGCCAACCCTATACTTGTTCAATATCGTCCTATATATTTTTACTACAAAATACAGTACGGTAAGTTTCATTTGCTCCCTTTTTAATTGCTTTTGCAATATATATTTTTGGGCTGAGAAAACATGCACTGTTTTTTTATAAATGTTTACGAAATAGACACAAGTACTTAAACATACATTCTACGTTGAGTTGTACCACTGGCATACTTCCCTGTAGCTTGGTAACTACTATTTACATGGGTATTGTAAACGCGAATCCGGTTGATAGATCTATCGGGCCTGACAACCCCATCCGGACTGGACGACCAGTATTCAACGGTTGCACAGTACTTCGTTTTGTAGGCTACACTTGGTACAGTGTACTGAGATTTCATAATAAAGGGAATATGCGACGTTAATTAATAGTTAAGTATGGTTACCAAGTGCTCAACCACTTAGAATGCTTTAAATACACTTGCGAGTGTATTATGTTTATGATTATGAAATCTTGTGGTCTATTAATATATTGAAATGATTGTTATGATAAACCTATGAACTTACCAACCTTTTGGTTGACACTTTTAAGCATGTTTATTCTCAGGTACGAATTAAGTCTTCTGTTGTGCAATTGCTCATTTTAAGGACATTACTTGGAGTCGATCATCGTAATGGGACCATGTAGTGACCCGAACTTTTCCATGTTTATATATATTAATTGAGATTGATATTTACATGATTAAATGTTTCCAACATGTTAAGCAATCAAACTTTTTAAGACTTGATTAATTGAAATATGTTTCATATAGACAATTGACCACCCAAGTTGATCGGTGATTCACGAACGTTAAAACTTGTAAAAACTATATGATGACATATATATGGATATATATATATATATATAGTTAACATGATACTATGATAAGAAAACATATCATAAAGTATATTAACAATGAACTACATATGTAAAAACAAGACTACTAACTTAATGATTTTTAAACGAGACATATATGTAACGATTATCGTTGTAAAGACATTTAATGTATATATATCATATTAAGAGATATTCATACATGATAATATCATGATAATATAATAATTTAAAATCTCATTTGATATTATAAACATTGGGTTAACAACATTTAACAAGATCGTTAACCTAAAGGTTTCAAAACAACACTTACATGTAACGACTAACGATGACTTAACGACTCAGTTAAAATGTATATACATGTAGTGTTTTAATATGTATTTATACACTTTTGAAAGACTTCAATACACTTATCAAAATACTTCTACTTAACAAAAATGCTTACAATTACATCCTCGTTCAGTTTCATCAACAATTCTACTCGTATGCACCCGTATTCGTACTCGTACAATACACAGCTTTTAGATGTATGTACTATTGGTATATACACTCCAATGATCAGCTCTTAGCAGCCCATGTAAGTCACCTAACACATGTGGGAACCATCATTTGGCAACTAGCATGAAATATCTCATAAAATTACAAAAATATGAGTAATCATTCATGACTTATTTACATGAAAACAAAATTACATATCCTTTATATCTAATCCATACACCAACGACCAAAAACACCTACAAACATTTTCATTCTTCAATTTTCTTCATCTAATTGATCTCTCTCAAGTTCTATCTTCAAGTTCTAAGTGTTCTTCATAAATTCCAAAAGTTCTAGTTTCATAATATCAAGAATACTTTCAAGTTTGCTAGCTCACTTCCAATCTTGTAAGGTGATCATCCAACCTCAAGAAATCTTTGTTTCTTACAGTAGGTTATCATTCTAATACAAGGTAATAATCATATTCAAACTTTGGTTCAATTTCTATAACTATAACAATCTTATTTCAAGTGATGATCTTACTTGAACTTGTTTTCGTGTCATGATTCTGCTTCAAGAACTTCGAGCCATCCAAGGATCCATTGAAGCTAGATCCATTTTTCTCTTTTCCAGTAGGTTTATCCAAGGAAATTAAGGTAGTAATGATGTTCATAACATCATTCGATTCATACATATAAAGCTATCTTATTCGAAGGTTTAAACTTGTAATCACTAGAACATAGTTTAGTTAATTCTAAACTTGTTCGCAAACAAAAGTTAATCCTTCTAACTTGACTTTTAAAATCAACTAAACACATGTTCTATATCTATATGATATGCTAACTTAATGATTTAAAACCTGGAAACACGAAAAACACCGTAAAACCGGATTTACGCCGTCGTAGTAACACCGCGGGCTGTTTTGGGTTAGTTAATTAAAAACTATGATAAACTTTGATTTAAAAGTTTTTATTCTGAGAAAATGATTTTTATTATGAACATGAAACTATATCCAAAAATTATGGTTAAACTCAAAGTGGAAGTATGTTTTCTAAAATGGTCATCTAGACGTCGTTCTTTCGACTGAAATGACTACCTTTACAAAAACGACTTGTAACTTATTTTTCCGACTATAAACCTATACTTTTTCTGTTTAGATTCATAAAATAGAGTTCAATATGAAACCATAGCAATTTGATTCACTCAAAACGGATTTAAAATGAAGAAGTTATGGGTAAAACAAGATTGGATAATTTTTCTCATTTTAGCTACGTGAAAATTGGTAACAAATCTATTCCAACCATAACTTAATCAACTTGTATTGTATATTATGTAATCTTGAGATACCATAGACACGTATACAATGTTTCGACCTATCATGTCGACACATCTATATATATTTCGGAACAACCATAGACACTCTATATGTGAATGTTGGAGTTAGCTATACAGGGTTGAGGTTGATTCCAAAATATATATAGTTTGAGTTGTGATCAATACTGAGATACGTATACACTGGGTCGTGGATTGATTCAAGATAATATTTATCGATTTATTTCTGTACATCTAACTGTGGACAACTAGTTATAGGTTACTAACGAGGACAGCTGACTTAATAAACTTAAAACATCAAAATATATTAAAAGTGTTGTAAATATATTTTGAACATACTTTAATATATATGTATATATTGTTATAGGTTCGTGAATCAACAGTGGCCAAGTCTTACTTCCCGACGAAGTAAAAATCTGTGAAAGTGAGTTATAGTCCCACTTTTAAAATCTAATATTTTTGGGATGAGAATACATGCAGGTTTTATAAATGATTTACAAAATAGACACAAGTACGTGAAACTACATTCTATGGTTGAATTATCGAAATCGAATATGCCCTTTTTATTAAGTCTGGTAATCTAAGAATTAGGGAACAGACACCCTAATTGACGCGAATCCTAAAGATAGATCTATTGGGCCTAACAAACCCCATCCAAAGTACCGGATGCTTTAGTACTTCGAAATTTATATCATATCCGAAGGGTGTCCCGGAATGATGGGGATATTCTTATATATGCATCTTGTTATTGTCGGTTACCAGGTGTTCACCATATGAATGATTTTTATCTCTATGTATGGGATGTGTATTGAAATATGAAATCTTGTGGTCTATTATTATGATTTGATATATATAGGTTAAACCTATAACTCACCAACATTTTTGTTGACGTTTTAAGCATGTTTATTCTCAGGTGATTATTAAGAGCTTCCGCTGTCGCATACTTAAATAAGGACGAGATTTGGAGTCCATGCTTGTATGATATTGTGTAAAAACTGCATTCAAGAAACTTATTTTGTTGTAACATATTTGTATTGTAAAACATTATGTAATGGTCGTGTGTAAACAGGATATTTTAGATTATCATTATTTGATAATCTACGTAAAGCTTTTTAAACCTTTATTGATGAAATAAAGGTTATGGTTTGTTTTAAAATGAATGCAGTCTTTGAAAAACGTCTCATATAGAGGTCAAAACCTCGCAACGAAATCAATTAATATGGAACGTTTTTAATCAATAAGAACGGGACATTTCAGTTGGTATCCGAGCGTTGGTCTTAGAGAACCAGAAAATTTGCATTAGTGTGTCTTATCGAGTTTGTTAGGATGCATTAGTGAGTCTGGACTTCGACCGTGTTTTCTTTAAAAATGATTGCTTAACATTTTTGTTGGAAACTATATATTTTTAACATATGAATATTATGTGATATATTAATCTCTTAACGTGTTTGATATTATGTGATAGATGTCTACCTCTAGAACAAGTTCCATTGACTCACCTAATAATAATGAAGAGTCAAATGTAAATTGGAATGATTTGTGGACTGATTCACAAGTTCCCGAAGAGGAACCGGAAGAAGAGTCGGAACCGGAAGAAGAATCGGAACCGGATGAAGAAATAGAACCGGTGGGGGAAATAATAAAACGGTTAAGTAAAAGAAAATCCTCAACCAACCGACCAAAGTTAATTATGGTCAATGGTGTTTCCGCCAAGGAAGCAAAATATTGGGAGGATTACCAATTCTCCGATGAATTGGATTCCGACGAGAATTCCGATGATGTTATAGAAATTACCCCAACTGAATTTAAAAAAGCAAAAGAAAATAATAAGGGAAAGGGCATAAAAATAGAGAAATCTAATTCCAACCCCGATGAACTTTATATGTATCGTCAACCCCCGAAGTCCTTAAGTTGTAACAATGACCCGGGAACCTCTAAACCACCAGGTTTTTCTAAACCAATGTGGACAACGACGGCTCGTATTAGGGGAACATCATATATCCCTAGAAACTTGGCAAAACGAACCAAAACCGAAGAAGAAGAAACGAGCGAGTCGGAATAAGATAGTTGTATTCGTGTGGTGTAATATATGTAATATAGTGTTCTTATGCTTTATGATATATGTAAAAATTGCTTGTATTAATAAGTATTTTTTTATGAATCTAACTCTTGTCTATTTTACAGTTTAAAAACACAAAATGGATAGACAACCCAATATTTTAAGAGACCTACCCGGAGACATGATTGATGAAATCTTGTCTAGAGTCGGCCAGAATTCTTCGGCACAACTATTTAAGGCGAGATCAGTTTGTAAGACATTCGAAGAACGTTCCAAGAATGTCTTGGTTTATAAGAGACTTTCGTTTGAAAGATGGGGGATATCACATTGGGAAACCCATAATTTACGATGTGTTTACTTTGACGCATATATTGCGGGGAACCCAAATGCTATTTTACGCAACGGGTTAAGAAATTATTTTGACTCAATATATCCGAATATTGGACTTCGTGATTTAGAAAAAGCGGCTAACATGCAACATAAAGAAGCATGTTATGCTTACGGATTAGTAATGTTCGCTTCTCACCAAAGTGAGAACAAGAACATCGGGCTACAACTATTAAACAAAACGTTTCCACAAGTGACGGAGTCGGTAATTGGGGTAAGAAATGAGGTTTTTAGATTATTACGGGACTGTTGGACATTACGTAACCCTCGTCCCTTTGATGACGTTACAACACGCTGTCTTATCAACGGCCATAACGGTTATGTTGCACAAGACCAAGGATGGGAAGTAGTCCTAGTAAAACCAGAATGCATGACTTGTTTCTGGACGTATGAATTACGTGTCTTTATTGCCTTTGCTGAACGACTTGTGTACTAGCTAGAATTGTCTTCACAACTATCTTGTATCAAAGTTATTGTGTGCTATATTTCATGCTTTATGTAAAATAAGCGGTATTGTAAGTTTGTAAAATATTGTATAAAAGTTTGAACGCGAAATATTATTATAATCAGTTTTTCATATAGAATTGTAGTAGTTGAATTGTATATTAGTTACTAAGTATGAACTTAACGGGTAGGTACTACCCGAATTTAAACTTATAAAATGCTAATATGAAGAAAAAGCTTTTATAAATGAGTTCATATTATGCTACGAAATACTATTAACTACTCTTAATATTCTGTATGATTAACTTGTTCCATTTAACTATTTTGAAGGAAATGGCACCGACTACTCGACACACCGTGAATATGAATGAAGAGGAATTCCGTACTTTTCTAGCTTCAAACATAGCCGCAGTACAGGCTGCGCTACATACCAACAATAACCTTGGATCTAGCAGTACAAGAAATCGTGTAGGATGCACCTACAAAGAATTCACTGCCTGCAAACCTTTGGAATTTGATGGAACCGAAGGACCGATCGGATTGAAACGGTGGACCGAGAAGGTTGAATCGGTGTTTGCCATAAGTAAGTGTACTGAAGAGGACAAAGTGAAGTACGCTACGCATACCTTCACAGGTTCTGCGTTAACATGGTGGAATACCTATCTAGAGCAAGTGGGACAAGATGATGCGTACGCACTACCGTGGTCAGCATTCAAGCACTTGATGAACGAGAAGTACCGTCCCAGAACCGAGGTCAATAAGCTCAAGACAGAACTTAGAGGGTTACGAACCCAAGGATTTGATATTACCACGTACGAAAGACGATTCACAGAATTGTGCCTATTGTGTCCGGGAGCATTCGAAGATGAGGAAGAGAAGATCGACGCGTTTGTGAAAGGATTACCGGAAAGAATCCAAGAAGATATAAGTTCACACGAGCCCGCCTCCATACAACAGGCATGTAGAATGGCTCACAAACTAGTGAACCAGATTGAAGAAAGAATTAAAGAACAGACTGTTGAAGAGGCCAATGTGAAGCAAGTCAAAAGAAAGTGGGAGGAAAACGGTGATAAGAATCACCAATACAACAACAACAGCAATTACAACAATAATCGCAACAATTATCCCAACAATCGCAACATCAATCGCAACTACAACAAACGGCCCAACAACAACAACAACAACAGCAACTACAACAATCATCCCAACAACAATAATAACTGCAACAACAACAACAATCAGAAGCAGCTATGCCAAAGGTGTGAAAAGAATCACTCGGGGTTCTGCACCAAATTTTGCAACAAGTGTAAAAGAAATGGTCATAGCGCGGCGAAGTGTGAGGTCTACGGACCAGGTGTTAATAGAACGAAAGGAACAAATGGTGTCGGAACGAGTAATGGCGGAGCAAGTAGTGTCGGAGCAAGTTATGCCAATGTAGTTTGTTATAAATGTGGAAAACCAGGCCACATTATTAGAAATTGCCCGAACCAGGAGAACACGAATGGACAAGGCCGTGGAAGAGTTTTCAACATTAATGCGGTAGAGGCACAGGAAGACCCGGAGCTTGTTACGGGTACGTTTCTTATTGACAATAAATCTGCTTACGTTTTATTTGATTCGGGTGCGGATAGAAGCTATATGAGTAGAGATTTTTGTGCTAAATTAAGTTGTCCATTGACGCCTTTGGATAGTAAATTTTTACTCGAATTAGCAAATGGTAAATTAATTTCAGCAGATAATATATGTCGGAATCGAGAAATTAAACTGGTTAGCGAAACATTTAAGATTGATTTGATACCAGTAGAGTTAGGGAGTTTTGATGTGATAATCGGTATGGACTGGTTGAAAGAAGTGAAAGCGGAGATCGTTTGTTACAAAAATGCAATTCGCATTATACGAGAAAAAGGAAAACCCTTAATGGTGTACGGAGAAAAGGGCAACACGAAGCTACATCTTATTAGTAATTTGAAGGCACAAAAACTAATAAGAAAAGGTTGCTATGCTGTTCTAGCACACGTCGAGAAAGTACAAACTGAAGAAAAGAGCATCAATGATGTTCCCATTGCAAAAGAATTTCCCGATGTATTTCCGAAAGAATTACCGGGATTACCCCCACATCGATCCGTTGAATTTCAAATAGATCTTGTACCAGGAGCTGCACCAATAGCTCGTGCTCCTTACAGACTCGCACCCAGCGAGATGAAAGAACTGCAAAGCCAATTACAAGAACTTTTAGAGCGTGGTTTCATTCGACCAAGCACATCACCGTGGGGAGCTCCTGTTTTGTTTGTCAAGAAGAAAGATGGTACATTCAGGTTGTGTATCGACTACCGAGAGTTGAACAAACTTACCATCAAGAACCGCTACCCACTACCGAGAATCGACGACTTATTTGATCAACTACAAGGCTCGTCTGTTTATTCAAAGATTGACTTACGTTCCGGGTATCATCAAATGCGGGTGAAAGAAGATGATATTCCAAAGACTGCTTTCAGAACACGTTACGGTCATTACGAGTTTATGGTCATGCCGTTTGGTTTAACTAATGCACCAGCTGTGTTCATGGACCTTATGAACCGAGTGTGTGGACCATACCTTGACAAGTTTGTCATTGTTTTCATTGATGACATACTTATTTACTCAAAGAATGACCAAGAACACGGTGAACATTTGAGAAAGGTGTTAGAAGTATTGAGGAAGGAAGAATTGTACGCTAAGTTTTCAAAGTGTGCATTTTGGTTGGAAGAAGTTCAATTCCTCGGTCACATAGTGAACAAAGAAGATATTAAGGTGGATCCGGCAAAGATAGAAACTGTTGAAAAGTGGGAAACCCCGAAAACTCCGAAACACATACGCCAGTTTTTAGGACTAGCTGGTTACTACAGAAGGTTCATCCAAGACTTTTCCAGAATAGCAAAACCCTTGACTGCATTAACGCATAAAGGGAATAAATTTGAATGGAATGATGAACAAGAGAAAGCGTTTCAGTTATTGAAGAAAAAGCTAACTACGGCACCTATATTGTCATTGCCTGAAGGGAATGATGATTTTGTGATTTATTGTGATGCATCAAAGCAAGGTCTCGGTTGTGTATTAATGCAACGAATGAAGGTGATTGCTTATGCGTCTAGACAATTGAAGATTCACGAACAAAATTATACGACGCATGATTTGGAATTAGGCGCGGTTGTTTTTGCATTAAAGACTTGGAGGCACTACTTATATGGGGTCAAAAGTATTATATATACCGACCACAAAAGTCTTCAACACATATTTAATCAGAAACAACTGAATATGAGGCAGCGTAGGTGGATTGAATTATTGAATGATTACGACTTTGAGATTCGTTACCACCCGGGGAAGGCAAATGTGGTAGCCGATGCCTTGAGCAGGAAGGACAGAGAACCCATTCGAGTAAAATCTATGAATATAATGATTCATAATAACATTACTACTCAAATAAAGGAGGCGCAACAAGGAGTTTTAAAAGAGGGAAATTTAAAGGATGAAATACCCAAAGGATCGGAGAAGCATCTTAATATTCGGGAAGACGGAACCCGGTATAGGGCTGAAAGGATTTGGGTACCAAAATTTGGAGATATGAGAGAAATGGTACTTAGAGAAGCTCATAAAACCAGATACTCAATACATCCTGGAACGGGGAAGATGTACAAGGATCTCAAGAAACATTTTTGGTGGCCAGGTATGAAAGCCGATGTTGCTAAATACGTAGGAGAATGTTTGACGTGTTCTAAGGTCAAAGCTGAGCATCAGAAACCATCAGGTCTACTTCAACAACCCGAAATCCCGGAATGGAAATGGGAAAACATTACCATGGATTTCATCACTAAATTGCCAAGGACTGCAAGTGGTTTTGATACTATTTGGGTAATAGTTGATCGTCTCACCAAATCAGCACACTTCCTACCAATAAGAGAAGATGACAAGATGGAGAAGTTAGCACGACTGTATTTGAAGGAAGTCGTCTCCAGACATGGAATACCAATCTCTATTATCTCTGATAGGGATGGCAGATTTATTTCAAGATTCTGGCAGACATTACAGCAAGCATTAGGAACTCGTCTAGACATGAGTACTGCCTATCATCCACAAACTGATGGGCAGAGTGAAAGGACGATACAAACGCTTGAAGACATGCTACGAGCATGTGTTATTGATTTCGGAAACAGTTGGGATCGACATCTACCGTTAGCAGAATTTTCCTACAACAACAGCTACCATTCAAGCATTGAGATGGCGCCGTTTGAAGCACTTTATGGTAGAAAGTGCAGGTCTCCGATTTGTTGGAGTGAAGTGGGGGATAGACAGATTACGGGTCCGGAGATTATACAAGAAACTACCGAGAAGATCATCCAAATTCAACAACGATTGAAAACCGCCCAAAGTCGACAAAAGAGCTACGCTGACATTAAAAGAAAAGATATAGAATTTAAAATTGGAGAGATGGTCATGCTTAAAGTTGCACCTTGGAAAGGCGTTGTTCGATTTGGTAAACGAGGGAAATTAAATCCAAGGTATATTGGACCATTCAAGATTATTGATCGTGTCGGACCAGTAGCTTACCGACTAGAGTTACCTCAACAACTCGATGCTGTACATAACACTTTCCACGTCTCGAATTTAAAGAAATGTTTTGCTAAAGAAGATCTCACTATTCCGTTAGATGAAATCCAAATCAACGAAAAACTTCAATTCATCGAAGAACCCGTCGAAATAATGGATCGTGAGGTTAAAAGACTTAAGCAAAACAAGATACCAATTGTTAAGGTTCGATGGAATGCTCGTAGAGGACCCGAGTTCACCTGGGAGCGTGAAGATCAGATGAAGAAGAAATACCCGCATCTATTTCCAGAAGATTCGTCAACATCTTCAACAGCTTAAAATTTCGGGACGAAATTTATTTAACGGGTAGGTACTGTAGTGACCCGAACTTTTCCATGTTTATATATATTAATTGAGATTGATATTTACATGATTAAATGTTTCCAACATGTTAAGCAATCAAACTTTTTAAGACTTGATTAATTGAAATATGTTTCATATAGACAATTGACCACCCAAGTTGATCGGTGATTCACGAACGTTAAAACTTGTAAAAACTATATGATGACATATATATGGATATATATATATAGTTAACATGATACTATGATAAGAAAACATATCATAAAGTATATTAACAATGAACTACATATGTAAAAACAAGACTACTAACTTAATGATTTTTAAACGAGACATATATGTAACGATTATCGTTGTAAAGACATTTAATGTATATATATCATATTAAGAGATATTCATACATGATAATATCATGATAATATAATAATTTAAAATCTCATTTGATATTATAAACATTGGGTTAACAACATTTAACAAGATCGTTAACCTAAAGGTTTCAAAACAACACTTACATGTAACGACTAACGATGACTTAACGACTCAGTTAAAATGTATATACATGTAGTGTTTTAATATGTATTTATACACTTTTGAAAGACTTCAATACACTTATCAAAATACTTCTACTTAACAAAAATGCTTACAATTACATCCTCGTTCAGTTTCATCAACAATTCTACTCGTATGCACCCGTATTCGTACTCGTACAATACACAGCTTTTAGATGTATGTACTATTGGTATATACACTCCAATGATCAGCTCTTAGCAGCCCATGTAAGTCACCTAACACATGTGGGAACCATCATTTGGCAACTAGCATGAAATATCTCATAAAATTACAAAAATATGAGTAATCATTCATGACTTATTTACATGAAAACAAAATTACATATCCTTTATATCTAATCCATACACCAACGACCAAAAACACCTACAAACACTTTCATTCTTCAATTTTCTTCATCTAATTGATCTCTCTCAAGTTCTATCTTCAAGTTCTAAGTGTTCTTCATAAATTCCAAAAGTTCTAGTTTCATAATATCAAGAATACTTTCAAGTTTGCTAGCTCACTTCCAATCTTGTAAGGTGATCATCCAACCTCAAGAAATCTTTGTTTCTTACAGTAGGTTATCATTATAATACAAGGTAATAATCATATTCAAACTTTGGTTCAATTTCTATAACTATAACAATCTTATTTCAAGTGATGATCTTACTTGAACTTGTTTTCGTGTCATGATTCTGCTTCAAGAACTTCGAGCCATCCAAGGATCCATTGAAGCTAGATCCATTTTTCTCTTTTCCAGTAGGTTTATCCAAGGAAATTAAGGTAGTAATGATGTTCATAACATCATTCGATTCATACATATAAAGCTATCTTATTCGAAGGTTTAAACTTGTAATCACTAGAACATAGTTTAGTTAATTCTAAACTTGTTCGCAAACAAAAGTTAATCCTTCTAACTTGACTTTTAAAATCAACTAAACACATGTTCTATATCTATATGATATGCTAACTTAATGATTTAAAACCTGGAAACACGAAAAACACCGTAAAACCGGATTTACGCCGTCGTAGTAACACCGCGGGCTGTTTTGGGTTAGTTAATTAAAAACTATGATAAACTTTGATTTAAAAGTTGTTATTCTGAGAAAATGATTTTTATTATGAACATGAAACTATATCCAAAAATTATGGTTAAACTCAAAGTGGAAGTATGTTTTCTAAAATGGTCATCTAGACGTCGTTCTTTCGACTGAAATGACTACCTTTACAAAAACGACTTGTAACTTATTTTTCCGACTATAAACCTATACTTTTTCTGTTTAGATTCATAAAATAGAGTTCAATATGAAACCATAGCAATTTGATTCACTCAAAACGGATTTAAAATGAAGAAGTTATGGGTAAAACAAGATTGGATAATTTTTCTCATTTTAGCTACGTGAAAATTGGTAACAAATCTATTCCAACCATAACTTAATCAACTTGTATTGTATATTATGTAATCTTGAGATACCATAGACACGTATACAATGTTTCGACCTATCATGTCGACACATCTATATATATTTCGGAACAACCATAGACACTCTATATGTGAATGTTGGAGTTAGCTATACAGGGTTGAGGTTGATTCCAAAATATATATAGTTTGAGTTGTGATCAATACTGAGATACGTATACACTGGGTCGTGGATTGATTCAAGATAATATTTATCGATTTATTTCTGTACATCTAACTGTGGACAACTAGTTATAGGTTACTAACGAGGACAGCTGACTTAATAAACTTAAAACATCAAAATATATTAAAAGTGTTGTAAATATATTTTGAACATACTTTAATATATATGTATATATTGTTATAGGTTCGTGAATCAACAGTGGCCAAGTCTTACTTCCCGACGAAGTAAAAATCTGTGAAAGTGAGTTATAGTCCCACTTTTAAAATCTAATATTTTTGGGATGAGAATACATGCAGGTTTTATAAATGATTTACAAAATAGACACAAGTACGTGAAACTACATTCTATGGTTGAATTATCGAAATCGAATATGCCCTTTTTATTAAGTCTGGTAATCTAAGAATTAGGGAACAGACACCCTAATTGACGCGAATCCTAAAGATAGATCTATTGGGCCTAACAAACCCCATCCAAAGTACCGGATGCTTTAGTACTTCGAAATTTATATCATATCCGAAGGGTGTCCCGGAATGATGGGGATATTCTTATATATGCATCTTGTTATTGTCGGTTACCAGGTGTTCACCATATGAATGATTTTTATCTCTATGTATGGGATGTGTATTGAAATATGAAATCTTGTGGTCTATTATTATGATTTGATATATATAGGTTAAACCTATAACTCACCAACATTTTTGTTGACGTTTTAAGCATGTTTATTCTCAGGTGATTATTAAGAGCTTCCGCTGTCGCATACTTAAATAAGGACGAGATTTGGAGTCCATGCTTGTATGATATTGTGTAAAAACTGCATTCAAGAAACTTATTTTGTTGTAACATATTTGTATTGTAAACCATTATGTAATGGTCGTGTGTAAACAGGATATTTTAGATTATCATTATTTGATAATCTACGTAAAGCTTTTTAAACCTTTATTGATGAAATAAAGGTTATGGTTTGTTTTAAAATGAATGCAGTCTTTGAAAAACGTCTCATATAGAGGTCAAAACCTCGCAACGAAATCAATTAATATGGAACATTTTTAATCAATAAGAACGGGACATTTCAGACCAAATGTTGATGACTTCGTCCAGGAGGATTAGGACGGGTCGTCTCAATTCTCCCCACACTTGGCTTTTATTTATTTCTTTCTTTGCCTTTTTATTCTCCTCTTTTCCATTTTAAATGAATTCAAGCATTTTAGGTTGTTTCTCAATTTATGTCCTTCCGAGGTAACGATAATTTCGGTATTAACACCTAGTTATTATCGTTCATAAATATGTATAAACATGATTTTGAATTCATTTAGTTGAAATTTTTTTATATTTTCACAAAATTTGGCAAATAAACCAAGTGCAAACCCGAGAGAATTTATAACCCTTCCCCACACTTGAGATCATGCAATGCCCTCATTTGCATGAAATCAGACTATAATTATAAATTCATGAGGGTGTTTAGTGTAGAAAAGTGATTAAAATACCTAGTTTGTAATTTCAAAGCTCGTTGAATGATAGATGACGTTTCATCATTCATTACTTTCGTTATTTTATCACACTAGTTTTTCTTTAAAAATGGTTGCTTTTCTGAACTGTTTGCTAATTTTTGAAAATGCGTCTTTTTACCCTGTTTTATCATGCATTTTTATTAACGAGTTATGCACTAACCCGAACCCTGAATTTAACGTTAAGTGGGGCTAGACTTCCCCACACTTAGCTGACGACATGTGAAATCGGTAGAATAAGTTCCATGAATTAAAATAGTGGGCCTGTTATTTACATCTCGGGTGGTGTATAATATATCAATGGTTTTAAAGTTTAGACCCACCCGATCATCACTACTTAATTCTTTTTTAGGTGTAGCTTTTAGTAAATGGATATGTCTCTTTTCTGGTTCTTGGTCAAATGGATCGTTATGCACCGACCTACATATTTCTATAGGGTGGACAATTCCTAACATTTCCTTCCGTTCATTCTCGGGATCAAAGTTTTCACCTCTATTACCCAATTGGGTGAAATCCAAGGTGTCATTATCTATTACAGTTCGTAGTTCATCTTCGGTAGATGACTCGTCTATTGAGAATATTGGGTTGGAAGGTTGTGGAATTGTGAATTTCGGGATCGAAGCAAATTCTTCTTCTTTAACAGTTCTTATCGGTCCCACCACTTTGGTCTCGGGGGTAAAATTTTCAATGTTATTGTTTTTCCAAGAGTACCAATTTATCACCCTTACTTCTTCCTCATCCATTGATGTATCGATGATTTCTTCGGTAGAGGCTAGTGTGTCGATATGTTGTGAAATTGGTAAAACTGAATAAAAAGTATCGTCGGGATAATTGGTGATTTCGGAGCTCTCGAATTCATCAAAATTCGATGATATGAGATTTTCTTGCACAATACTCCTCAGATCAACAGGTGTGTAGTCTGATAGAGTTTCAGCTTGCCTATTTGCAAACTCTCTCATTTGTTCATTTTGAGCGTCAAATTCTTCGAGTTTGATTTTCATATAATCTAATAAATTTTCAGACACATAATTTTCCTCGTCCTCTGGTTGTTGACTTTGGATATATTCTTGGGAATAATCCCAATTTGAATTGTATTCCTCATAATCATTCCATTCAGATTCCATGGGTGCATAATTTTCCATAGGAATGTAATAATAACATTCCCATGTTGAGTGATAATCTCCACAGATTTCACAACCAATTATTGTTTCGTCATTCGTGATCCAAGATTGACCGAATGAATGTTCATCAACACTCGTTTGAGAGTATTGATTTAACTAATTTCACATGTCAGAAAGAGTTTCCAACATATTCTCGAAATTTTCCATAATATGCTTATTACTAAATTTTAGCTACAATGTGGTGCATTTACTATTTATCCTATTAGTTATAAAACTATAAAAATTATATAAGTTATCAAATTAATAGACTTTTCTGATTTTGCCCACATTTCCAATAGCCAATAGATGCAGCAGGTAGCCAGGACCCTTTAAATCGGAAGTCCACAACTCGCCACTAACAAATCCAACTATTATTAAGAACCAGAAAATTGGTGTCTATTAATTCAATCGCTTACAATAATTTTTCGTCGATATTTTAAAGAAATTCTTGAAAATTCGATGTCCTAAAAACTAGAGCGTGGAAATGAGAAAGAAAAAGCGTGCGTCGAAAAACGTCGAAAAATAAAAAGTCGAAAAATAATAATTAGAAAGTAAAGCGTCGAAACTTAAAAGTCTAAAAATTATAATCTAAAAAGTTGCGCCTAAAGGTATTAAAACTTAAAAGGAATTCTAAATCCAAAATGGCAATTACGTAAAAGGCACTGAAATCTATAAACTTAAAATGGCGTCGTAAAATTCTAAAGCGCCTAAATCTTAATCTAAAGAAAAAGCACTTAAGGAATTTTACGGCAAAGCCTAAAAATCTAGAAATATAAAAATAACTACGGCAAAAACTAAACTTAAAACTATATATTACGAACGACAAATATTACGAAATAAACGATGAAAATACAAATTATAACTAAAATGATAAAAATACAAATTTTATAAAAATATTATTTTTATATTATATTTTATAAAAGTATTAATCTATATAATTAATAATAATAATTAAACTAAATATTACAAACTAAATATTAAAAATAGAAACATAAACTAATTAAATAAATAACCCTAATTAGGTTAAATAAAATTAATAATAATTAAACCTACCCGTAATTAATGTTTTTAAGGTTCAGGGTCTGTCCAGTCAACTCATGCGACCGCATGAGTTCAATGAACTACAGCCATGCGATCGCATGGTATGCAGGTTCAGATGTTATGCAGGTTCAAAAATTGCAAGTTCAATGTTTTTTTTTTAAACTTATATATAGAAAATTTATAAAAATAAACTTATATTTTAAAAACTAAAAATAAAAACAAAAATACTTTATAATTTTACAAAATATTAAAAATACGTTTTTTTTTCTTTTTTTATATTTTTACAAATATAAATTAAAAATATAACGTTTTGCCGATCCCCGGCAGCGGCGCCAAAAACTTGATGTTAAAGCGGAGGGGTACGAAATAATATTAATTTTATTACGAAATACGACGAAATATGATACAAGTTACACAAGTTTTATTTTATTTATTTACAAATGGGATATACCTAAACTCTGCTACAATACTATAGGCAGTGTACCTAATCGTAGAGTAGTATAATTTTTAGTAAGTCCGGTTCGTTCCACAGGGAGACGACTTATTTTACACTATATTTTTATATAACTATATTTGTACAAAATATAAATATTACAATTATTATTATTATAAAAGGGGGTTTTTACCGTTTAATGACCGGTTTGTCGATTTTAAATAAAGCGTAAAGATAAATGACGATATTTAAATAACGATAAAATAAATAACAATAATTAAAATAACAATAAATAAAAGTACAAGGAAATATAAAATAAAATATATTATGCTTATTTAAACTTCCGTACTCATGATGTTTGATGTTTTGATTTTAATTTATTACTCTGGGTTAATTGTCCTTTATCCTGGTTTATTTAAAACCTATCTGGTTTTTGCCCATAATAGTCCATCGGTCATAATTATAAAATGCTCGTCAAATTAACCTTATTTTCGAAGTCAAATATTCCAACTAATTAGGAATTCGAACTGTAACAAGGTTTTAATACTTTGTTAATAACTACACCAGGTTATCGACTGCGTGTAATCCAAGGTTTTAATACTTTGTTAAAAATTTCACCAATTACCCTTGAATGTAATCCACCCCTGTTTTAATGAGTCCATTGACTATTAATCCATCCCCGTGTCCGATCAAATGAACAATTATTAGTATTTATAAATATCCCGCTCACCGTACCCAGTCAAGCGTATGTGGTTATATATAAATATGTCAAATTATAAATCTCTATATTAAATTAACGAGATATCATTTAGTTAATATAAAGCCCATTAATAGCTCATAGTCCAATTTCCACAAGTGTCGGTCTTTTGTCCAAGCCCCAATTATGGTTCAAAGTTCAATAACCCCATCTTAATAATTAGTCTAACATTACAATTACTTCGGCTCAAATAAGCATAATAATAACTTAAATACGAGATATTAATTTAAAAAGGAAGAACATAGCTTACAGTGATTATTAATATCGCAGTGTTACACGAACAGAACTCCGACTTTAAAACCCGTAATTAACCTTTACATTACCCAAACTAATCTAATATAAAACTAAACTATTATATAATATATATATATATATATATATATATATATATATATATATATATATAATAGTGGGCTTTATAGACCTGACCACACTTTTATAGACCTGACCACACTTTTATCGCAGTGTTATTCGGCTGAAATTGCTGGCCTTTTATAGACCTGACCACACTTTGAGAGCCATGCGATCGCATGGCTTTCCCTTGTTATTCCCATCCGATCGCATGGCCAGGCTGGCATGCACCCATCCTTTATTTAAAACGTGGGCTGCTCGATTTATATAATATATAATTATATATATATAATTTTATATAATTATATATATATTATATTATATTCTTGTACATAGTAGACTTGTAATTTTAGCTCCGTTGCGTCGTACGCTGATAGTTGGTTCATGTCCCGGTTCCGAATTTTCGAAGGTCCTTTCGTACGCGTAGATATTTTGTACTTTGCGTTCCGCGGCTTGTACTCTTGTAAATTTTATACGTTTCTCATCAATAAATGGAACCACTTGGATTGTATCTTGTACATTTGAGCTTTTTGGACGTTTGCGTCTTCAAATCTTCATTTTCTTCTTTTGTCTTCGCACTTATTTATTTAAACGATTATTACATAAAAATAGAACAATAGTAACTAAAAGATTTACATATTGGAAGGATATTGATAGTAAATATATGTTCATTTAGAGCACTATTACCTTGTCCACGCCGGAGCCTAAAAAGGTAAACAACGAGAGGGTAAGCTAAAGCTTAGTGAATGCAATAATTATCCACATACATATATAATATACCTACTTGTATACACTTACACACACCGTATAATTGCTAGTAATAACAATTAGCATACAAACTCCGAGTATAAGCTAATAACCTCCAAATACCGCAACTAGCATAATCAATAGCATATTCACCGAAATAATATATTATGCTATACAACAACACATAAACAAACTATATGGTTAACCATTAACGCGTCATGGTGCAACCGGATACGTGGTTCACACCATACGCAATGCTATGACGCTACCGGCTCCGTGGTTCACATCACTACGCATTTGAGTCATACCCTTTTATAGTGCTACCTGCTCTGTGGTTCACACTTCGGTGCTATCGGCTCCGTGGTTCACACCTCATTTTATAGTGCTACCAGCTCCATGGTTCACACTTTGATACTACCGGCTCCGTGGTTCACATCACAACTCGAGTCATACTCTTTTATAGTGCTACTGGTTCTGTGGTTCACACTTTAACGACTCGTGCTATAGTGCTACCGGCTCCGTGGTTCACACTACAACACACGTACCATGATGCTACCGGATCCGTGGTTCACATCATAGCACACTCGCACATACTATGGCACTACCGGCTCCGTGGTTCGTACCATAGCATACAAATAAATCCACTCTATATACATACATGCATAATTATTCCACTCACCTTAACGATTCGGTGACGGTTTTACACGTCCCCAAGCTTCAAAGCAAAGTACCTAATACAATAAGTACTCAATCAACACACAAATTTGTTGGACTTATGACCAACAATTCTCTCATGTGCATTTAATGACTTAAATGCATTAAATGCCCCATTTTCACCAAAACCTTCCATTTAAGGTCAAGAACATCACATATCACTAAAAGCTAGTGACTAAGGTCCAACAACACTAACTAATACACAATTAGGGTATTTCATACCCATCTTTCCCAACTAGGTCAATTATTACCCATTTAATCATTTTAAAGTCACACACCCATTTTGGGTCATCCACTAACCCCATTAACACCCATTTGCTTAATAACTAGGTGTGCTAGTAATTAACTAACCAATTATGACTCATAAGCCCATTTATCATTTCAAAACCCTACGTTAGTCATCTTTGAGTCCTCATGACCCAATCTTACCCAAGAACACCCAAAATCACCAATTATGGGTTTTATGTTCATCACTAACCCAAACCCTAACCCTTAAACAAATTAAAATAAGGAAATCAAGATTAGAGTATACTACCACAATCACAATGTAGCTAGTGATGAGATGAACAACTTTAACGCACGCGCTTTGGCCTGAAATCAACTTCTTCCTCGACTTGAGCTTTCTCACACAAGAATCAATCTCTCTCTCTCTATAATTGAAATGGAAGGAGGAGGTAGTTGAAAGTGGAGTGAATTTTGTGGCCTTAGATTCGTCCATCAAGTGAAAAGACCAAACTACCCTCATTTAATATCTAAAAGAACACAGCTGGCCCGCCAGTTCAACTGGATGGCGTCCAGCCCTTTACAATTGGACGGCGTCCCATAATTTTGGACGGCGTCCTAAACACCTGAGAAAACAGGATCTTACATTACCTTTAATTATGACCTTCACATAACAAATTATTATTTACATATTATATATATATATATATATATATATATATATATATGTGTGTGTGTGTGTGTGTGTGTGTGTATGTGTGTGTGTGTGTGTGATAATATACTTAGTGTAATTAAGTGTTACTATATAAATAGGTTTATAAGTTATAATAATAGTATTATTATCTAATTAATCAACCATTATGTAATCTTATCATATATATGTGTTACGTATATAAATATGATACATACATATATATTCTTTATTATTATTATTATACATATATGTGTTTAACTATATGATATATATATATATATATATATATATATATATATATATATATATATATATATATATATATATATATATATATATATATATACATTAATGTAAAGGTGGTACATATATATACATATAACTACTTTACTTTTCATGTTTTTCTAACCTTATATAATTTACACAATACATACACACATACATATACATACATATATACACATACATATACACGTATGTATATATTTGCATATGCACACACACATATCTTTAATGTATACATGTACATACATACGTATGCATGCATGCATGCATTCATGTATATCATTATCATTATTACCTATTAATCAAACTTATGCTCATAAAATCATAACTTTTATTCATAATCATAACCTAATAATGTTACTCATCACATAAAATCATAATCTTTTATTATAATCATGTTCACCATATTTATAAACTTTTATCTATTTTAATTAACTTTATAACAAAATCATGATCAACTTATATTCATACTTAATTTTATTACTAGTTCATAACTTAATCTAATACTTTTAATTTGACACACATAATCTTATTACTAATAATCATAATCTTAATAATTATTCATGACCTAGTAACTTATTAACCTAATCATAATCATACATCTTTTATCATACTTTTAACTTATTCATTAATCATCTAACTTATTCATAATCTTTTAAATTTAACAAATCTTTAACCTTATTAATCACATTCATAAACTAATTCACTTTTATTTATAAACATAATCATGATTCAATAACCTTAAACTTATTAATCATAAACACAATACATAAAGTAAAGAGAAAATTGGGCCGTTGGTCCTTGTGGTTTACATGAAATGGGGTGTTTGGTCCCTGAACTTCATTTTCGATGTTGTTGGTCCTTGTGGTTTTCTAAACGCGTGTGGATGGTCCCTGCATCAAACGGACATTAAATTAATCCGTTAACTGTCCTCACATGCCTTGCATATGAGGGTAAAATGGTTAAAACTATAGGTATTTTGCCTCTTCCCTTCAGGCCTCCATCCTAATTTATTTGACCTTTAACCTGAACTCTGAAAACACACACCAGTTCCAGATCTAAACACACACTTAAACACAAAAATCATAATCGATCGATTCACATCTTCATCTTCTTCACATCTTCATTTTCATGTTTTTCCAACTTCAAACTTCAATTCTTGCCCAAATTAAAAAGATTATTAAGTCATACAAAGCTAACTTATTTTATTTACACATCTAGTAATATCTTTAACATTGTTGATTCCTCTTTGAAAACCTCATAAAGATAGATGGTAACAGCAATTACCAATTCCCAATTTCCCAATAATAATAAAGAAAATATCAATAATCAATCAAAAGTAATACCCAATAAAGATAGAACAATTAAGCCTTAATTAATACATGTATCTATCATACTCCAACAAAATCGACTTACGTTGAGGATCCAATCGATTAAAATAACCTTCCGGATTCTTAACTAACGATACTTTAATAGAATTTTTTATCATCTACATAAATTTCCAGTTTGCTTGTAGTCGATCTCCAGCCAAGCTTTTAAGCCTATAAATAAAATTAATAATAAAATTGCAAAAATTAATAGTAGAACCGACCACCGTTTGCATATCTTTGAGCTAATCAAAAATTGGCATTGTAACACTTGCATTCAACAACTAAAAAGCAATAATAAAAATACCTGTAATTGTTTCTATTGTATGTTTGGTGGAAAAAAATGGAGATTCAAGAGATATGAATAAGATTGAACTGGTAATAATATTAACAATCCATAGAGTTACAGGAATCCCTATTGTAAACCCTATTCCGCTATTGTCACCGGAATCCATTGTAGATCGAATTAGAAGAACAACCGACGGCTCTGTCAACCGGATTTCACCAGATCTGTCAACCAACACGATTTGGGTTTTCGAAGGATTTAAACGCCGACAGCTGTACTTCGAAGGAATTAAACGATTAGGATTTTTCTAGATATCTCTGTCGAAGTTGTTGCTGTATTTTATGCAAGGAGTTGTTGCCATATTTGTTGCCAGATTTGTTGCCGTATTTTTGCCGGCGGTGGCTGTAAAATTGGTGGCTGTAAAACTCTTCCCCTAAAGTGAAAATCTTGCCTCGGATTTGGCTTTGTTATTTATTTGTGTTTGGTGAATTATGAATGGGAAGAAGATAAAAGAAGGAATGAAGAAGGTAGGTGAAGGAGAAAAAGTGGGTTTAATTAATAACATGGAAAAGAAAACAAGAAAATAAAATAGAAAAGGAAAAGTAAGAGAAATACTAAATGACGATTTTACTCTCACATGCATCGCACATGACTAAAGTTAACAGACATTTTTAACGGCTGTTACTGACAAGGACCATTTACACCGGCCATGTAAACCATAAGGACCACGAACCTCGAAAATGACATCATGGACCATTTACCCCATTTCATGTAAACCACAGGGACCATTTATCCAATTTTCTCTAAAGTAAATAGTAACATGAAGCTAGAGTTTAAGTTTACCTTAATAGGAGATTAAGACTAAGATTGATGATGAATGTGGTGCGAACAGGAAACAGAAAAACCAGCTGCAATTCACGATCAAACAAGGGGTTGCTTGGACTGTTTTGGTTCGCAGAAACAACAAGAACACAGCAGCAATTTCGACCCAAAACGGATGGTTTTTCTTGGGTTTTCTTTGCTCGACAGAACAGCAAACAGCAGCACTCTTGGAACTACTTTGATGGCGAATAACAGAAGGAAAACAAGGGCTGCTGGTGGTAGATTGATAGCTGCAATTAGCAGCCTGTTGGGCTTCGAAAAAGGCATAAGGAAGTAGCATGATTAGCGATTAAAAAGGGCTTTTTGTAGACGAAAACAGGAGCTGAACTGAAGCAGGAACAAGTGGCGATTGAAGGTGGTTTAAAGGGTTGTAGTAGGTGATCGAATGCAGTCTGATTTGATGGTGATGGATGGCGACTGCAAAGGGTTGCAGGAGGGCTGAATGTGTCGACTGCAGGTGGGGGTTTTTGGGGGTTATTTAGTCAATTAATAAGGAGCGGGAAAGCTGGAGAAGACTGTCGACTAAATTCAGCAACAAGGAAAAATATTGTGGTGCAATTTAGGAAAAACATGAGGGTTTAAATAGTTGATCAAGTGTTGTATCAAGATTAGGATTCTTGGTGATCAAGGACTTGTATTTAACTAGGATTGTGGATTACTTAACTTAATGATCAAGTTTACATTTTTTATAGCCTAGCCGATTTGTTATATAATTATACATGTATTATATTATTTTTTTCGACAGTTATGTACTTATTTATATATTTTATATTTTTTTATTAAAGTTATTATGATTATTATTATTAAAGTTACATTATTTAAATACATTTTACTTAATTATTAGTCCCTAACTTTTATAAATTCTTAATTTGGTTCCTATTAGTTTATATTAGTTTTTAAAGGTTATATAATATCGCACTTAATATTACTTATAGCTTTATAAATATAAAAACACCAAAAGACATAAACTTATATTAACAGGAAAATATTGATCAAAAATTATTATTTAATCAATGTTTTGTCAAATAAAGTTTATGAGCACAAAGTCCTAATAGTTGAACAGTATAAACAGAAATGGAAAATTGAAGGTCAGTATAGGTAATATATGGGACAAGTATACTGGACGTGTTGCTTTCCTAATACAAGGTTAGCAAGTGGGTGACACAAAACTGCAAGTTTTGAGCTAAAATTTTAAAATCTGAAACCTACAAAACCCACAAAAACATTTTGCAAACACCAGTGAAGGGTTATTCCGAAAAACTTGTCTAGGGTAAAATCTAGCTTGAATTTTCAAAAGATCAAATGTTTTCATAAAGATCCAATTTCCTTAAGGATCTAAATTTTTATAGTCATGTGGGACTGTAAACCACAATGTTACTATCATTGTTCATACCGCCGTATCAAAATCACTGATGTATAAAGTGTGAAGAATAAAGACGTGATTCGAGTGATGTTATATTTCAAGTTTTATATTGCTTGAGGACAAGCAACGCTCAAGTGTGGGAATATTTGATAATGCTAAAAATGAACACATATTTCATAGCATTATCCTTCCAGAAAGACAAGCTTTTAGTTGCAATTGTTCTATTTCCAAGTAATAATCGTTTAAATAAATAAATGTGAAGACAGAAGACAGAAACGACAATTTGAAGACGCAAATGACCAGAACGCTCAAACGTACAAGTTACAATACAAGTGGTTCAATTTATTGATGAATAACGTCTAAATATTAACAAGAGTACAAGCCGCGAAACGCAAAGTACAAGATATCTAAGCAAAGGAAATACGTTCGAAAATCCGAAACCAAGACATGAACCGAGTATCAACGTACAACTCAATGGGGCTAAAATTACAAGTCAACTATGCACAAGAATATAATATATATATATATATATATATATATATATATATATATATATATATTACTATGTATATATATATATATATATATATATATATATATATATATATATTATGTATAATAAACATCAGCAGCCCACGTTTTGGATTCGAGTGACGAGCTGTAAAAAAGACCTCCGCGATCGCGGAGCATAGAGAGGAAACATCATAATGATCGCGGAGCCACCCTGTCACAAATTGCCTATAAAAGCCAATGCATTAGCCCGATGAAAACACCCCTTTTTCTATCTATCTCTCTGATCAATATATAATATATTTATATTTATATTTAATATTAAGTTTAATTTAAGATTAATAATAATTAGGTTATTGTAACGAATGTTTTACGGGTTTTAAGTCGAAACTCTGTCCGTGTAACGCTACAAAATTAATAATCACTGTAAGCTATGTTCTTCCTTTTTAAATTAATGTCTCGTAACTAAGTTATTATTATGCTTATTTGAGCTGAAGTAATCGTGATGTTGGACTAAATATTAAGACGGGGTTATTAGATTTTGTACCATAATTAGGGTTTGGACAAAAGACTGACACTTGTGGACATTGGACTATGGACTATTAATGTACGGGGGTAATTGTCTAATAGAATGACAACTAATTGGAATCTGTTAAACCTATTCTCAAATTAGTTAATCTTATAATTATTAAATGATTGTGAATGTCCTATTTAGTGACGTTTATACGGAATCTTTTACAATCATTTAATTAATCAATTGGGTTGGGTAATTGATTATTCATTCTGATCAAGTGGATGAATTAATATATCATGGACTAATTAAAACAGGGGTGGATTACATACAAGGGTAATTGGTGTAATTGTTTACAAAGTATTAAAACCTTGGATTACATACAGTCGATAACCTGGTGTAATTACAAAGTATTAAAACCTTGTTGCAGTCTAAATCCCAAATTAGTTGGAATATTTGACTTCGGGTATAAGGTTAATTTGACGAGCATTTTATAATTATGATCGATGGACTATTATGGGCAAAAACCAGATATGTATCAAATAAATCCAGGACAAAGGACAATAACCCAGAGTAATAAATTAAAATCAAAACGTCAAACATCATGATTATTCTTTTATTGTATTTCTTATTGTACTTTTATTTACTGTCATTTTATTTATTGTCATTTTATTTCTAATCGCAATTTTAATTATCGCAACTTTAAATATTGTTATTTATTTTACGCACTTTAATTATCGTCATTTATCTTTATGCTTAAAATATAAAATCGACAAACCGTTCATTAAACGGTAAACCCCCTTTTATAATATTACTACCTATATATAATTATATATATTTTGTATAAATAAAGTTTTATAAAAATATTGTACGTAATCAACTAGCTCCCTGTGGAATGAACCGGACTTACTAAAAACTACACTACTCTACGATTAGGTACACTGCCTATATTGTTGTAGCAAGATTTAGGTATATCTCATCTATATAAATAATTAAAACTTGTGTAAATTGCATTGTATTTCGTAGTAAAAATATAGTATATTTCGTATACACTCCACTGTAACATCAAGTTTTTTGCGCCGCTGCCGGGGACTCGGTGAAAAATGCTATATTTTATTAAAACTATATTTGTGTAAAAATATATAATTTTTATTTCTAATTTTGTAAAAATATATTATTTTTGTAATAAGTGTTAAAAAAAATACTAATAGATTCTAATACTTCGAGACCAGTCTCTTTATCCAATAGGTTGATTACTAAGATGGATGATTAAGTTGTACTAGGATATTTTAATTAGTGTAATAATAAAGCATTTGTAATATAGCATTTGGAAGATGGATGATTAAAATCGAAATAATAGAACACTCGTAATATTTTAAGTTTTAAATACTAAAGCAAAGATATAATACTAATAAAAAAAAAGCAGTGTGTGGAGTGTTAATAAGTTTATTTTGTCGACTACAACTACAACAAAGAAAAGAAAAGAAGTTAGTGGTTAATAAGTAATTAATTGTTTGTGTAATGTGTTGGTGTCGGCAAGATAGACAACGAACAAGAAAGAAGGCAACTGTTAAAGTGGACCCATCTTCTTGCTTTTGGCCAAACTTTATTCCCACTTATGTGACTCACGAAAAATAAAGAAGAAGAATGTGGCAAATGAATTAAGTGTGTTGTTTTTGTGAGTGAGTCAAAGACTAGTTTTTTTTAGTGATATCTCGAGTGATAATATAGTATCGATTTCTTTTTTTAGTTCTAAAAAAAATCAAACACGTAGATACCGTTTTTCTGTTTCGTAGTTATAATTTTAGTTTCATTTTACCTTAGTTTAAGTTTTAAAATTTTACGACATCGATATAGTATTTAATAAATTTTAGTGCCGACATAAGTAATTGCCAATTTCCTTTAGAATTTTTTAACTTTAGTCGCAACTTTTAGTTTTAAGTTTTTGACCCTAAGCTTTAGACGTAGAATTTTAGCTTCTAAGTTTTAAATTGTTTTTCGACGCGTGCTTTTTCTTTTTCATTTCTACGCTCTAGTTTTTAGGACATAGATTTTTATTTTAAAATTTCGACGAAAAATTATTGTAAGCAATTGAATTAATAGACACCAATTTTCTGGTTCGTAGTAATAGTTGGATTTGTTAGTGGCGAGTTGTGAATTTTTGATTTAAAGGGTCCTGGCTACCTGCTGCATCTATTGGCTATTCGAAATGTGGGCAAAATCAGAAAAGTCTATTATTTTGATAACTTATAGTTTTATAACTAATAGGATATTCAGTGAATGCACCGAGCAAAATGTTCATCACCTTTCATACGTTCACCACCTATAACCCGATCAAGATATCTAGCCAATATAATTGCCGTTGATTTTTTCTTTAGAATCATCTCCAACAACAGGGGGAGCTGCTGATGTTTTATCTCCTTCAACAGGTCATGTCTCGTCTTTAGCAACAGGTGGAGCTGCTGCTGTTCTCCCAACATCAGGTGGTGTTGCTGCTGTTTCTTCTCCATCATTTGATCCGGTCTTGGCTCCATCATCAGTGGGTGTTGTTGCTGCTTCTCTTCCAACAAGTGATTCAGTTTTGGGCCCTGTGATGTCAGCTTGTGCAGGTCCTATTACTTCAATTGGTGATGCAGTCTTATCTACTCAACAGGCTACTGTCCAGACTATGCTTCATGGGTCAGGTCCAAATCATTATGCTCCAGTTTTTTCGAATGCAAGACATAAACCAACTTGGGAATGGATTCGTGCTCCCACAGGTAGAACGTTGACGGAATTATTGGAACTTGAAAATCTCCTAAAATAGTTTCAATTTGATTTCAACTCGCGTGAAAAGTGGAAGTGGGATCTCACAAATGATGGGGTTTTCACGGTTAAGAAATTATCATCACTCATTGGTAAGCATAACCTTGGAAATCCTATCGGTATGAAAAAAACTATAAGAAGTAATCTTATTCCTAAAAAAATTGAATTTTTTTTGTGGAGAACTTTGAAAAAGAGAATTCCGGTTCGGATTGAACTTGACAAAAGGGGCATTGACTTGCATAGTGTTCAGTGTCCCATTTGCGATGATGATCTCGAGTCGGTGGATCACTCAATTGTTACGTGTAAGTTCGCTTCGGATGTTTGGTCTCGTATTTATAATTGGTGGCAACTTGGTTGTGATGACCCGGGAATTTCCGACCAAATTTAAACTTAATCTTTATATGAATTCGACACGATAAGCAAAGTCTGTAATGTTGAGTCTCGAAAATATTTGAACTGTTTCATATATTCAATTAACCTTCGACTGTTCTCGACGATTCATGAACAACTACTTGTAAATAGATACGTATATATATTAATTCGAAATATAATTTGAAATATTATATTATTTAGTTATTAGAATTCATTTTGTAAAATAAAATAATATAAGATATAATAAAATTTATTATTAAAATAAATCTACATATAAATATAAAAGTTTATTGAATACATTTATTAATTAAACACTCGGTTGACATTTCGTTAGTGTTCATATAAACCTAATACGAATTTATGAAGATTTAAAATAAAAGGTAGTTCGTAAATGTTGATGGCTAGCATATCACACGTTTATTATTATCATTACATTATTTATTATTATATATATTTCTATTTCAAATGGATTAGATACATAAATTAATGTCTTTTTCTGTATCCTGTCAACTTCACTACTCAATTAACTAACCCACTTGTGAAATAAGAACACATCCGTGATATTGAATGGAGATTAAAGATTTCTATATTTACTTTACGATCATTTCATTTTCATCCATAATTCAATTATTAATGTAATTACACTGCTTGTGTCTAATTCATAATCATAATCTTTATATATATATACTTGATAAATATGCATGGGAACCACCGTCCTCAAATTTAACCACACCCAATGTCCCACTCCAATTATATAATACGTATACAGAAAGACCCCACTTGAAATTGATGACTAACAAGTTCTGTCTAATTCAAGGATCTCCCACAATCCACAATATCTTCTTTTATTATATATATACATACATAGTAATAGCATAAATATAAAAAGCTCAATCATCACATTGCTTTCTGTTTAAAGTCCTAACCACTCCCTTTTTTTTCTTCAATAAGTTAAAACACGTCCATTTATATGCTTACATTGACAAAACAAGATACATGCATATTATAATTATCAAGAATTACAACTAGTGCCTATCTATTGTTCTTATTCGATCACCAATCCAAACACAATCTCACTTTCTTCAAATAATGATACATATTAAATTATTATTCCACTTTCTGTTAGCAATCTTTATCTATCACTATCTACTCTATCTTTCTAGCTAATTACTATATCTATACATTTACATATATACGGGATTGATAGAGGAGACACTCCACTTACTTCTGTGGCACACACAAAAACAACACACCCACTTCTGTATCTTCTTCGATGTCGTCCTCTTTTGATCAACTAACCACACCTCCATAACCATCACCTCGATCCCTTTTACTTCTGGTTTAGACCCATAATAGACTCAAAACATCACTACGTCAAAACACTGCTATAACATCATGCAAGAACCTTCTGTAGCTGCTATCGTTTATTAATTTCTGTTCGAAACCATTACTACAAGGAGTCAAACAAGCAGCCTGAACAGCTACTGCATTCCTGTATATGACAGTCCAAAACAATCAAAACAAACAACTTTATGTAGCTATGACTACAGCTGACTTCTACTTCTGTTTTCAATCATCACTTCACGGCTAAGACACCCAACCATTGATCATCATATATACCTGCTGCTGCTATTCTTTTCTTTCCTGTTTCGAATCAATCTCCAAGCACCACCACAGCCTCATCTGTTTCTGTTTCTATTCTGTTACAGCAAATAAAGGAATGATGATAATAAAGATTCAATGAATAAGGTGAAGAATAAAGCTCATGATAATATATTGATATTGATATAATTATGATTATGAAAACAAATACATTATCTATTCTATTATGCCATAGCAATCTCCAAAAATCGTTAACCCTAATCAAACAACAACCTTTTTAATCAAGATTTGATCCTGTTTCTGGCTTTTGCTTATTCTACCTGCACTACTTACCCAACAAACTCTTTACGGTTGCTCTTCGAATGACTTAATTGTTGCTACAACCCTTAAACCCACAGTCACAACCATTAGAACCACCTCTGCAAAAACCATCTTCACTATAACCAAAATACCAAGCACACATTATTAAAATTGTTAGACTTTTATTCTATTCGATAAAACATTCCAAACCTGAAATCCATGATCCATGACTACTGATGCCTGTACCTACGATATTTCGATTAGAGCCAAAACAATTCCAGATATGTCAAAAAATTTCATTATTCTTTTGATTACCATTAAGAACCCAAATCGAAACCCACCAAAACCAAAAATTATTAGTATTTATGATTGATACATTAAAAAGTACAGAGCAAATATACAGATGGATAATGAAATTAGGAGAATAACAATAAACCAATACCTACTTGAATCAATTGATGAACCGAATTTATGATAAGATCGATTAAGGGTGATTGCAAATCGATGAAGATATGAACGGTGATGAGAATGAATCGATGATTTACAAAACAGTTATGACTTCTTCTGGATCGATCTATTGAAGAATCGAAGGTTCTGCATCTTGCTTTTGAGAACCTTGATCTGATTTGGAGCAGATATCACAAAACGCGAATAAATATTGTTAGGTATAATTATAAAATAATTATTATTATTAATCATTTATATATATTTTTTACTCGTATATTTTTAAAACCAAAAGGGGAAACGAATTTAGTCTGGTATGACTATTGGGCTGCCCTCATCAAATTGGACTACAAATAAGCCCAACATGTTAATGTTAAATGATATGATTAATTGGGCTAAAATTATGACTAGTTACTAATATTTATATTAAAATTATTATTATTATTATTATTATTATTATTATTATTATTATTAATTATTATTATTATTATTATTATTATTATTATTATTATTATTATTATTATTATTATTATTATCATTATTATTATTATCATTATTATTTTTATTACTATTATCATAAGTATTAATATTATTAATAGTAATATTATTATCATTATAGTTTGCAATATAAATATTAGTATTATTCTTATTAGTAAAATCATTAGTTTTATAGTTCTTAATATCAGTATTATTATTAGTATTAACATTACTTTTATTAGTATTTTTAACTTTTTATTATTATTATTATTATTATTATTATTATCATTACTATTATGTCATTAATATTATCATTATTTTCATTACTACAAATTATTTTAGTATTATAATAACCATTATTTTATAGACAAAAGATATTTATATAGAAATATATATTTATTATATATATCATAAGTATATCTAAATTACTATTTTAATATAAAAATAACATATATATATATATATATATATATATATATATATATATATATATATATATATATATATATATATATATATATATATATATATAACATTGGAAATAATAAATACATTAATATTTTCAAATAAGTAATATATTAAATAATTAATATATATAACCTAGTATGAATGCCATTATATGTTTATCATATATTTTAATATATATATACAACTGATATAGGTTCGTGAATCCGAGGCCAACCCTGCATTGTTCAGTTGTTCAATATAGTCATATGTATTTTTACTACAAAATACATTAGGTGAGTTTCATTTGCTCCCCTTTCACTCTTTACATTTTTGGGGCTGAGAATACATGCAAATGCTTTATTAATTGTTTTACAATAATTATATGTGTGAGTTTCATTTGCCTTTTTACCCTTTATATTTTTGGGCTGAGAATACATGCGCTACTTTTATAAATGTTTTACGAAATAGACACAAGTAATCGAAACTACATTCTATGGTTGGATTATCGAATTGAATATGCCCCTTTTTATTAAGTCTGGTAATCTAAGAATTCGGGAACAGACACCCTAATTGACGCGAACTCTAAAGATAGATCTATCGGGCCCAACAAGCCCCATCCAAAGTACCGGATACTTTAGTACTTCGAAATTTATATCATGTCCGAAGGAGGATCTCGGAATGATGGGGATATTATTATATGCATATTTTGAATGTCGATTACCAGGTGTTCAATCCATATGAATGATATTTTTGTCTCTATGCATGGGACGTATGATTATGAGAAATGGAAGTATGAAATCTTGTGGTCTATTAAAATTATGAAATGATTATTTATGTTAAACTAATGAACTCACCAACCTTTTGGTTGACACTTGAAAGCATGTTTATTCTCAGGTATGAAAGAAATCTTCCGCTGTGCATTTGCTCATATTATAGATATTACTTGGAGTCATTCATGGCATATTTCAAAAGACGTTGCATTCGAGTCGTCGAGTTCATCAAGATTATTATTAAGACAATTATAGTTGGATATATTATGAAATGGTACACATGTCTGTCAACTTTAGATGTAATGAAAGATTGTCTTTTTAAAACGAATGCAATGTTTATAAAATGTATCATATAGAGGTCAAGTACCTCGCGATGTAATCAACTGTTGTGAATCGTTTATAATCGATATGGACTTCTTCCGGATGGATTAAGACGGGTCTTCACAGTTGGTATCAGAGCGGAGGTCTTAGCGAACCGGGTCTTGCATTGGTATGTCTAACTGATAGTTGTTAGGATGCCTTAATGAGTCTGGACTTCGACCGTGTCTGCATGTCAAAAGTTTTGCTTACCATTTTTGTCGGAAATCATCTGCTTATCATCCTTAGGAAATTACCTGCTTATCATTTCTAGTCTAGACACATCTTACTGCAATGATTGCATGAATAGTGTATAGACAAAAATTCGTATCTTAGCGTATCTGCTAATTCATACCTTAGCATATCTGTTACTGTAGACTTTGCCTGACAGCTTCCGTAGATTCCTCCATAACTTATGGGATTTTAGTATTATATATGCATATGTAAATTATGTATTGCAGGGTACTAATCTACATCCTATAATCTATTTCTTATTGAAAATCCTTCATCTGATTGTACGAGATGAATCCCTCAACCAGTTCAAATTCCTCGGATTCCGACAGCTATTCCGATATGGAGTTTCACCTAAGCTCCGAAAGCAGTGTCACCAAAATGAATCAACCAATCATCCATCCCCAATTCACCTGATGAGTTCGTAGTCGACTTAATCAGTGGAGACGCGAAGAAGGGGATCCTTTTCACCAACCGATTTCACCTCTTGACAATGAACTTGAAGCGTTTACCGGCGAACCTGTTCGAGACACCATTTTATCTCTCATTTCCAGAGTATCTCGCCACGATCATATACTATCTCAAATTCTAAACCTTATTCATCCGTTCGTTCCGACCGACAATCATTCCGGAATAATAGAAGAAGTCAACGAACTTCGCGCTCAAATAATCAATTTAGAAAACATGGTGCAAAACTTACCAGCTTCAGCGACATCACTGGCACCAATAGTACCATCAACAACCCAAGACTCAACATCACATGTCTCAACATCTCATTCTGTACTTCGAGTATAATCATCGTTCTACATGATGTTCTACATCATTTATCTTCGTTTGACATGGCGATTGTGTAATCTCTAATGTTTTAGAGATTATATATATTCCTGTCCTAACGGTAAATCAAATGAGATTAATATCATATTAACTCATTAAATCCATAATTACATCTGAAGAAAATATATATGCAAGTATATTTTCATAAAGATTGTAATTAAAAATTCTTTTGTACAAACTGTTAATGGTGAAAATATTTTAACAGGTAGGTAATACCCAAATAATATTTAGATTTCACATTAATAAATTACACTGTACATTCTTCGAATCAGATTTAATAGTCATTTACTATCCTACTTACATCCACCGATATACAAATCCGTTCACCACGAAATAACCATTTTCATTCAATTTCATATTTGGATTTTGATCTATCAGAATCTAACAAGTGGCATAATGAAGAAAACATTGGACAAGATAAAATTTGTTAGAAACAAACAAATTAACTATGAGAAATTTTGTTAAGAATCCACGCTAACGAAATCCTAGCTAACTGTTCCTAGCTAACTGTTGATTCCGTATTACATTTAAATCATCGCAATTTATTTATCGCAATTTAATTATCGCAATTTTATTTATCGTCATTTAATTTCTGTTATTTACTTTACGCACTTTATTTATCGTCATTTAATTTCTGTTATTTATTTTACGCACTTTAAATATCGGGACACGTATACAAGGTTTTGACATATCATATCGACACATCTATATATATTATTTGGAATCACCATAGACACTCTATATGCAGTAATGATCGAGTTCTCTATACAGGGTTGAGGTTGATTCTACAATAATATATATACTTTGAGTTGTGATCGAGTCTGAGACATGTACACGGGTCACGATACATATTAACTCGAATATTATATATATAATTATATATGAATTATTGAATTGCTAACTGTGGACTACCAACATTGTACAATTAAAATGAATTAAAATATTGATTATAACATATGAAACTAAACAATTCTTCAAGTTTGCCACTTGATTCATCTTAAACTTCATTTGAATCTTGACAATTCCAATATGCGTTCAAACCTTTCATGATTCTTGAAAAACACCTCAATCGAGAGGATGAACCAACCACACTTCATCTACGGGAGAAAAGATTGATGCATATAATTGTACACCTAAAAACACTCAAAAACTGAGTAAACGTTTAACGCGTAGCTGTGCTAATTTCTTTAGAGTTACTATTACCCAAAATAACTTTGCAATCCCTTTTCAAATTAGACAATTTTGTCACAACTTCAGCAAGTCAACTTTGACTTTTCATTCGAAGTAGCCTTACTATAATCCTGATATATACGATTACCCTTTTGATACCGGAGAATTATTTTATATTCCACCCTATTACCAGCAGACATACCAGCAACCTCGTTGCTTTTTGGCTTAAATATCTCTGACAAATCATTATATTTATTCATTGAAACCCTATCATATAATCATCCGCATCTTGTAACGAGGACTGCTATACCAATTACCGGGAATCAGCAATCAGTACTTTGAAAACTCACAGCATATCTACATCAACAGTTATATGTAAGACATTTATCTTTTAGAATTATGATCTCTCATTCTGAAATTCTGAAAAGCACCCAGTCACAAATCAATACTCTGAATGTTGAAAAAGCTGAATGAAGCAGCAGAAACCATAGACAACCGTAAACGACCTTAATCATCGAAAGTTTGATGATAAAGAATAGTATGTTGGAAAAGCTCAGAAAAGTTGGAACTGAAAAACGGATTGAGCTAACCACGAAGGAGACCAAGGACAAATACAAGGACCATACCACATATTCAAAGAATCCAGGTAATTCTGGATCAGATGAAAACTTCAACGAATATCTTGCTCCGTACTCATGTTAAAATCTTGCGGAAAATCTTTCTTCATCAACCATAGAACTTAGAAATTCCAAAATATCATCATAAATATCTTCGATATTTCTGAAGATATTTTCATAAATATTCTCGTCCGAAATTATTTATTTCTTCGTGTTATCTATATTACATCATAAAGGAAACTACTTTAATTTCTAAATTTCTTTAAAATTCAAATTTAAAATATGAATGTTATTGAAGTAATGTTGGGAACTGATGCATGAGTTAGTATAATATAATTGCACTTGATCAACGTGATTATATTACAGTAAGTCATGCTGAGTTTCTAAATGGAACATGATGATTCACAGATTATAACGTCATCATGTGTCATGTTACATAACTCTTTCATTCTGATTAACTTATGAACATATCAAGAAACTATATTCTTGATAGTTCTATTCTCAGTGATTCAAGTAATTTGACAAATCAAATCGTACGACTACATTCTTTCTTGTTTAGAACATTATGTTCATTCGAAGCTCCATACTTACGAATTCTGGACCGTTACTCGCTTTACTAGAGGCCGAGAGGATAATAAAAAGGCAAAGAGATCCAAAATATAAGAGAAAATATAAGGTCCAATAACAACACGGAGATTAAAAACCGTGGATATTAATACGAATAGCAATATAAAGACACGGTATAATTAAGAATAGTATCATCCCAATGTAATAGTAGAAGTAAACAGATTCTTCTGGAGGAAGATTGAAAAGAAGGATGATAGAAATGATAATTAGGAAAATATCAAGGATTAGAACTGAATTAAGCATTTTCACAATCTTTTGAATGTATGAACTAAGAAATAAAGTATAGGAATTGTGAGAATAATGGAACGGAAGAGTTTGATTTATAATGGAAGTATCAGACAGAGTAATCGAGGCAGATCACGGTATTTAATTATAGAGATCTTAATTTCTTTACTCACCGAGAAATCAAATCTTTTCGATTTCGAAAATTTTCTATAAATCCCTTGAATTCCGGAATTCAACCCTGTTTACGTCAAAAGCTTAAGAAAATCTTATTTTCTTCAATTCACTCTTTTGCTTTAGCTTCATTCGTATTCTTAGAATAATCGAATTATTTTATCATTATTATTCAATGATTATAAACCTCTAATTATCAACTCATATTGGTCATGAAAACATTTTTATTTTTAGCCATGACCACCTCACTCAAATTTCGGGACGAAATTTCTTTAACGGGTAGGTACTGTGATGACCCGGGAATTTCTGACCAAATTTAAACTTAATCTTTATATGAATTCGACACGATAAGCAAAGTCTGTAATGTTAAGTCTCGAAAATGTTTGAACTGTTTCATATATTCAATTAACCTTCGACTGTTCTCGACGATTCACGAACAACTACTTGTAAATAGATACGTATATATATTAATTCGAAATATAATTTGAAATATTATATTATTTAGTTATTAGAATTCATTTTGTAAAATAAAATAATATAAGATATAATAAAATTTATTATTAAAATAAATCTACATATAAATATAAAAGTTTATTGAATACATTTATTAATTAAACACTCGGTTGACATTTCGTTAGTGTTCATATAAACCTAATACGAATTTATGAAGATTTAAAATAAAAGGTAGTTCGTAAATGTTGATGGCTAGCATATCACACGTTTATTATTATCATTACATTATTTATTATTATATATATTTCTATTTTAAATGGATTAGATACATAAATTAATGTCTTTTTCTGTATCCTGTCAACTTCACTACTCAATTAACTAACCCACTTGTGAAATAAGAACACATCCGTGATATTGAATGGAGATTAAAGATTTCTATATTTACTTTACGATCATTTCATTTTCATCCATAATTCAATTATTAATGTAATTACACTGCTTGTGTCTAATTCATAATCATAATCTTATATATATATATATATATATATATATATATATATATATATATATATATATATATATATATATATATATATATATATATATATATATATATATATATACTTGATAAATATGCATGGGAACCACCGTCCTCAAATTTAACCACACCCAATGTTCCACTCCAATTATATAATACGTATACAGAAAGACCCTACTTGAAATTGATGACTAACAAGTTCTGTCTAATTCAAGGATCTCCCACAATCCACAATCTCTTCTTTTTATTATATATATACATACATAGTAATAGCATAAATATAAAAAGCTCAATCATCACATTGCTTTCTGTTTAAAGTCCTAACCACTCCCTTTTTTTTCTTCAATAAGTTAAAACACGTCCATTTATATGCTTACATTGACAAAACAAGATACATGCATATTATAATTATCAAGAATTACAACTAGTGCCTATCTATTGTTCTTATTCGATCACCAATCCAAACACAATCTCACTTTCTTCAAATAATCATACATATTAAATTATTATTCCACTTTCTGTTAGCAATCTTTATCTATCACTATCTACTCTATCTTTCTAGCTAATTACTATATCTATACATTTACATATATACGGGATTGATAGAGGAGACACTCCACTTACTTCTGTGGCACACACAAAAACAACACACCCACTTCTATATCTTCTTCGATGTCGTCCTCTTTTGATCGACTAACCACACCTCCATAACCATCAACTCGATCCCTTTTACTTCTGGTTTAGACCCATAACAGACTCAAAACATCACCACGTCAAAACACTGCTATAACATCATGCAAGAACCTTCTGCTAGCTGCTATTGTTTATTAATTTCTGTTCGAAACCATTACTACAAGGAGTCAAACAAGCAGCCTGAACAGCTGCTGCATTCCTGTATATGACTGTCCAAAACAATCAAAACAAACAACTTTATGTAACTATGACTACAGCTGACTTCTACTTCTGTTTTCAATCATCACTTCACGGCTAAGACACCCAACCATTGATCATCATATATACCTGTTGCTGCTATTCTTTTCTTTCCTGTTTCGAATCAATCTCCAAGCACCACCACAGCCTCATCTGTTTCTGTTTCTATTCTGTTACAGCAAACAAAGGAATGATGATAATACAGATTCGATGAATAAGGTGAAGAATAAAGCTCATGATAATATATTGATATTGATATAATTATGATTATGAAAACAAATACATTATCTATTCTATTATGCCATAGCAATCTCCAAAAATCGTTAACCCTAATCAAACAACAACCTTTTTAATCAAGATTTGATCCTGTTTATGGCTTTTGCTTATTCTACCTGCACTACTTACCCAACAAACTCTTTACGGTTGCTCTTCGAATGACTTAATTGTTGCTACAACCCTTAAACCCACAGTCACAACCATTAGAACCACCTCTGTAAAAACCATCTTCACTAAAACCAAAATACCAAGCACACATTATTAAAATTGTTAGATTTTTATTCTATTCGATAAAACATTCCAAACCTGAAATCCATGATCCATGACTACTGATGCCTATACCTACGATATTTCGATTAGAGCCAAAACAATTCCAGATATGTCGAACAATTTCATTATTCTTTTGATTACCATCAAGAACCCAAATCGAAACCCACCAAAACCAAAAATTATTAGTATTTATGATTGATACATTAAAAAGTACAGAGCAAATATACAGATGGATAATGAAATTAAGAGAATAACAATAAACCAATTACCTACTTGAATCAATTGATGAACCGAATTTATGATAAGATCGATTAAGGGTGATTGCAAATCGATGAAGATCTGAACGGTGATAAGAATGAATCGATGATTTACAAAACAGTTATGACTTCTTCTGGATCGATCTGTTGAAGAATCGAAGGTTCTGCATCTTGCTTTTGAGAACCTCGATCTGATTTGGAGCAGATATCACAAAACGCGAATAAATATTGTTAGGTATAATTATAAAATAATTATTATTATTAATCATTTATATATATTTTTTACTCGTATATTTTTAAAAGCAAAAGGGGAAACGAATTTAGTCTGGTATGACTATTGGGCTGCCCTCATCAAATTGGACTACAAATAAGCCCAACATGTTAATGTTAAATGATATGATTAATTGGGCTAAAATTACGACTAGTTACTAATATTTATATTATTATTATTATTATTATTATTATTATTATTATTATTATTATTATTATTATTATTATTATTATTATTATTATTATTATTATCATTATTATTATTATCATTATTATTTTTATTACTATTATCATAAGTATTAATATTATTAATAGTAATATTATTATCATTATAGTTTGCAATATAAATATTAGTATTATTCTTATTAGTAAAATCATTAGTTTTATAGTTCTTATTATCAGTATTATTATTAGTATTAACATTACTTTTATTAGTATTTTTAACTTTTTATTATTAATATTATTATCATTACTATTATGTCATTAATATTATCATTATTTTCATTACTACAAATTATTTTAGTATTATAATAACCATTATTTTATAGACAAAAGATATTTATATAGAAATATATATTTATTATATATATCATAAGTATATCTAAATTACTATTTTAATATAAAAATAACATATATATATATATATATATATATATATATATATATATATATATATATATATATATATATATATATAACATTGGAAATAATAAATACATTAATATTTTCAAATAAGTAATATATTAAATAATTAATATATATAACCTAGTATGAATGCCATTATATGTTTATCATATATTTTAATATATATATACATCATATATTTTAATATATATATACAACTGATATAGGTTCGTGAATCCGAGGCCAACCCTGCATTGTTCAGTTGTTCAATATAGTCATATGTATTTTTACTACAAAATACATTAGGTGAGTTTCATTTGCTCCCCTTTCACTCTTTACATTTTTGGGGCTGAGAATACATGCAAATGCTTTATTAATTGTTTTACAATAATTATATGTGTGAGTTTCATTTGCCTTTTTACCCTTTATATTTTTGGACTGAGAATAAATGCGCTACTTTTATAAATGTTTTACGAAATAGACACAAGTAATCGAAACTACATTCTATGGTTGGATTATCGAATCGAATATGCCCCTTTTTATTAAGTCTGGTAATCTAAGAATTAGGGAACAGACACCCTAATTGACGCGAACTCTAAAGATAGATCTATCGGGCCCAACAAGCCCCATCCAAAGTACCGGATGCTTTAGTACTTCGAAATTTATATCATGTCCGAAGGAGGATCCCGGAATGATGGGGATATTATTATATGCATATTGTGAATGTCGATTACCAGGTGTTCAATCCATATGAATGATATTTTTGTCTCTATGCATGGGACGTATGATTATGAGAAATGGAAGTATGAAATCTTGTGGTCTATTAAAATTATGAAATGATTATTTATGTTAAACTAATGAACTCACCAACCTTTTGGTTGACACTTGAAAGCATGTTTATTCTCAGGTATGAAAGAAATCTTCCGTTGTGCATTTGCTCATATTATAGATATTACTTGGAGTCATTCATGGCATATTTCAAAAGACGTTGCATTCGAGTCGTCGAGTTCATCAAGATTATTATTAAGACAATTATAGTTGGATATATTATGAAATGGTACACATGTCTGTCAACTTTAGATGTAATGAAAGATTGTCTTTTCAAAACGAATGCAATGTTTGTAAAATGTATCATATAGAGGTCAAGTACCTCGCGATGTAATCAACTGTTGTGAATCATTTATAATCGATATGGACTTCGTCCGGATGGATTAGGACGGGTCTTCACATTGGTCCTTGTTCATTTTCAAATGTTGATATTCTAGAAGGTAACCTTGCTCATGCTTCATCCTCACTTGGTCAAAAGATTTGGCAAGTCGTGGTTTGGGTATGTGCTTATTATTTGTGGAAGAATTGTAATTTGAAGGTATTTCATAACGAGTCGTGGTGTGCTCCGGTTTTAGTGAGAGAAATCCAAGTTAAAACATTCAAATGGATTTCGGGCCGTGTTAAGGGTAATAATATCGATTGGCCAAATTGGCTTGTTAATCCACAAATTTTTCTAAATTTATAGTCATGTAATGTTGTGTGCTCTCTTTGCACACTCCTTGTAATTTCGTGTTTTGGGCCGATCTCCCTGGTCGATCGGTGCCTTGTATTGTAATGCTCGTTTGTGATTTATGATATATTATTATCTTGCTTTTCAAAAAAAAAAAAAATAAGTTTGGTTCATGGCTGTTCTTCACAACCCCATGAACTGATATTAGGGTGTTCTTGAGTATTCTAAGGTGTCGAGATGGTTGGTTAGATGAGGATATATATATATATATATATATATATATATATATATATATATATATATATATATATATATATATATATATATATATATATATATATATATATATATATATATATATATATATATATATATATATATATATATAAGATTCGTCAAAAACCGACACCTGAGGCTCAAGTTATGACCTGGCGAATTTTTAATTAAACTTATGGTTATGAAATTGATACTTAGGTTATAAATAATTATTTTTATTATAATTAAATTACTTATGTTATAAAAGTAATTATTATTAATTAATACTTAAGGTATATATAATATAAATAATGATTTTTATTATAATTAAATTACTTATGTTATAAAAGTAATTATTATTAATTAATACTTATGGTATATATTTATTATATCATTTAATAATTACATTATGATTTAATTATTCCCGTAATTAAACTTATGATTAATAATACATATATTATTAATGAAATACTTATGATAAGTATAAAACTTATGTTATGAGATTATTATATCAAAACTTATAATAAAGATTAATTAATTAATTATTTATTTATTATAAGACTTAGTTATTATTTAATTATAATACAATTTCATTATTAAATACTTATGGTTTAATAATTATATTAAAATACATATGATGTGTGTAACAATTCATAATTAATTCAAGATACTTATATTATGATTAATAATTCATTATTAATTAATAATACTTATGATATGATTAATATTTATTTAATTAATTAAATACTTATGTTATATCTGTTATATCATTTAAACTTATATTAACTTTATAATTCGATTTAATTCAATTAAACTTATGATATGACATGTTTATACAAATATTATTTTAAATAATATTATAACTTATATATTAATATAATTTACACTTTAATTTTCAATGTTGACTAAGTTTGACCAAGGTTAACTTTTGAGTTGACTTTCAGTTGACTTTGACTTTTAGTTGACTTTTCTAATTAAGGAAACTTTCCAAAAATAGAACCTTTCTAAAAATAGAAACTTTCTTAAAATAAAAACTTTCCAAAAATAGAAAATTTCCTAAAATAGAAACTTTTCTAAAATATAAACTTTCCAAAAATAGAAACTTTCCAAAAATAGAAACTTTCTAAAAATAGAAAGTACATGTTATATGCTGTCATGATCATACCGAATCATACCGAGTGATGTTCTATACTTTACTACAACAAGTACTATGGTTATCATGCTAAGACTTGACCTAAGTTAGTTATTTATATCGACCTGTTTTACTTTTAGGTCGGAGTTGTGATCATTCTTGATCACTTTACCTTTGCTGTTCACTTATCTGTTTCATTTGCTTCATGTGTTTTAAGGTGAGTTATAGTCCTGCTTTTTATACTATTTTAAAGTATTTTTGCGATGAGATACATGCAATTTTTGTTTTACGTTTAGACACAAGTGGAAATAAATTTAAATTATTCATTATGAGTTGAACGAAAATATTCCCTAGTCTGGTAACTGTAATCGCTGGTTTCTACAGGTGAACGTGAATCCTATGGATAGATCTATCGGACTTGACAGCCCCATTTTGAGCTAGTCGCGCTAGCAATTTATAATCAGAATGTATTAGTACTTCGTTATTTTTGAAGATACACATGTTCAGTATATATTGTTGTTTGGTAAGGGTATGGAAATGCTTAAGTGGTTACCAGGTGGCTCATGGATTAATGGAATAATATTTTTATGTTTTCTAACATTTGAAATCTTGTGGTCTAAAGTTCATACGTTATTTAAACCTATAATTCACTCAACATTTTTGTTGACAGTTTACTCGCATGTTTTCTCAGGTACTTGATTATTTGGCTTTCGATGTGCTAGAGACTTTGCATGCATGTTGGCAGATTTTATTTAAACATTAAAACTTGCATTCTACTTTTGGTTATATTACATTGTGGGTGTTGTTGACATTGTTTTGGTCAACTTTTAATTAAGTACGTATGTTGATTTTTCTAAACTACATATTTTGGTAGGTTCCTTTATAGGAAATTATTTTTAAATAAGAATGCAATGTTAATTTTAAATTCATTTAGAGTTATGATCAATCTGTGGGACCAAGTGACGGAGCCATTAAGGGTACTTGACGGGTCATCTCACACTACCCCAAGGGCGGTAACCCAAAATGCACAAACGTTCAAAGTGGACCCAAAATGCACAGGGTCCATCATCCCACACACATGTAAAGTGAACCCGAACGCACGAGGATCATTATATCCCACCAGCACCCATCCTACGCATACATATAAATATAATATATTTACACTCACATTTTTGCCTTGATGAATGCAAACCAAATCCGTAATCCGCCAATGGAAAGTACCTATTCCTTTTATCACATAAACAAACAACACAATTAGGGTGGATTACAAACCAACCAAATTGACACTTAGTGAAATTTTGAATTAATTGCACTTCAAAGCACAACCCGTGCCCAAACTAACTAATAATCACTAACACTAGTGAAAATGGTCATATAACGCCAACTAAACCGAATCACAAGTGCTAAACACTTGTCTTCCCCAAAATCAAGTCACGAACCCTAATTTTGACCCATTTCAAAATCAAGCTTCGAAACACCCCCACTTGGGTTCCAACACCAACATAATCACTAATCCTAGTGATTATACCCAAATTACAAGCCCTAACATGGCCAAAAGGTTTTCCAACCCAAAACCCACCAACAAGGGTCAACAACACCCACAACTAGTTTCAAACACCCATTTGTGAGCTAGATGGATTTTCTCAAGAACATGCAAGTTCAAACCCGAACATCAAATTATATGAAATTTGGAGTTAGGACTTACCACTACTACTAAAATGTAGCTATGAATGAAATGAACAACTTTAATGTTTGGAATTTGTTGAGAATCAAGCTCCTTCTTCAAGTTTTCAAGCTTTCTCTCTCAAGAACTCTTTCTCTCTCCGTCTCTAAGTGGTAATGTGTGAAGATGAAGAAAATGAGGATAAGGATGGGGTTGGACCAGTTTTGTGGCCTCAAAACCGGCACCCATGTGAACAGACCGAAATACCCCTCATTTAAAGCCCCAAAATGGGTTTAAAACACCAATCGAGAAACAGGAACGCCGTTCCAGGATAAGGAACGTTGTTCCACCAAACGTATGCAGGAACGTCGTTCCGCATAATGGGACATCGTTCCCCAAATAGCTCCAAACATGTTCTGATCAACTTTTACACTTTTCTTTGTTACACAAGTTCTATGATACTAGAACGTCGTTCCAGCTTCTAGAAGGTCATTCCTCCTTTTGGAATGTCATTCCTCTATAGAAAATTTGGGTTGTTTCAAATGTTGGCTTACAAGTTAATTACGGAAGTGAATTTGATCGGGAAGTGATAAATTATCAATCTTGTTGGCAACAAGAGTATTTCATTGATGCGGGCAAGTACGACTTATCGAAGTTGATTGAGTTTCTTAAGGAAGACCTACATTTGTTTTTCAAACAAGTTTGGTATTTCAAAATACCCAACGTTCCTGCCTCGCTACTTGAAGATGACCACGATTAGTTTGCTTTGGTAGGGCGAGCATTGGTACGTTATGAAACAATTAAGCTTTATATCGAATATAGGGATGAAAGCAAAAATATTGTTGAAAGTGATCAAGAAGTTGTACCTGAATCTCCAAAATGGTTTCAGCAGTGCGATATTAGTGATTACAAAGATTGATCAAGGTGTATGTTGAAGATAGCCGTAAGGAATTAATGTAATTGTTTTATGAACTATGTTGTTATGTTTAGGAAATAATGTAATCGTCTAGGAATTAATGAAATAAACGGCTATATTTTATCGAATAACAATATAAACGTAAAGTACATTAATTTAAACTCTTAAAAGATAAAATTACATAATTTAAATAAAAAAAAGTACAAGCACAAGATTTTAACTCCTAAACCAAATAAGAAAATACATAACACACAAATTACTCATTATTGTTAGAACCTTAAAAAGGAGTAAAACGTGTTTCCCTAGCGTTATGGAGGATCCTTTAGATGAGGACTATATAAAGGATCCAAGGCTCCCTAGATTAGGTAAGTTTAGCCACTGTTATGTAGAGAGTTCATGAGAGACGTGGAAAGTCAATCTTGACTGATTGACTTTCTCTCTCAATCTTAATGGCTAATACTTCACATTCATGTAATATTCATAAGCAAGGGTCCTATCAAGTGGTATTAAGACCCGATCATTCAACGAAATGAATGAAGATCCTTATTCATCAATGTTTTCCCTCCACTTTCAAACATAAAACACATACATCTTCAGACCTTCATCATCAAACCTTCATCATCTTCCCTATGAAGATATGGAGATCTTCAAATTTTTTCGAAAAAGTTAATAAGCGACGTCTGGATGTCCATGCATAGGTCGGCCTCGGCATCCTTCTTAAAAAACTCAAGCGCACCAGCAGGGATAGACTCAGCCATAAACTTTAGCTGAGTCATAACAGCCCCCACATGCACGTCGAGGTACCCATGTACATAGTTGAATTGCATGACCAAATCCGGAGGAGCGCGATCACCACCATCTGGCACAATAAAACAGACATATATACGTTAGAAAATATGATGAATGAATACCAAGGTAAATTGTAAGACGTCACAAGAAACGAATATACTTACAAGTATTCTTCTTCTTATTGTTGTGGGATTTCTCTCCACCCTTATCTGCATGTTTGCGTTTCTTTATCTTCTTCTTTTAAGAAGCGTCTTGATCAGAAAGATTCTTCTAGCCTTCAGTAGGGGGAGTGGGGACCCTAGTGTCCTGGTCGTTGGTCTCTTCATTAGTATGGGGGGACACCCTCTTCATCAGAAGGGTACCCCCTTGGGCGCATCATCTCCACTACCCAGGGGAGGAGGGTTACTCTTGCCAGTGTACACCTCCTCGAATACCTCACCTTGATGCACATCGGTGATCTCATCTAACTCCTCATCCTCCAAGACATTGATGATCGGCATGACTGACAATCGAACACAAGACAAGGTTAGTTAACGTAATTAACAAATAACAACTAATATTGTAAAATGTAAGACAAAGAAGCATTGTCTAGCATACCCCATCCATGATACATCAAGCAACTTCATGTTCGTATATATGAGAATGACATTCTTCGCGCTGGTCTTATCTACGCTCATCCCCGCATAGACGGAACATATGGTCCTCGTCAAGAGTCATCACAGGATTCTCATTCATGTTCTTATCAACACTGGAGTGTCACTCGCACGCTTTGGCACAAGAATTGATATTGCCGAAATGGACGGTTTTATTTCGCGCGATGTCGTTAGGTCCCGGTGCGTCAGAGCCGGCCACCAAGAGGGGGTACTTGTTTTAAATTTATATTTAGCGGGGCCTAAATCGTACTACTCCTTATTATGAGTAAGTGAAGTATGACCTAGAGTCTGATTTTTGAGATATCAGTAGAATCGAACCTATATCTAAAACTTAAGAAAATTATAAAGTGCATAAGTAGTTGGTGATTACCTAATTTTGGGTTTTCTAGATTAAAGTAAAGTAAATACGATAAAATTTGTAATTCAGATAAGGCTAAAACAAGTGAATGCTATGATTTCATCAGTTACTTTGCCGGTATTATGGAATGCTGGCTCATGGATGGGCAGTGACCTTGCATTTACTACACTAGTCCTAAACGCCCCTATAATAAGACATGTCACTGGATAATGTGATAGGCTTGAAGATTCTGAATAGATAGAAACGTCCCTTACCCCTGACGCCCGTGCAGTCTGGCTACAGGCATACACGTTCAGATGGCTCATCCAATTGAGCGACTCAGTTGGGTGACGTATTAACATTCCGAAATGGTCTAAACTTTCTTAAGTATAATAGAGTACATGGTTTTCCATATTCAAGAGACGTGATGGGTCACAATGCTTTTGTTAATGATTGGTTTAGAAGATAGTTAGGCCATTAAAAGAGTTCAACCATAAAGAACACCATGGCCAAGTCAAGCTGACTTCCAGGAAAATGTTCAGTTATCCTAACGGTCCAATCCTTTATGTGTTTGAACAAACAGTTCCTTAATTAACTAAGAATCCCTCAAGCGGGGTGTAATGCTTGAGACCGCGTTATGGTGAAGTTTACTAGTCAACAATAACCGTGTTCCATGGCCTTACTTAGCAGAGGTACCGCTTACAAAAACCGCTGTGCTTCAGCGTGCACGTACGAAGTTTATATGCTTGGTGACTACACTAGCATGGTCTAGGACCGACAATGTACTAGGGGTTTATCAGATGTTTCACTACGAAAGAGTCCTCAGTCGCAATCCAAGGCTCGGTGGACTTACTACAACCGGTGTGCCTCAGTCAAACTCACGTTGTATCTGATAGATTTCTCTTACCAAGGGGTGGTACAGATAGTGTACTCTGAATTGGGGTTCGTGACTTCCCAATAATAGAGCCAATAACTACGTTCTATTAGTTGGAAAAGCGATTGAGTTCAAAGCATAATCGGAAAGCATTTTAACAACATACACAAGCCATAATATGATTTCGGCATTATAACTGATTACGTCATAACATACACTAAAGATAACTACTCGCTAATCATGGCAACAATATCACAAAGTATAATAATGGAAGACATTATAAAAAGATAAGGGATAGAATTACCAGTAGATTAAACGAGTTCTGAATACAAAAGTGACAACTTCAAGACTCCGGACCGCTCCTAATACAATCTTCGATGTTCGTCTCCGGGTACTAGGTTTCCCGCACGGAGTCGAAGACCTTAAAAGTATGACTAATATTGTACAAGAGAGAGATAGAAGTGAATTGAAGTGTGTGTTGAAAATGAATGACAAATGCCCTTTAAATAAGCTTGATTTTTGCCTGTAAACAGCTGGCAGGCCATTTGGCCATCCCGTTTGCTGAGGTAGCCCGTTTGTTGAGGCCGTTTGATCTGGTCATTGGGCAGGCCGTTTTTCACATTGGCAGGCCGTTTGGAAATCCGTTTGGCTTGCTTATTCCCTGGATCGTAACTTGATTTCTTGTCTTTCACCGTTTTCGCTCTAGAATCTTCGTTTTAGCTCCGATTCTCCTGATTATTTTTACATCGTCTTCGTAATTACTTGTTCTTCAATTCTAACTGATGAAGTGGGTATTTTACCGATAAAGTTCGAATCTTTATTGTTTTTGGGCCTTAATACCGGGGTGAAAATGTGAGTTTTTAGCCGATATCAAATATCCCACACTTAGACTTTGCTTGTGCTCAAGCAAACTTCTCGTTTTTACTTCAAGAAATCTTTTCGAAGTTTCTTTTCTAATAGCCTAAGCGGTTTTTTATTTTATTATAAGAGCGAAAGATTAGGTGAGTTATCTATGTTAGGGTTGAAACTATCTGTGCAAGCATGCGAGGAGGTTACATGACTTAGGCTAGCTTTCACGGGTCACTCAAATCACTCAAGTGTTTAGGGTTCCCTACAGATCTAAGAAATGAATTTCACTCATAGCCCGTCATGTTGTACTCATCGTCATAGGCTTGATAAAGACTCAAATCCTTGATACTAATATGAAATCGGTAGTAACCATAGCATCTAGGTCATTTGTCAGTGATGGAACGGAATTTTGAAGTGGTGGTGAAGTTGTTTTAAGGGGTGAAAAAGGGTAATATAGTCTCAAAAGACTTTTATGTCGGATAATTTAAGATAGATATGGGTGCTGAAATGTTTGAGAAGCACTTTTGAACTATACTTCTTTTTGAAGCGATAGACATTTGTGGTCAAATTCTTCTTCGGCGTTTCTCTTTATAAGTTCTGCTCCTTTTTTCAGAACTTTGAAATATATATATATATATATATATATTTTTTTTTTGAGATTTGAAAGGACCCGTTCATATACATTATAAATGATTCACAATAGTTGATTACATCGCGAGGTATTTGACCTCTATATGATACATTTTACAAACATTGTATTCGTTTTTAAAAGACAATCTTTCTTTACAATGAAAGTTGACGGCATGCACACCATTTCATAATACATCCAACTATAATTGGCTTAATAATAATCTTGATGAACTCAATGACTCGAATGCAACGTCTTTCAAAATATGCCATGAATGAATCCAAGTAATATCCTTAAAGTGAGCTAATGCACAGCGGAAGATTTCTTTAATACCTGAGAATAAACATGCTTTAAAGTGTCAACCACAAGGTTGGTGAGTTCATAGGTTTATCATAACAATCATTTCAACATATTAATAGACCACAAGATTTTCGCTTATAAATATATGTACACTCACAAGTGTATAAAAGTATTCTATAAGTTGTAGGCACCCGGTAACAAGCCTTAACGTTCATGTTTTACCCTCTAAAGTACACCAGATCAGGTGTGTTTAAAATAACCTCGAAGTACTAAAGCATCCCATAGTCAGGATGGGGTTTGTCAGGCTCAATAGATCTATATTTAGGATTCGCGCCTACCGTACATAGACAAGTAGTTTAATGTTACCAAGCTAAGAGTATATTTCTGGTTTAAACCCACGTAGAATTAGTTTTGGTACTTGTGCCTATTTCGTAAAACATTTATAAAAACAGCGCATGTATTCTCAATCCCAAAAATATATATAAAAGGGAGCAAATGAAACTCACAATACTGTATTTCGTAGTAAAAATACATATAACGTCATTTAACAAGTGCAAGGTTGGCCTCGGATTCACGAACGTATCAATATTGAGATTCAATATTGTAGGAAAGTACGTAGACGCAACGGAGATGATAAACACTAGATTGACCTCACGAGCATACCCATGAACCATACCCATCACCTCCATAGCTATAACCCATAAACTCCTTAGCTTCGACTCATTAAAAAAAAAACTATTTTGAAATCACTCGGACAGCACTCCGTCGTAATTTTTTATGTATACTAATAATATCTTGAAATAAAACAGAGCAAATATATATATATATATATATATATATATATATATATATATATATATATATATATATATATATATATATATATATATATATATATCGATTGAGAGAGTTTAGAGAAATATATTTTCAAGTTTCTATGAAATAATGAAACCTATTGAATTCTATTTATAATAGATTTTTGAATTATTAAAGTGAATTATTAAAGTATGAATTATTAAAGTGAATTATTAAAGTATGAATTATTAAAGTGAATTATTAAAGTATGAATTATTAAAGTGAATTATTAAAGTTAAATTAATGTAAAAGTAAAGTAAAGGTAAAGTTAAAGTATAGTAAAAGTATAAAAACTATGTATGTATAATACGCGTATAAATATATATAATATTAATTTAAATCGTTATATATATTTAATGAAATAAATATAAATATCGTTATATTTATTATACTGGTTAAGTAATGAGTTGTCAAAAGTGATTCTAGATATTTATAAAAGTTATATACGTTTTAATAATAAAGTTCTTTTTAAACTGAAAACGTCTTTGTACGTTTGAAAATAGATTAATAGAATATTATGGAAACCAATTCTCCACTAACTTTTGTCTAACTTTCGTAAATGACACTTTTTGTTTTTATTTATAAATAGCTTTACAAATTATTCTGAATATCGTTAAGAGGAATAGATTTTCTCAAATCATAGTAGACCTCTCAACAGAGACTTGTAATCATAATTCAATGTTTCTGATAATTCAATCATTTAATATATATTTTTTTTTTAATTTCGTCAAAAATCATATTGAAACAAATACGTTCGTGTAAAGTATTATACGTTTAATACTTTATTAATATTCTCAAGTTATAATATATATATATACATATACATATCTATTTATATATAACGGTTCGTGAATCGTCGGAATTTGGTCGAGGTTATAATGAATGTATGAACACAGTTTAAAATTCTTGAGATTTAACTTAAAAAAATTTGCTTATCGTGTCGGAATAATATAAAGATTAAAGTTTAAATTTGGTCGGAAATTTCCGGGTCGTCACAGTACCTACCCGTTAAAGAAATTTCATCCCCGAAATTTGATAGAGGTCGTCATAACTAACAATGAGAATGTTATTATAACGATTATAGAGTTTTATCATGTTCAAGAAGAATGGATAAAATAATTCGATTACTCGAAGCGTGTGAGTGAAGTTATCGTAAATGAATGAAATAAGATAATAGTGATTCGTTGTATCTTTTGACGTCATCACGATTGATCTCCGAAAAGAAAATCTTTGTAATCTATATTGGATTTGATTATTCGGCGATTAAGGAAATTATGATCCTCTTCGAATTAATGCGATAATCCATTTTGATTTCTCTGTCAGATATTTCACTATAAATCCACCTCATTTGTTTTCTTACAACTCACACCTTCTCAACTCATATTTTAAAGTATTTGTCAATATGCTTCATCCAGTGCTGATTCTTGATATACTCCTCACTTTCATATCTGTCGCTCTTCTTTTTCATCTGCCTCCGGAAGAATCTATTTACTTCTACTATACTCTTGGTTTTATAGTGTTTTTAGTTCTCCTGTGTCTTTATATTGCTATATGCATTGATATATACGGTTTGTGATTTCTGGGTTGTTGTTGGGTTTTATATCTTCCCTTATATTTCAAAGTCCTTACTTCTTCTATAATCATTGTCATCTACAGTTAATGCTCTATTCTATTTGCTATGATTTATACTCCCATTTCTAGTTCGGAGCTTTGTCCTTTCGTTTCTTCTTCTTGCGATTAAGCACCATTTGTAATGGTCCAGAATTCGCAGATATAAATTTCGGAATGAACATTGTTAATGTTCTAGGAAGGAAATTGTAATGGCACGATCTTGACTTGTCAAATTACCAGAATACCTCGGAAAAGGCCGAATCATCAAGAAATATTTTCTTGATATTTAGAGATCAAAGAGAATACAAGAGTCGTGTAACATAGCACATGATGACGTTATGATCTGTGAATCATCATGTTCCATTTAGAAACTCAGCATGAATTACTGTAATATAATCACGTTGATCAAGTGTCATTATATTATACTAACTCATGCTTCAGCTCCTAACACTTCTTCAAGAATATTCCTATTTTAAACTCGAATGTTTCAGAATTTAGAAACTAAAATAGTTTCTTTTATGATATAATACAGATAGCACGAAGAGGTAAATGATTTCAGATAAGAATAATTATAAAAATATCTTCAGAAGTATGGATGATATTTATAATGAAAGATATGATGATATCTTAGAATGTCTAATATCAGAGGATGATGAAGGATATTGTCCGTAGGGGTTTAGAGTCAGGAGCAAAGTATTCGTTAATGACTTCAGTAAGTACTGAATCATTTGGATTCTTTGAAGGCAGGTTCAGCCTTGGTGATTTGTCCACAGCCTCCTTCATACTTTGCTCAATCCGTTTTCCAGTTCCAAAGTTTCTCTTTTACTGAGCTTTGCCAATATACTATCCTTTATCATCCAACTTTTTACTGTTAAGGTCGTTTACAGTTTTTGCTGCTTCATCAGCATTTTTCAAAATTTCGATAATAGGTTCGCAGTTTAGGGTGTTTTTCAGAAATTTCTCATTCAAAGAATGTAAGTCTTGGAGGTAGATGTTGTGTGTATATGTAATTGTTGATGTAGACATGCTGCGAGGTTTCAAAATACTGATTGCTGATTCTCAATAATTGGTATGGCAATTCTAGTTATAAGGTACGAATGAGTATATGATAGGGTTTCGATAATTATAATGATTTTTTTTTTGGAAAGTCAAAGATCAGTGAAGTTGTTGGTAAGCTTATTGCTAATGTGGTGAATATAAACGATTCCCCGGTAACGTTGGCGAAAGGGCAACGTATCTATCGAGGTTATAATAAGACTGTTTTGATTGAGAAGTCAAAGTTGACTTGCTGGAGCTGTGACAAAACTGTCTATTTTGAAACGGAATTGAAAAGTTATTTTAGCTAGTAAATGCCAAAGGGTCTAACACGGATACGTGTCGAACTATGACTTGGGTTTTGAGAGTTTTTTAGGTGTATAACTGTGGGTAACATGTGGTTGGATCATCATCTCGATTGTTCCTTAGTTGAAGTGTCTTCAGGAATTTCGAAGGGTTTGAGCACATATTGTAATCGTTAATACATATGAGGTTCTAACACAGTTTTGAAGTCAAAGTATAGCTTTGAAAGATATAGGAATCTAAGAGTGATGATACTGGTTATATTTCGAATTGAATTATGCGATTTCAAAATCAGAATATGTAATTGAATTTGAATGAGTATGATTGTTTTGATTTATATAAAAGAATGGATATTGTTGTGAAAGTAGGGAGTATAGTTGATGATTGCTGAATCAGTTTCGAAAAATGTAATATATTAATTGTGAATTTATATATCTCTCGGGTATTACCTACCCGTTAAAAAAAATTTCACAATTAATATTTTGTACAAAAGAAGTTTATTACTGTCTTTATGAAAATATATGTGTATATTTTCTTTAGATGTAATATAGATTTAATGAGTTAATATTAAATTAAACTCATTTGTTTTATGGTTGGAGCTAGAATTGAGTAATCCCTAAAACTTTATAAATTGCATAAGTATTTCTTCAATAATATTGAAATTATGAATCATTACTTTGTTATTTGTTGGTTTTCGTGAAATTCTTGTGAACTTCGCAAGGCACGAATGATGTTATTTAAAAAGTTTCGAGTACATCGATGATGAAAGTGTAAAATCAAACATATATTCGAATAATACACTTGATTTATTATGAATTGGATTTTTATTGAATTGAGACAGAGATTGTAATTAACGATGGTTAAGTTGCGGACGAAGGACGTACATCATTGCATATTTGTAATATGAATTAACTGAGTAGTTAAGATTCACACATAATAGCTTAGTACGGGAAGATTTATTATGGTTTAAAAATTTATACATATAAAATATACATATAAATCTTTCGATTGGAAATGAGTTAATACTTCATAACTCGTTTATACAATATATTTGTTGTTGATTCGTAATGATGTCCACAATGATTCTTGAACTGACAGAGTTTGTGATGTTACATGTGCTGTTGATTCTGACGATACTGACGGCACTGACTGTGTTGATGATGCTACGGTCCTGTTGATGCTGTTGGTAAAACAATTCTAGCTTGTAAATCGTACACCATTTTTGATCAAAGTTTCTACTCTACCATCTCCGTTCACTCATCCGATTTACGGTCAGAATTAAATAATCTCTAAGATTTTGGAGATTACATAACTGCCGCAGAGATATCTCTTCAATGAAGTTTATGAATTAATACTTCATCGTTTGTTGTTGTTGATATTCCTGGATATTTACAGGGCGTATGACGTTGATGTTTGAGATACAGATTGTGATGTTGCGGTGTGGGATGTGGATGTTGTTGTTGGTGGTGGTGATGGTACTGTTGGTGTTGCTGATGGTGGTACTGTTTATGCTGCTGGTGTTTGTAACCTTTGCACCATATTCTCCAAAGCCACTACCCGAGCGCGAAGCTCGTTGACTTCTTCTATTACACCGGGGTGATTGTCGGTTCGGACGAGCGGATAAAAAAAATCTAGAATTTGGTGTAGTATGTAATCGTGAGGAGATACTCTAGAAATAAGAGAGAAAATGGTGTTTCGGATAGGTTCGCCGGTAAGTGCTTCAGGTTCTTCGCCAAGAGGGCAATGTGGTGGATGGAAGGGATCACCTTCTTCTTGTCTCCAATGATTAAGGAGGCTACGAACCCATCCCCAATTCATCCAGAATAGATGATGACTAATTGGTTGATCCATTCCGGTCACACTGCTTTCGGAACTTGAGTGGGATTCCATTTCGGAATCCGAGGGACTTGAACTAATGACGAATTCCATTTCGTACGATTGAATAAAGAATTTTTCGATATGAAATGATTTTCCGGCTATCGGGTGGTATTCTAATTATATAGAGCAAAAGGTTTCGTAGATTACGGAGGAATTTACGGAATATGTCAGGCAAAGTTTACAGTAACAGACACGCTAAGATATGAATTAGCAGATACGCTAAGATATGAATTTTGTCTATATACTATTCATGCAATCAATGCAATAAGATGTGTCTAGACTAAGAATGATAAGCAAGTAATTTTCGACAAAAATGATGAGCAAAACTTTTGACATGCAGACACGGTCAAAGTCCAGACTCACTAATGCATCCTAACGACTATCAGTTAGACACACTAATGCAGACCTGGTTCGCTAAGACCACTGCTCTGATACCAACTGAAAGGACCCGTTCATATACATTATAAACGATTCACAATAGTTGATTACATCGCGAGGTATTTGACCTCTATATGATACATTTTACAAACATTGCATTCGTTTTTAAAAGACAAACTTTCTTTACAATGAAAGTTGACGGCATGCACACCATTTCATAATACATCCAACTATAATTGGCTTAATAATAATCTTGATGAACTCAATGACTCGAATGCAACGTCTTTCAAAATATGCCATGAATGACTCCAAGTAATATCCTTAAAGTGAGCTAATGCACAGCAGAAGATTTCTTTAATACCTGAGAATAAACATGCTTTAAAGTGTCAACCACAAGGTTGGTGAGTTCATAGGTTTATCATAACAATCATTTCAACATATTAATAGACCACAAGATTTCCGCTTATAAATATATGTACACTCGCAAGTGTATAAAAGTATTCTATAAGTTGTAGGCACCCGGTAACAAGCCTTAACGTTCATGTTTTTCCCTCTAAAGTACACCAGATCAGGTGTGTTTAAAATAACCTCGAAGTACTAAAGCATCCCATAGTCAGGATGTGGTTTGTCAGGCCCAATAAATCTATCTTTAGGATTCGCGCCTACCGTACATAGACAAGTAGTTTAATGTTACTAAGCTAAGGGTATATTTCTGGTTTAAACCCACGTAGAATTAGTTTTAGTACTTGTGCCTATTTCGTAAAACATTTATAAAAACAGCGCATGTATTCTCAGTCCCAAAAATATATATAAAAGGGAGCAAATGAAACTCACAATACTGTATTTCGTAGTAAAAATACATATAACGTCATTTAACAAGTGCAAGGTTGGCCTCGGATTCACGAATGTATCAATATTGAGATTCAATATTGCAGGAAAGTACGTAGACGCAACGGAGATGATAAACACTAGATTGACCTCACGAGCATACCCATGAACCATACCCATCACCTCCATAGCTATAACCCATAAACTCCTTAGCTTCGACTCATTCAAAAAAAATAACTATTTTGAAATCACTCGGACAGCACTCCGTCGTAATTTTTTATGTATACTAATAATATCTTGAAATAAAACAGAGCAAATATATATATATATATATATATATATATATATATATATATATATATATATATATATATATATATATATATATATATATATATATATATATATATATATATATATATATATATATATATATATATATATATATATATATATATATATATATATATATATATATATATATATATATATATATATATATATATATATATATATATATATATATATATATATCGATTGAGAGAGTTTAGAGAAATATATTTTCAAGTTTCTATGAAATAATGAAACCTATTGAATTCTATTTATAATAGATTTTTGAATTATTAAAGTGAATTATTAAAGTATGAATTATTAAAGTGAATTATTAAAGTATGAATTATTAAAGTGAATTATTAAAGTATGAATTATTAAAGTGAATTATTAAAGTATGAATTATTAAAGTGAATTATTAAAGTATGAATTATTAAAGTGAATTATTAAAGTATGAATTATTAAAGTGAATTATTAAAGTATGAATTATTAAAGTGAATTATTAAAGTTAAAGTAAAGTAAAAGTAAAGTAAAGGTAAAGTTAAAGTATAGTAAAAGTATAAAAACTATGTATGTATAATACGCGTATAAATATATATAATATTAATTTAAATCGTTATATATATTTAATGAAATAAATATAAATATCGTTATATTTATTATACTGGTTAAGTAATGAGTTGTCAAAAGTGATTCTAGATATTTATAAAAGTTATATACGTTTTAATAATAAAGTTTTTTTTAAACTGAAAACGTCTTTGTACGTTTGAAAATAGATTAATAGAATATTATGGAAACCAATTCTCCACTAACTTTTGTCTAACTTTCGTAAATGACACTTTTTATTTTTATTTATAAATAGCTTTACAAATTATTCTGAATATCGTTAAGAGGAATAGATTTTCTCAAATCATAGTAGACCTCTCAACAGAGACTTGTAATCATAATTCAATGTTTCTGATAATTCAATCATTTAATATATATATTTTTAATTTCGTCGAAAATCATATTGAAACAAATACGTTCGTGTAAAGTATTATACGTTTAATACTTTATTAATATTCTCAAGTTATAATATATATATATATATATATACATATCTATTTATATATAACGGTTCGTGAATTGTCGGAATTTGGTCGAGGTTATAATGAATGTATGAACACAGTTTAAAATTCTTGAGATTTAACTTAAAAAACTTTGCTTATCGTGTCGGAATAATATAAAGATTAAAGTTTAAATTTGGTCGGAAATTTCCGGGTCGTCACAAGATTTCATCTCGAGAAACTTTTTGCCGGTAAACTTTTTCAAGACCTTTGCCATGATACTTGAGAAGTTTGTAACATCGGGTTTACGGAAGGAATCTCATTTTCTGGATTTCCGGGTGATAGTAAAGAAGATGTGGTGAGGTGGTGTAGTAGAAGTAGCGAAAGTGTGAGGGAAGTTGTTTTGACAAATGGCTAGCTCTTCTGAATCAAATTTTGTTACTTAGAAATGCAGATCTAAAGCAAGTTCTGATTCCAAGCACAGACATCGGCACTCTCAACGGAAAATAATGGAGCATTAAAGATGAATGCTGGTCTTATTTGGGTTCCTCACCATAATCAATTTAGGTCGATAATGCCTAGTCATGCAATGCTCTTTTAGAGATTTGGTTCGTCCTAACAAGAATTCCACCTTATTTAAGCCTTATTTTTATTTACAAACGTTTCAGGTTTTCAAAAATACTTTTTCGAAAAGGCTTTCTTTTGTTAAAAATTTGAAATTTGGCTTAAAAACTTGGAATCTTTGTAGTGGGTTATTTTAATACAGCATAAAAAGGATTATACCAATATCCCACACTTAAACGAACATTGTCCTCAATGTTCCTAGTGTATCCCACACTTAGGAGTTTTAGTTGAAGTTTTTGGATTATTCGTTTAGTGTTCATTTCGGTTGGAATCCCACACTTAGTGATAAGCTTAGGATGTGGCATAAAAGAATTTGAGCTAGTAGCGGAAAGAAAATGGTACCCCTAGCAGACGTGGTTGCTTGTAACTAGCTAGCTGGCTTGGAAGTTTTCGTCCTTTATTCATCGGCTCATTTGTCATCCTTTATTCTTCTACTCTACTTTATTGCACGGGTTGCCTCCCGAGAAGCAATTTTGTTTAAGGTCGATGGCTCGACCTTAGTGATGCTCAGAAAGTAGTCATTCCCCTCTGGTAGTTGTGATCTTGGTCTTCTCGAGGGAATGTGAGTCTTGGCGGATAAATTCTGAGAAAGTGTCGGACTAAAAGTGGTAACAGGTCCGGTACTTCTCTTGAAGATCTTCTAAACGAAAGATAGTGTGCGGTTTCCGCTTGTGACAAATCTTGAAGTCCGATAAGAATATGCTCCAGTGCTCTGCTGAATGATCCATGAATGTCGATCATCGAGGCAGTGCTGGTGGTGATTATCTCTCTGATAGGATGCTCATTTTAGAGATCTTCAAATAGTATCAAAAATTGTATTTTCAGTAGCTTTGCACAGAGTAGTCAAAAGGCGAAGCTGAAAAGAAGTGAAGAGCAGCCCTGACCCAAGCATTAATGTCACCGTCTTTGAGTATATCTCCCTACATCCGGCTTTGAATGTGAAACTAGGGTCCGTGGATTCTTGGAAGATATGTGCTATCTGCTTAGTAACGTAGGTGGCAATGTTGACTCGGTCTGGTTTAAAGTGAGAAAACGGGTTGTTGCGTCTTACTTCCTCTGTGACTACGTCTTGTAACTCTTTGATAATTAGATCGGCGTGGTGATCAATTGTTACGTAAATTACTAGCCTCTCTGGTGTGCTTTCAAAATTATCTCTCTCCAAGAGAGCGAAAAAGCTGTGAATATCCTTGATCATTTACAAGTCAGAGTGATAAGTCAGGCGTCCGGTGGAATGATCCATATGCTTCTGGATGAGAGTCAGTAGTGCTCGTTGGTTTGCTGAGAACGGAAGTGCAGATCCAGCTAAGGCGTTGTAGACCTTAGAGTAAATGATCTTCTGATCTCGACAAAATCTTGTCTCTAGAATAGTGCGAAGTATTGAGTCATTCTCTCATTGCCTTTCTTCGCGGTATATATGATCGTGAAGGGTATTGATAAAGTCTTGAATGCGTTCTTCTAGGATTTCAGCATTATTCTCTTCTCTATGGAGATAACGATCGTATTCATTCTTGATAGCCGTGATTCCTTCGATTAAGCGTAGTGTGTAATCGATTGTTGACTTATGGATGGCTTCGAGAATCTTTTCAAATTTATCAGTGTCATTGATGAAGGTTATCATGTCGGCGTGAGTGGATATGATCGAAATTTGATCTGCAGAAGAGTCTGGCTCCTCCTGATCTGATTCGTATGGAGAATATGATTTATCCGATGTGTCTTCGCATTGCTCTTCCTCGTCATCATTGGTGAAATAATCGTCTGAAGAGTCGTTCGATGAACGGTTCTCTGCAGTATCCTTTACTTTGACACTTTCGGGATCAATTTCTATGTCTTTAACATTAACCTTATCAGTATTCTTCTTGAAGCGAATGATTAAACTGTGATCTTTAGTTTCAAGCCTCATTAATTCTTCATGGCGCTCCGGGCTTGGAGATGGTATTATCGCAGTTTCTTTTACGTCTTCCATTTTCTCTTCCTCCTCAGGTTCTTCCTCTTCCTCTATTTCTTTGCTGGGATCCTTTTCTTCCATTTCTGGGTCGTCAACAGATTGTGATTCGACACCCATCTCGATATCTTCGGCTGGTGGTGGGGACTCATCATCAAAAGCGATCCGTCTGGTGGAAATAGCAAACATCTCTGCCTGTCCAGAAAGATCGGTAGGTTTGTCAATTTTGAAGGTAACGCTCTCCCCATGTGATCGTAAGATCAGGGTTTGATTGTACACATCAATGACTATCCTAGCTGTATTCATGAAAGGTCTTCCTAACACTATTGGTGTGTGTAGGTCTTCCTGAATGTCCATCACTATGAAATCCGTAGGATACAAGAATTTGTCGACTTTCACCAAGACGTTCTCAAATATGCCCTTAGAATATCGAATTGTATGATCGGAAAGTTGGATTGTCATTTTGGTTGGTGACAAGTCTCCTAACTCTAATCTCTTGTAGAGAGAGTAGGGGATTAGGTTGATACTTGCTCCTAATTCTGCTAGCGCATGAATGGTTCAAGATTGGTAGATTGAACACGGGAAAATGAAGCAGCCCGTATCTCCTAGCTTCTTTGGTAGAGAGTTTCTGAGTACTGCCGAGCAGTCTTCACTAAGTGGAATTTTTTAGAATCTGGTATCTTTTCCTTTGTAGAGAGAAGCCTTCGGATATATCTCTTTTGATTAGGTACTTTGGACACGGTTTCTGAAATGTCCCGTTCTTATTGATTAAAAACGTTCCATATTAATTGATTTCGTTGCGAGGTTTTGACCTCTATATGAGACATTTTTCAAAGACTGCATTCATTTTTAAACAAACCATAACCTTTATTTCATCAATAAAGGTTTAAAAAGCTTTACGTAGATTATCAAATAATGATAATCTAAAATATCCTGTTTACACACGACCATTATATAATGGTTTACAATACAAATATGTTACAAAAAAATAAGTTTCTTGAATGCAGTTTTTACACAATATCATACAAGCATGGACTCCAAATCTTGTCCTTATTTAAGTATGCAACAGCGGAAGCTCTTAATAATCACCTGAGAATAAACATGCTTAAAACGTCAACAAAAATGTTGGTGAGTTATAGGTTTAACCTATATATATCAAATCATAATAATAGACCACAAGATTTCATATTTCAATACGCATCCCATACATAGAGATAAAAATCATTCATATGGTGAACACCTGGTAACCGACATTAACAAGATGCATATATAAGAATATCCCCATCATTCCGGGACACCCTTCGGATATGATATAAATTTCGAAGTACTAAAGCATCCGGTACTTTGGATGGGGTTTGTTAAGCCCAATAGATCTATCTTTAGGATTCGCGTCAATTAGGGTGTCTGTTCCCTAATTCTTAGATTACCAGACTTAATAACAAGGGGCATATTCGATTTCGATAATTCAACCATAGAATGTAGTTTCACGTACTTGTGTCTATTTTGTAAATCATTTATAAAACCTGCATGTATTCTCATCCCAAAAATATTAGATTTTAAAAGTGGGACTATAACTCACTTTCACAGATTTTTACTTCGTCGAGAAGTAAGACTTGGCCACTGTTGATTCACGAACCTATAACAATATATACATATATATTAAAGTATGTTCAAAATATATTTACAACACTTTTAATATATTTTGATGTTTTAAGTTTATTAAGTCAGCTGTCCTCGTTAGTAACCTACAACTAGTTGTCCACAGTTAGATGTACGGAAATAAATTAATAAATATTATCTTGAATCAATCCACGACCCAGTGTATACGTATCTCAGTATTGATCACAACTCAAACTATATATATTTTGGAATCAACCTCAACCCTGTATAGCTAACTCCAACATTCACATATAGAGTGTCTATGGTTGTTCCGAAATATATATAGATGTGTCGACATGATAGGTCGAAACATTGTATACGTGTCTATGGTATCTCAAGATTACATAATATACAATACAAGTTGATTAAGTTATGGTTGGAATAGATTTGTTACCAATTTTCACGTAGCTAAAATGAGAAAAATTATCCAATCTTGTTTTACCCATAACTTCTTCATTTTAAATCCGTTTTGAATGAATCAAATTGCTATGGTTTCATATTGAACTGTATTTTATGAATCTAAACAGAAAAAGTATAGGTTTATAGTCGGAAAAATAAGTTACAAGTCGTTTTTGTAAAGGTAGTCATTTCAGTCGAAAGAACGACGTCTAGATGACCATTTTAGAAAACATACTTCCACTTTGAGTTTAACCATAATTTTTGGATATAGTTTCATGTTCATAATAAAAATCATTTTCTCAGAATAACAACTTTTAAATCAAAGTTTATCATAGTTTTTAATTAACTAACCCAAAACAGCCCGCGGTGTTACTACGACGGCGTAAATCCGGTTTTACGGTGTTTTTCGTGTTTCCAGGTTTTAAATCATTAAGTTAGCATATCATATAGATATAGAACATGTGTTTAGTTAATTTTAAAAGTCAAGTTAGAAGGATTAACTTTTGTTTGCGAACAAGTTTAGAATTAACTAAACTATGTTCTAGTGATTACGAGTTTAAACCTTCGAATAAGATAGTTTTATATATATGAATCGAATGATGTTATGAACATCATTACTACCTCAAGTTTAGTAGGTAAACCTACTGGAAGTGACAAGAAATGATCTAGCTTCAAAGGATCTTGGATGGCTTGAAAGTTCTTGAAGTAGGATCATGACACAAAAACAAGTTCAAGTAAGATTTTTGCTCGAATTAAGATAGTTTATAGTTATAGAAATTGAATCAAAGTTTGAATATGAATATTACCTTGAATAAGAAAGATAACTTACTGTATATAACAAAGGTTTCTTGATCTTAGATGATTACTTGGAATGGATTAGGAAGCTTGGAAGTAAATTAGTAAACTTGAAGGGATTTTTGAAGTATTCTTGAAGTGTTCTTCCTATGATGATTATAGCTTGATTCTTGAAGTGATTTTTGATGAAGATGATGATTAACTACTGGAAAAATACGTTCATAATAGTGTGGGTGTGTTGAGAGAGAATTAGAAAGAGATTTGGAAGTGAAATGGAGTGAATGATGAGTGTTAATTGGTGAGTGGTGAGTGGGGTTAAAAGGAGTTCTAGTTAGTTGACTAGCTCATGGTAGAAGTTAAAATTGATTAGTCATACATGAAATAATCAAGAGTGGAATCCCATGCTAGTTCCTATTGGTATATACCCATAGTAAGTACGTTTTGAAGCTGTGTATAATACGGGTAAGAATACGACTAGAATTCTTGATGAAAGAAAAGAATGGGAAAGTAACTGTAACCATTTTCGTTAAGTATGAGTGTTTTGATATATGTCTTGAAGTCTTCCAAAAGTATTTTAATACATATAAATACACTACATGTATATACATTTTAACGGAGTCGTTAAGTCATCGTTAGTCGTTACATGTAAGTGTTGTTTTGAAACCTTTAAGTTAACGATCTCAATTAATGTTGTTAACCCATTGTTTATTATATCTAATGAGATGTTAAATTATTATATTATCATGATATTATGATATATTAATATATCTTAATATGATATATATACATTTAAATGTCGTTACAACGATAATCGTTACATATATGTCTCGTTTCGAAATCCTTAAGTTAGTAGTCTTGTTTATATGTATATAACTCATTGTTAATATACTTATGGAGATACTTACTTATCATAATCTCATGTTAACCATATGTATATCCATATATATATCGTCAAGTCGTTTTTACAAGTTTTAACGTTCGTGAATCGCCGGTCAACTTGGGTGGTCAATTGTCTATATGAAACATATTTCAATTAATCAAGTCTTAACAAGTTTGATTGCTTAACATGTTGGAAACATTTAATCATGTAAATATCAATCTCAATTAATATATATAAACATGGAAAAGTTGGGGTCACTACAGTACCTACCCGTTAAATAAATTTCGTCCCGAAATTTTAAGCTGTTGAAGGTGTTGATGAATCTTCTGGAAATAGATGCGGGTATTTCTTCTTCATCTGATCTTCACGCTCCCAGGTGAACTCGGGTCCTCTACGAGCATTCCATCGAACCTTAACAATTGGTATCTTGTTTTGCTTAAGTCTTTTAACCTCACGATCCATTATTTCGACGGGTTCTTCGATGAATTGGAGTTTTTCATTGATTTGGATTTCATCTAATGGAATAGTGAGATCTTCTTTAGCAAAACATTTCTTCAAATTCGAGACGTGGAAAGTGTTATGTACAGCCGCGAGTTGTTGAGGTAACTCAAGTCGGTAAGCTACTGGTCCGACACGATCAATAATCTTGAATGGTCCAATATACCTTGGATTTAATTTCCCTCGTTTACCAAATCGAACAACGCCTTTCCAAGGTGCAACTTTAAGCATGACCATCTCTCCAATTTCAAATTCTATATCTTTTCTTTTAATGTCAGCGTAGCTCTTTTGTCGACTTTGGGCGGTTTTCAACCGTTGTTGAATTTGGATGATCTTCTCGGTAGTTTCTTGTATAATCTCCGGACCCGTAATCTGTCTATCCCCCACTTCACTCCAACAAATCGGAGACCTGCACTTTCTACCATAAAGTGCTTCAAACGGCGCCATCTCAATGCTTGAATGGTAGCTGTTGTTGTAGGAAAATTCTGCTAACGGTAGATGTCGATCCCAACTGTTTCCGAAATCAATAACACATGCTCGTAGCATGTCTTCAAGCGTTTGTATCGTCCTTTCGCTCTGCCCATCAGTTTGTGGATGATAGGCAGTACTCATGTCTAGACGAGTTCCTAATGCTTGCTGTAATGTCTGCCAGAATCTTGAAATAAATCTGCCATCCCTATCAGAGATAATAGAGATTGGTATTCCATGTCTGGAGACGACTTCCTTCAAATACAGTCGTGCTAACTTCTCCATCTTGTCATCTTCTCTTATTGGCAGAAAGTGTGCTGATTTGGTGAGACGATCAACTATTACCCAAATAGTATCAAAACCACTTGCAGTCCTTGGCAATTTAGTGATGAAATCCATGGTAATGTTTTCCCATTTCCATTCCGGGATTTCGGGTTGTTGAAGTAGACCTGATGGTTTCTGATGCTCAGCTTTGACCTTAGAACACGTCAAACATTCTCCTACATATTTAGCAACATCAGCTTTCATACCCGGCCACCAAAAATGTTTCTTGAGATCCTTGTACATCTTCCCCGTTCCAGGATGTATTGAGTATCTGGTTTTATGAGCTTCTCTAAGTACCATTTCTCTCATATCTCCAAATATTAAGATGCTTCTCCGATCCTTTCAGCCCTATACCGGGTTCCGTCTTCCCGAATATTAAGATGCTTCTCCGATCCTTTGGGTATTTCATCCTTTAAATTTCCTTCTTTTAAAACTCCTTGTTGCGCCTCCTTTATTTGAGTAGTAAGGTTATTATGAATCATTATATTCATAGATTTTACTCGAATGGGTTCTCTGTCCTTCCTGCTCAAGGCATCGGCTACCACATTTGCCTTTCCCGGGTGGTAACGAATCTCAAAGTCGTAATCATTCAATAATTCAATCCACCTACGCTGCCTCATATTCAGTTGTTTCTGATTAAATATGTGTTGAAGACTTTTGTGGTCGGTATATATAATACTTTTGACCCCATATAAGTAGTGCCTCCAAGTCTTTAATGCAAAAACAACCGCGCCTAATTCCAAATCATGCGTCGTATAATTTTGTTCGTGAATCTTCAATTGTCTAGACGCATAAGCAATCACCTTCGTTCGTTGCATTAATACACAACCGAGACCTTGCTTTGAAGCGTCACAATAAATCACAAAATCATCATTCCCTTCAGGCAATGACAATATAGGTGCCGTAGTTAGCTTTTTCTTCAATAATTGAAACGCTTTCTCTTGTTCATCATTCCATTCAAATTTCTTCCCTTTATGCGTTAATGCAGTCAAGGGTTTTGCTATTCTGGAAAAGTCTTGGATGAACCTTCTGTAGTAACCAGCTAGTCCTAAAAACTGGCGTATGTGTTTCGGAGTTTTCGGGGTTTCCCACTTTTCAACAGTTTCTATCTTTGCCGGATCCACCTTAATACCTTCTTTGTTCACTATGTGACCGAGGAATTGAACTTCTTCCAACCAAAATGCACACTTTGAAAACTTAGCGTACAATTCTTCCTTCCTCAATACTTCTAACACCTTTCTCAAATGTTCACCGTGTTCTTGGTCATTCTTTGAGTAAATAAGTATGTCATCAATGAAAACAATGACAAACTTGTCAAGGTATGGTCCACACACTCGGTTCATAAGGTCCATGAACACAGCTGGTGCATTAGTTAAACCAAACGGCATGACCATAAACTCGTAATGACCGTAACGTGTTCTGAAAGCAGTCTTTGGAATATCATCTTCTTTCACCCGCATTTGATGATACCCGGAACGTAAGTCAATCTTTGAATAAACAGACGAGCCTTGTAGTTGATCAAATAAGTCGTCGATTCTCGGTAGTGGGTAGCGGTTCTTGATGGTAAGTTTGTTCAACTCTCGGTAGTCGATACACAACCTGAATGTACCATCTTTCTTCTTAACAAACAAAACAGGAGCTCCCCACGGTGATGTGCTTGGTCGAATGAAACCACGCTCTAAAAGTTCTTGTAATTGGCTTTGCAGTTCTTTCATCTCGCTGGGTGCGAGTCTGTAAGGAGCACGAGCTATTGGTGCAGCTCCTGGTACAAGATCTATTTGAAATTCAACGGATCGCTGTGGGGGTAATCCCGGTAATTCTTTCGGAAATACATCGGGAAATTCTTTTGCAATGGGAACATCATTGATGCTCTTTTCTTCAGTTTGTACTTTCTCGACGTGTGCTAGAACAGCATAGCAACCTTTTCTTATTAGTTTTTGTGCCTTCAAATTACTAATAAGATGTAGCTTCGTGTTGCCCTTTTCTCCGTACACCATTAAGGGTTTTCCTTTTTCTCGTATAATGCGAATTGCATTTTTGTAACAAACGATCTCTGCTTTCACTTCTTTCAACCAGTCCATACCGATTATCACATCAAAACTCCCTATCTCTACTGGTATCAAATCAATCTTAAATGTTTCGCTAACCAGTTTAATTTCTCGATTCCGACATATATTATCTGCTGAAATTAATTTACCATTTGCTAATTCGAGTAAAAATTTACTATCCAAAGGCGTCAATGGACAACTTAATTTAGCACAAAAATCTCTACTCATATAGCTTCTATCCGCACCCGAATCAAATAAAACGTAAGCAGATTTATTGTCAATAAGAAACGTACCCGTAACAAGCTCCGGGTCTTCCTGTGCCTCTGCCGCATTAATATTGAAAACTCTTCCGCGGCCTTGTCCATTCGTGTTCTCCTGGTTCGGGCAATTTCTAATAATGTGGCCCGGTTTTCCACATTTATAACAAACTACATTGGCATAGCTTGCTCCGACACTACTTGCTCCGCCATTACTCGTTCCGACACCATTTGTTCCTTTTGTTCTATTAACCCCTGGTCCGTAGACCTCACACTTCGCCGCGCTATGACCATTTCTTTTACACTTGTTGCAAAATTTGGTGCAGAACCCCGAGTGATACTTTTCACACCTTTGGCATAGCTGTTTCTGATTGTTGTTGTTGTTGCGGTTATTATTGTTGTTGGGATGATTGTTGTAGTTGCTGTTGCTGTTGTTGTTGTTGTTGTTATTGTTGTTGTTGAGCCGTTTGTTGTAGTTGCGATTGATGTTGCGATTGTTGTTGTTGTTGTATTGGTGATTCTTATCACCATTTTCCTCCCACTTTCTTTTGACTTGCTTCACATTGGCCTCTTCAGCAGTCTGTTCTTTAATTCTTTCTTCAATCTGGTTCACTAGTTTGTGAGCCATTCTACATGCCTGTTGTATGGAGGCGGGCTCGTGCGAACTTATATCTTCTTGGATTCTTTCTGGTAATCCTTTCACAAACGCGTCGATCTTCTCTTCCTCATCTTCGAATGCTCCCGGACACAATAGGCACAATTCTGTGAATCGTCTTTCATACGTGGTAATATCAAATCCTTGGGTTCGTAACCCTCTAAGTTCTGTCTTGAGCTTATTGACCTCGGTTCTGGGACGGTACTTCTCGTTCATCAAGTGCTTGAATGCTGACCACGGTAGTGCGTACGCATCATCTTGTCCCACTTGCTCTAGATAGGTATTCCACCATGTTAACGCAGAACCTGTAAAGGTATGCGTAGCGTACTTCACTTTGTCCTCTTCAGTACACTTACTTATGGCAAACACCGATTCGACCTTCTCGGTCCACCGTTTCAATCCGATCGGTCCTTCGGTTCCATCAAATTCCAAAGGTTTGCAGGCAGTGAATTCTTTGTAGGTGCATCCTACACGATTTCCTGTACTGCCAGATCCAAGGTTATTGTTGGTATATAGCGCAGCCTGTACTGCGGCTATGTTTGAAGCTAGAAAAGTACGGAATTCCTCTTCATTCATATTCACGGTGTGTCGAGTAGTCGGTGCCATTTCCTTCAAAATAGTTAAATGGAACAAGTTAATCATACAGAATATTAAGAGTAGTTAATAGTATTTCGTAGCATAATATGAACTCATTTATAAAAGCTTTTTCTTCATATTAGCGTTTTATAAGTTTAAATTCGGGTAGTACCTACCCGTTAAGTTCATACTTAGTAGCTAATATACAATTCAACTACTACAATTCTATATGAAAAACTGATTGTAATAATATTTCGCGTTCAAACTTTTACACAATATTTTACAAACTTACAATACCGCTTATTTTACATATAGCATGAAATATAGCACACAATAAATTTGATACAAGATGGTTGTGAAGATAATTCTAGCTAGTACACAAGTCGTTCAGCAAAGGCAATAAAGACACGTAATTCATACGTCCAGAAACAAGTCATGCATTCTGGTTTTACTAGGATTACTTCCCATCCTTGGTCTTGTGGAACATAACCGTTATGGCCGTTGATAAGACAGCGTGTTGTAACGTCGTCAAAGGGACGAGGGTTACGTAATGACCAACAGTCTCGTAATAACCTAAAAACCTCATTTCTTACCCCAATTACCGACTCCGTCACTTGAGGGAACGTTTTGTTTAATAGTTGTAGCCCGATGTTCTTGTTCTCACTTTGGTGAGAAGCGAACATTACTAACCCGTAAGCATAACATGCTTCTTTATGTTGCATGTTAGCCGCTTTTTCTAAATCACGAAGTCCTATATTTGGATATACTGAGTCAAAATAATTTCTTAACCCGTTGCGTAAAATAGCATTTGGGTTCCCCGCAATATATGCGTCAAAGTAAACACATCGTAACTTATGGATTTCCCAATGTGATATCCCCCATCTTCCGAACGAAAGCCTTTTATAAACCAAATCATTCTTGGAACGTTCTTCGAATGTCTTACAAACTGATCTCGCCTTAAATAGTTGTGCCGAGGAATTCTGACCGACTCTAGACAAGATTTCATCAATCATGTCTCCGGGTAGGTCTCTTAAAATATTGGGTTGTCTATCCATTTTGTGTTTTTATACTGTAAAATAGACAAGAGTTAGATTCATAAAAAAAATACTTATTAATACAAGCAATTTTTACATATATCATAAAGCATAAGCACACTATATTACATATATTACACCACACGAATACAACTATCTTATTCCGACTCGCTTGTTTCTTCTTCTTTGGTTTTGGTTCGTTTTCCCAAGTTTCTAGGGATATATGATGTTCCCCTAATACGAGCCGTTATTTTCCACATTGGTTTAGAAAAACCTGGTGGTTTAGAGGTTCCCGGGTCATTGTTACAACTTAAGGACTTCGGGGGTTGACGATACATATAAAGTTCATCGGGGTTGGAATTAGATTTCTCTATTTTTATGCCCTTTCCCTTATTATTTTCTTTTGCCTTTTTAAATTCAGTTGGGGTAATTTCTATAACATCATCGGAATTCTCGTCGGAATCCGATTCATCGGAGAATTGGTAATCCTCCCAATATTTTGCTTCCTTAGCGGAAACACCATTGACCATAATTAACCTTGGTCGGTTGGTTGAGGATTTTCTTTTACTTAACCGTTTTATTATTTCCCCCACCGGTTCTATTTCTTCATCCGGTTCCGATTCTTCTTCCGATTCCGATTCTTCTTCTGGTTCCGACTCTTCTTCCGGTTCCTCTTCGGGAACTTGTGAATCAGTCCACGAATCATTCCAATTTACATTTAACTCTTCATTATTATTAGGTGAGTCAATGGGACTTGTTCTAGAGGTAGACATCTATCACATAATATCAAACGCGTTAAGAGATTAATATATCACATAATATTCACATGTTAAAAATATATAGTTTCCAACAAAATTTGTTAAGCAATCATTTTTCAAGTAAACACGGTCGAAGTCCAGACTCACTAATGCATCCTAACAAACTAGATAAGACACACTAATGCAAAATTCTGGTTCTCTAAGACCATCGCTCTGATACCAACTGAAATGTCCCGTTCTTATTGATTAAAAACGTTCCATATTAATTGATTTCGTTGCGAGGTTTTGACCTCTATATGAGACATTTTTCAAAGACTGCATTCATTTTTAAACAAACCATAACCTTTATTTCATCAATAAAGGTTTAAAAAGCTTTACGTAGATTATCAAATAATGATAATCTAAAATATCCTGTTTACACACGACCATTATATAATGGTTTACAATACAAATATGTTACAAAAAAATAAGTTTCTTGAATGCAGTTTTTACACAATATCATACAAGCATGGACTCCAAATCTTGTCCTTATTTAAGTATGCAACAGCGGAAGCTCTTAATAATCACCTGAGAATAAACATGCTTAAAACGTCAACAAAAATGTTGGTGAGTTATAGGTTTAACCTATATATATCAAATCATAATAATAGACCACAAGATTTCATATTTCAATACGCATCCCATACATAGAGATAAAAATCATTCATATGGTGAACACCTGGTAACCGACATTAACAAGATGCATATATAAGAATATCCCCATCATTCCGGGACACCCTTCGGATATGATATAAATTTCGAAGTACTAAAGCATCCGGTACTTTGGATGGGGTTTGTTAAGCCCAATAGATCTATCTTTAGGATTCGCGTCAATTAGGGTGTCTGTTCCCTAATTCTTAGATTACCAGACTTAATAACAAGGGGCATATTCGATTTCGATAATTCAACCATAGAATGTAGTTTCACGTACTTGTGTCTATTTTGTAAATCATTTATAAAACCTGCATGTATTCTCATCCCAAAAATATTAGATTTTAAAAGTGGGACTATAACTCACTTTCACAGATTTTTACTTCGTCGAGAAGTAAGACTTGGCCACTGTTGATTCACGAACCTATAACAATATATACATATATATTAAAGTATGTTCAAAATATATTTACAACACTTTTAATATATTTTGATGTTTTAAGTTTATTAAGTCAGCTGTCCTCGTTAGTAACCTACAACTAGTTGTCCACAGTTAGATGTACGGAAATAAATTAATAAATATTATCTTGAATCAATCCACGACCCAGTGTATACGTATCTCAGTATTGATCACAACTCAAACTATATATATTTTGGAATCAACCTCAACCCTGTATAGCTAACTCCAACATTCACATATAGAGTGTCTATGGTTGTTCCGAAATATATATAGATGTGTCGACATGATAGGTCGAAACATTGTATACGTGTCTATGGTATCTCAAGATTACATAATATACAATACAAGTTGATTAAGTTATGGTTGGAATAGATTTGTTACCAATTTTCACGTAGCTAAAATGAGAAAAATTATCCAATCTTGTTTTACCCATAACTTCTTCATTTTAAATCCGTTTTGAATGAATCAAATTGCTATGGTTTCATATTGAACTGTATTTTATGAATCTAAACAGAAAAAGTATAGGTTTATAGTCGGAAAAATAAGTTACAAGTCGTTTTTGTAAAGGTAGTCATTTCAGTCGAAAGAACGACGTCTAGATGACCATTTTAGAAAACATACTTCCACTTTGAGTTTAACCATAATTTTTGGATATAGTTTCATGTTCATAATAAAAATCATTTTCTCAGAATAACAACTTTTAAATCAAAGTTTATCATAGTTTTTAATTAACTAACCCAAAACAGCCCGCGGTGTTACTACGACGGCGTAAATCCGGTTTTACGGTGTTTTTCGTGTTTCCAGGTTTTAAATCATTAAGTTAGCATATCATATAGATATAGAACATGTGTTTAGTTAATTTTAAAAGTCAAGTTAGAAGGATTAACTTTTGTTTGCGAACAAGTTTAGAATTAACTAAACTATGTTCTAGTGATTACGAGTTTAAACCTTCGAATAAGATAGTTTTATATATATGAATCGAATGATGTTATGAACATCATTACTACCTCAAGTTTAGTAGGTAAACCTACTGGAAGTGACAAGAAATGATCTAGCTTCAAAGGATCTTGGATGGCTTGAAAGTTCTTGAAGTAGGATCATGACACAAAAACAAGTTCAAGTAAGATTTTTGCTCGAATTAAGATAGTTTATAGTTATAGAAATTGAATCAAAGTTTGAATATGAATATTACCTTGAATAAGAAAGATAACTTACTGTATATAACAAAGGTTTCTTGATCTTAGATGATTACTTGGAATGGATTAGGAAGCTTGGAAGTAAATTAGTAAACTTGAAGGGATTTTTGAAGTATTCTTGAAGTGTTCTTCCTATGATGATTATAGCTTGATTCTTGAAGTGATTTTTGATGAAGATGATGATTAACTACTGGAAAAATACGTTCATAATAGTGTGGGTGTGTTGAGAGAGAATTAGAAAGAGATTTGGAAGTGAAATGGAGTGAATGATGAGTGTTAATTGGTGAGTGGTGAGTGGGGTTAAAAGGAGTTCTAGTTAGTTGACTAGCTCATGGTAGAAGTTAAAATTGATTAGTCATACATGAAATAATCAAGAGTGGAATCCCATGCTAGTTCCTATTGGTATATACCCATAGTAAGTACGTTTTGAAGCTGTGTATAATACGGGTAAGAATACGACTAGAATTCTTGATGAAAGAAAAGAATGGGAAAGTAACTGTAACCATTTTCGTTAAGTATGAGTGTTTTGATATATGTCTTGAAGTCTTCCAAAAGTATTTTAATACATATAAATACACTACATGTATATACATTTTAACGGAGTCGTTAAGTCATCGTTAGTCGTTACATGTAAGTGTTGTTTTGAAACCTTTAAGTTAACGATCTCAATTAATGTTGTTAACCCATTGTTTATTATATCTAATGAGATGTTAAATTATTATATTATCATGATATTATGATATATTAATATATCTTAATATGATATATATACATTTAAATGTCGTTACAACGATAATCGTTACATATATGTCTCGTTTCGAAATCCTTAAGTTAGTAGTCTTGTTTATATGTATATAACTCATTGTTAATATACTTATGGAGATACTTACTTATCATAATCTCATGTTAACCATATGTATATCCATATATATATCGTCAAGTCGTTTTTACAAGTTTTAACGTTCGTGAATCGCCGGTCAACTTGGGTGGTCAATTGTCTATATGAAACATATTTCAATTAATCAAGTCTTAACAAGTTTGATTGCTTAACATGTTGGAAACATTTAATCATGTAAATATCAATCTCAATTAATATATATAAACATGGAAAAGTTGGGGTCACTACAGTTTCCAGGAATCTTCCATCAAGTTTGAAGGAATCAAGCTTAGATGGTTCTTCCTGTAACCTTTCAGGATAGGGTACACGAACCGGAGTTGCAGTGGGCAACTGTTGAGTATACGTTGATTTGTTCTTGATTCTAGCTGACCTTCTCCGTGGTTCTTTTCCAGGGATTACTGAGTCCATTTACTTAGCTTCCTCTATGTGGGGATTTTGGACAGTATTACTAGGTAACCTTCCTTGTGGTCGGGTTTCAAGGCGTTGTGATAACTGTTCGAGCTGTGTTTCTAGACTTTTGAGAAGAGCCAGTTGATTTCTCATTAGGATTTCTGTCTGGTCTTGTCTAGATGCAGTTCTCTGATTTAACTGTTGTTGTCCTTGAATGAACTGTGTCAATTGATCATCAGTTCCGAGAGCGGGGTTGGCTACTTTTGTAATTTGGGTGGTTGGGGAATTTTCCTCAGCTGGTGGACCAGTGAGTGGAAGTGGTTGATCGTAGGTCAATTGAGATTGTTGGGGTAGATAAGGTGGGTAATGATAGCGAAAAGGTTGGTTGCTTCTTTGGAATTGGTTAACCCTAGTTTGTTGATTAAAGCCGGGATTTGATTAGCGAGCTGGGTATTGAACGTAACAGACTGAACCGTCAGGGTTTTCGTACGCAACTTGATATTCTTCAGTGGGTTGCGGGTTGGTACAATTAACACATGCCTGAACCTGGTTAACTTGCTGCGGCTGTGTCTTCAGTTCTCCGAGTTGTTTGGCAAGAGACTCCATCTTGTCTGTGAGAGATTTGATGGCCTCCGTTTGATTGTTAAGCGCGGAGAGTGGTGCAGATGATGAAGTTGTTTCACCACTGTTCCAGTCATGATGATGCATTGTCATGTTCTTGAGCAATTCCCATGCTTCGTCTGCGATTTGGTTCATCAGATTTCCTTGAGCGGCGTTATCGATCGTCGTCCTATAATTTACCGTAAGACCATTGTAGAAGGTGCAGATTTGGGCTGACCGTTCTAGCTGGTGATTAGGGCATTTCTTCAGCAGGGTTTTGAATCGCTCCCATGCAGTGTAAAGAGATTCATCATAACTTTGTTTGAAGTTAATGATGTCATTCTTTAGCTTGGTTTGTTTAGAAGGAGGGAAATATTTGGTTAGGAATTTAGTAGCCATCTCTGTCCAAGACGTGATGGAATCTTTTTCCAGTCCTTCGAACCATGTCCATGCATGATGAGTGAGAGAATAGGGGAACAAGTATAGCCGGACTATATCTTGTCCTATCCCTGGCTTCTTGTAGGAGTTCGAAAGAGATATGAATTTATCAAGGTGAGAATTAGGATCGTCATTCGGTAATCCATGGAATTAGCAGCCATTTTGAATGAGCTAGATGATGTGATGTTTTAACTCGAACGAGTGTCCTTGAATCTCTGGGAATCTGATCGGTCCTCCTCGACCTACAATCGAGGGTTTAGTGTTTTCTGCTAAAGTAACGCCATTTGTTTTCTGATTCTTGCGTCCTTGCGTGCTTTAGAGATTATGGCGTCTTGATCAGGTACGAATAACAATGGCCCTGGTCTAGATCGAGTTTGGGTCATACACTGGGTATGCCTCTTTTTGTCACTACAAGAAATATGATTATATAAGACCCCCATAAGTGTCCTAAATTGTCTCGTTTTAGGACCTTTCACTTGAAAGGACGCACCGAAATGGCATCTCCTATAAGACGGTTGTATAAAGTGAAAAGGGTCCTAAAACTCATATATGATTATAAGACCTTTGTTTGAGTCATATAAACATCGAAAGGGTCCTTATAGAGTGATATATTAGTACCAATAAAAGGGTCGTAAAATACCGATGCATCACTAGTATATTTTGATTTTTCATTACAATTTAATATATATATATATATATATATATATATATATATATATATATATATATATATATATATATATATATTACTCCACAAAAGAAATATGAAATAAAAAATATTTATATTCAATAAGGTAATCTCAAAACATAACATCACTAAACATAAAACATTCATAAATTCAACATATAAAGTCTTAACATTTACCAAGAATATAAAATCACCAACAAGTAACGTATAACATCTCAACATGTATCTTCATCAATCATCACGTACCACCTACAAATAAATCATCCATGTATAAGCATAAAGTTGCGCGTTATGAAACTTAAACATAATTATTACTAGTTTAACAAGGACATATCGAGACGCACGCTCCTCAACCATCCTCTTGCTATGTTCTCGGAGTTTATTATGCTTTAATATATAAACTTAGTCTCCAACCTAAAATTTGATTTTCAACGAACATTTATGAAGGCTAGAAGGATAGAAAAAACATTAAGCTAGTAAATAAAAACATACCTATAGACGTTGAGCAACAATTGGTTCAACAGATAAGTTTTATATGTTACAATTAGACTTTGGGCAACTCTTGATGTATCTCTTTGTAAGTCTATTTCTAAATAGCCCATTTAGTGTAAACATTGTCCATAAATTGAAATTAAAACAACTACCTCCAATTGTAACCAAATGTTAAGAAGTATAGATAAAAAGTGTAAAGGCAAAGTGTCAACAAAGATAAGATATGAGAAAACCTGCAAATACGACTGTATGTAGTTGTTATTAGCCCCTTGATCAATTAATTTGTTTGTTATACGTGTCATGTGCCCAACATTTCCTATCCTTGGTGGTTTCCTTCCTTCAGCAGGGATTTTTGGCTACAATACATGAATTCAATTAACTATGAACTAATAAAGTTTAACTTTAATCCAAGAATTATACAATAATTCAAAAATTAGTGGATTACATTCTTAGGATCAGTAACCAATTCGCCAGTCCTATCATTGTCAAGAATCTTCTTGACAAGAAGACAATCTTCAACAATATGCTGAATGAGTGAACCATTCTTACTTTCAAGGCAAAATCTATTATATGTTCAATGTGGTGATGAAGGAAGTTATTGTACGGATACCTACAACAGTCAAAACAAAGTTAGGTTAACAAACATCCATATCTTTCACATAAAACATTTCAAGAGATATACATACTTACTCAAAAAACAATTCTACAATGCGTCATAATGCACCAAGGCGTATTAACTCCTCAACAGCTTCACTATTAATAGTCATCAGGACTGAGATGAATTCAATAATCTAAAAATTTTCTATTGTTAAGTAGCAATGGTTAGATCAGGTAAAAAGTTACATTTAACTTCACTTCAAAATGAATTATAATAACTTTATGTTACCTGTTCATTGTCTAGCTCATTCTCTGGTATCTCAGAAACACTGATGGGGCTTAATGACAAATTTCAAACAAACTTTGGAACGAATAGGTCCTCTGCAAGAACTATGCAAGACGATAGGCCAAGGAGCTAGGAGAGGACGAGACTGAGAAAGTGTTTTTTCCATTACTCATAATCATTCATAATCATATATACATACATACATATATATATATATATATATATAAACCTTTAAAGACTACTTGCACCAAAAAATTCAAAAAGAAAAAAAAAACCCTTAAGTACATCATATGTGAGTCTAGTGCATTCATATACATATATAACCACACCAACAAATTTTATGCATGTTCTCCAATGCAAATATGCAATCCACTTTTTAACAAGTAAATTATGTTATTATATTTCTAAACAAAATCTAAAATTCACATAAATACATAACAACTTTGGCACCTAGGAATAGAACCAGAAGATGGCTAATGAGAAATGGAAAATTGAAAGAGGCAAACACAATTTTTTTTTATCTTTAGTTGATTAATTTCATTTAGTAAGTGGCATATTAACAGACAGAAACTCAAACGCTGATATATAATCATAATCATTTGTAATAAATTGAATACCTAAATTTATAGAAAAAATTATGATTGAAAGAAAGTGGAGAATAATACCATAGTAACACTGAGATGTTTTCCATGAGAGTTTGAATACGGATTGAGTGATGCTGGTCGGATCTTATGACCGGAGAAATCGCTTGTAACGCTAGTTCTGACATACGGAGAGATAAAATTGGTTGAGAAAACCTAATTGCAAAATTGATTGGGTGTTTTTTTAATATAGATGAACAAGTAATTGAAGAAATACAAAAATAGCTTTAAATAATAATCAAAATTAAAGAGATATTAGGTACATGTCATCGATAGATAGATCTCAGAACCTAATTCATTCAAAAAATTAAGAAGGCCAATACTTTGAAGGTATGTATGTACACATAGAAACTGGGTTAGGTTTAATCAAATCAGAGTTGTGTTGGAACTGAGATGAATTTGGAATAGATATAATCGCCCTTTTACAGATGAACACACAAATACTTTTGATGTAGATGAACTGATTGGTTTGGGCATAAGTTATTTTTAAGGGTTTTTGAAAGATGAAAAATGGTTAGAGGGAATATTCAAAATTTCATGAAAAAGAAGACACAATTCTACCGCCCAATCTTATTTTAAGTACGAGTAGTAATAGCATAGCATACATAGTTTTTTATTTTTAGGATAATATGACCATAAACTCATGTGTCACATTAAATAGCTTTTTAGGACACTACTGTAAAACTGTATAGTTCTTTAGGACACCATTAAAAAGCGTAAAGCTTTTTAGGACATCACTTTATAAGCGTATAGGATTTTAGGACAACTTATAGCTTATTAGGACACCTCATTATAAGCATATCACATACTGGGGCCTCAAATATTTAATCGTCCCAATAAATGGCTTATTAGGACCCTAATTTAAAAGGGTCCTAGGAAAAGGGTCCTATAAACTCACTTTTCTTGTAGTGTGTTGTTTTAAATTTTTAAACAGATAAACTAGGTTCCTAATTTAGTCTAAGGCAAGCTAATGATTAATCTAAAGTAATCTAAGGTAGTCTAAGGTAATCCTATTCTAAAGTAGTCTAAGGTATTCTAATTATACTAATTATAGATATGTTTTTTGTTCTTGCTACTGATTCCCTGGTATTTTGATAACAGAGTTTCGCACGAACTATTCAACAAATCAAGTGGCCAGGCCGACTACGGAGAGGCAGGATCCTTTTGGTTCCAATATAATTGGAGACTGTTCGGAAAATCTGTAGTGACCCGAACTTTTCCATGTTTATATATATTAAATGAAATTGATATTTACATGATTAAATGTTTTCAACATGTTAAGCAATCAAACTTGTTAAGACTTGATTATTTGAAATGAGCTTTATATAGACAATTGACCACCCAAGTTGACCGGCGATTCACGAACGTTAAAACTTGTAAAAACTATATGATGATATATATATATGGATATGTATATAGCTAACATGATATTATGAAAAGTAAATATCTCACTTGGTATATTAACAATGAGTTATATACATAAAATGAGACTATTGAATTATGAAACTAGAAACGATATATATAACGATTATTGTTATAGCAACGTCTTACTAAATACATATGTATCATATTAATATATTGTTACACTATATTTAACATGATAAAATGATAATTATATATATCATTAAGTGTGTTAACAATGAACTACATATGTAAAAACATGATTACTAACTTAAGAATTTCGAAACGAGACATATATGTAACGATTATCGTTTTAACGACATTTAAATGTATATATATATATATATATATATCGTATTAAGATATATTCATTGATGGTGATTTGTGTCACCAATATGATTTAAGTGTAATGGGATTAAATTGTTAACCAAAATAACCTTGATAAATATCGAACAAGTATGGGAAAGTGTGGAGTGCACACTTGTTTGAACTTATCTTAATTATGACGGGGGTTCGGGGGCAGCGCCACCGATAGCAGGGTCCAAGGGGTGGCAACCCCTGGCGAGGTCCAAGGGGAAGAGCCCCTGGCTGGGGTCGAGCTGCTAGGTCAGCTTGGAAATTTTTTGTTTGGGTTAATATCGCTTTATTAAAAATGTGTTAAAATTTGATTTAAAGCTTTCAACAACATTAAATGAAATCGCTAACTTAAAGCTTTCAAAAACAACACTTACATGTAACGACTAACGATGACTTAACGACTCAGTTAAAACGAATATACATGTAGTGTATTAAGATGTATTAGTACACTTTTGAAAGACTTCAAGACACATATCAAAGTACTTCTACTTAACAAAAATGCTTACAATTACGTTCTCATTCATTTTCATCAACAATTCTACTCGTATGCACCCGTATTCGTATTCGTATAATACACAGCTTCTAGGTGTACTTACTATTGATACATACACTCAATAATCTGATCTTAGCAGCCCTAAATAACTCATCATCCATTATAGAAACATGTAGGGATTAACCTTTGTCATTTACCATGAATGATTAAGCTAAATAACAAAACTAGAAAAGCCTTTGTTGACTAACTAAAAAAAAACGTGGGATTAGCATGGATATATACATCCATTTCATGCTAGATTACTACATCATATTACTCTCTAAACACACAAACTTCCACCTCTTATAACTCTCATCATATTCAGCAAGTTTTGATCTCATAATCAAAGCTTAGATCACCATAAAAAGAATCATTCAAGAACACATCAAGAACACTTCAAGAAACCTTTCAAGATTTCAAGATTACTTTCAATCTTTCTAATCCATTCAAAGTAATCATCTAAGATCAAGAAACCTTTGTTATTTACAGTAGGTTATCTTTCTAAATCAAGGTAATACTCATATTCAAACTTTGATTCAATTTCTATAACTATAAACTATCTTAATTTGAGTAAAAATCTTATTTGAACTTGTTTTCGTGTCATGATTCTACTTCAAGAACTTTCAAGCCATCCAAGATCCTTTGAAGCTAGATCATTTCTTGTCACTTCCAGTAGGTTTACCTACTAAATTTGAGTTAGTAATTACGTTCATAACATCATTCGATTCATATATATATATATATATATATATATATATATATATATATATATATATATATATATATATATATATATATATATATATATATATATATATATATATATATATATATATATATATATATATATAACTATCTTATTCGAAGATCTAAACTTGTAATCACTAGAACATAGTTTAGTTAATTCTAAACTTGTTCGCAAACAAAGTTAATCCTTCTAACTTAACTTTTAAAATTAACTAAACACATGTTCTATATCTATATGATATACTAACTTATTGATTTAAAACTTGGAAACACGAAGAACACCGTAAAATCGTACATACACCGTCGTAGTGAAACCGGAGGCTGTTTTGGGTTAGATAATTAAAAACTATGATAAACTTTGATTTAAAAGTTGTTCTTTTGGAAAAATGATTTTTCTTATGAACATGAAACTATATCTAAAAATCATGGTTAAACTCAAAGTGGAAGTATGTTTTTCAAAATGGTCATCAAGACGTCGTTCTTTCGACTGAAATGACTACCTCTTACAAAATTGACTTGTAACCTATATTTCCGACTATAAACTTATACTTTTACTGTTTAGTTTCATAAATTTCAGTTCATTATGAAACCATAGCAACTTGAATCACTCAAAACGGATTTAAAACGAAGAAGTTATGGGTAAAACAAAATTTGATATTTTTGCTTGTTGTAGCTACGTGAAATCTGTAACAAATCTACTCTAACCATAACTTAACTAACTTATATTGTATTATACATGTACTCTAACATATTATGTAACCTTGATAGACTATAGACAAGTATATAATGTTTTGACATATCATATCGACGTCATCTATATATATTATTTGGAACAACCATAGACACTCTATATGCTGTAATGCTAGAGTTCGCTATACATGGTTGAGGTTGATTCTAAAAATATATATACTTTGAGTTGTGATCTAGCCTGAGACTTGTATACACTGGGTCGTGGATTGATTCGAGATAATATATATTGATTTATTTCTGTACTATTAACTGTGGACAATTAGTTGTACATTACTAACAATGGACTGCTAACTTAACAAACTTAAATCATTAAAACGTAATAAAAATGTTGTGAATATATTTCGATCATATTTTGATATATATATGTATATATTTATAGGTTCGTGAATCAACCAGTGGCCAAGTATTATTTGTCGATGAAGGGATAATCTGTGAAAGTGAGTTATAGTCCCATTTTTGCTATCGAATATTTTTGGGATGAGAATACATGCAGTTTTATAAATGTTTTACAAAATAGGCATAAGTACTTGAAACTACATTCTATGGTTGGATTATTAAACCGAATATCACCCTTTTTAGTCTGGTAATCTAAGAATTAGGGAACAGAAACCCTAATTGACGTGAATCCTAAAGATAGATCTATTGGGCCTAGCAAACCCCATCCGGGTTACGGATGCTTTAGTGCTTCGATTTTATCATGTCCAATGAGAGTCCCGGAATGATGGGGATATTCTAGATGCATTTTTGTTAATGTCGGTTACCATGTGTTCTCCATATGAATGATTTTTAATTCGCGGGTTACACGTATTATTTTGTACACGGGTTACGTGTGAGGTTATAATTGAAATCTTGTGGCCTATTATTATTATGATTTAAGATAAAGATTAAACCTATAACTCACCAACATTTTTGTTGACATTTAAAGTATGTTTATTCTCAGGTGATTATTAAGAGCTTTCGATGTTGCATGCTAAATAAAGACAGGATTGGAGTCTGCATGCTTGTATAATATTGTTTAAAAACTGCATTCGAAGACTTATATTGTTGTGTAATATTATTGTAAACCATTATGTAATGGTCGTGTGAAAACGCTATATTTTAGATTATCATTATTTGATAATCTTCATAATATTTTAAACCTTTATCGACAAAATAAAGGTTATGGTTTGTTTTAAAAATCGAATGCAGTCTTTGAAAAATGTCTCATATAGAGGTCAAAACCTCGCAACGAAATCAATTAATATGAAACGTTTATAATCATTATGAACGGGACATTTCAGTTGGTATCAGAGCATTAGTCTTAGAGAACCAGAAATTTACATTAGTGTGTCTTATCGAGTTAGTTAGGATGCATTAGTGAGTCTGGACTTCGACCGTGTTTACTTGAAAAACGATTGCTTAACATTTTTGTTGGAAACTATATATTGTTAACATGTAAATATTATGTGATATATTAATCTCTTAATGTGTTTGATATTGTGTGATAGATGTCTACCTCTAGTACAAATCCTATCAACTCACCTAATAATAATGAAGAGTCGAATATATTTTGGGAAGATTCACAAATTCCCGAAGAGGAAACGGAAGAAGAGGAACCGGAAGAGGAGGAACCAGGAGAAGAGGAACCGGAAGAAGAGGTTCCGGAGGAGGAAATATTATGAACCACAAAAAAACAGATAAATAAAAGAAAATCCTCAACCAATGGACCAAAGTTAATAATGGTCAATGGTGTTTCCGTCAAGGAAGCAAAATATTGGGAAAATTACCAATTTTCTGATGAATCGGATCCCGACGAGGATTCCGATGATGTTATAGAAATTACCCCGACCCAATTTGAAAAGGCACAAGAAAATAATAAGGGAAAAGGCTTCAAAATAGAGAAACCTAATTCCAACCCGATGACCACTATGTTAACATGAAATAGCCTGATGGGGTGTACCGTAAACACCCGTATTTCTTAAACTTTCACTATAACCCGGGAACATCTAAGACACCAGGTTTTTCTAAACCATTTGTGAAAACGACGAATCGTATTAGAGGAGCACCATATATCCCTAGGAAATTAGCAAAACGAACAAAGTCCGAGGAGGAAGAAATGAGTGAGTCGGAATAAAGAGTTGTAATCGTGATATGTAAAATATGTAATATAAGTTTACTTGTACTTTTATGTTGTATGTAAAAATTGCTTGTATTATTTGATAATTATCTTTTACGAATCTAATCCTCGTATATTTTACAGTATAAAATACACAATGGATGTTAAGGATAGACAACCGAAAATTTTAGAAGACCTAGCCGGGGACATGATTGATGAAATCTTGTCAAAAGTCGGTCAGAATTCGTCGGCACAATTATTTACGGCAAAATTAGTTTGTAGAACATTTGAAGAACGTTCCAGACATGCCTTAGTTTATAAAAGGCTTTCATTTGAAAAATGGGGTATATCACATTGGGGAGACCGTAAGTTACGCCATGTTTTCTTTAAAGCGTTAAATGCGGGGAGCCCAAGTGCAATTTTACGCTACGGGTTAAGAACCTATTTTGACTTAACATATCCCAACATAGGACTTCGTGCTTTAGAAAGAGCTTCTAACATGCAATATAAAGAAGTATGTTATGTTTATGGGTTAGTGATGTTCGCTTCTCACCAAAGTGAGAAAAAGAACATCGAATTACAAATGTTAAATAAAACATTCCCACAAGTGACGGACTCAGTAGTTGGGGTGAGAAACAAGATTTTTAGATTGTTACGGGGCTGTTGGGCATTACGTAACACCCGTCCTTTTGACGACGTTACAACATGCTGCCTAGCCAACGGTCATCATGGATATTTTCCACAGGATCAAGGATGGGAAATAGTTTTAGTAAAACCAGAATGCACGACTTGTTTCTGGACTTATGAGTTGCGTGTCTTTACGGGTAGGTACTAACATGCTATATGTAAAATAGCGGTATTGTAAAATTGTAAAATATTGTATAAAAGTTTGAACCTGAAATATTATTTTATTTAGTTTTTCATATAGAATCGTAGTAGTTGAATTGTATATTAGCGGCTAAGTATGAACTTAACGGGTAGGTACTACCCGAAGTAAAACTATAAAATGCTAATATGAAGAAAAAACTTTTATAAATGAGTTCATATTATGCTACGAAATACTATTGACTACTCTTAATATTCTATATGATTAACTTAATCCTTTTGGCTATTTTTGAAGGAAATGGCACCGACGACTCGCCAGAACTTGAATATGAGTGAGAAAGACTTCCGTGTTTTCTTTGCTGCGAACATAGCCGCAGTACAGGCCGCAATGCAAAATAACAACAATAACTCTGGTTCTAGCAGTGGAACTAATTCCACAAGAAATCGTGTGGGATGCTCCTACAAAGAATTCACTGCCTGTAAACCTTTGGAATTCGATGGAATCGAAGGACCAATCGGATTGAAACGATGGATCGAGAAGGTCGAATCGGTGTTTGCTATAAGTAAATGTACCGAAGAAGATAAGGTGAAGTACGCTACGCATACCTTCACAGGTACTGCATTAACATGGTGGAATACCTATCTAGAGCAAGTGGGACAAGATGCTGCTTATGCACTACCGTCGTCAGCATTCAAACACTTGATGAATGAGCATTACCGTCCCAGAAACGAGGTCAATAAGCTCAAAGTAGAGTTTAAAGGGTTACGAACACAAGGATTCGATATTACCACGTACGAACAAAGGTTCACAGAGTTGTGCCTATTGTGTCCAAGAGCGTTTGAAGATGAAGAAGAGAAGATAGACGCGTTTATGAAAGGGTTACCAGAAAGGATTCAAGAAGATATAAGTTCACACGAGCCTGCCTCCATACAAAAGGCAAGTAGAATGGCTGATAAACTCATAAACTAGATTGAGGAAAGAATTAAAGAGCAGGTGGCCGAGGAGGCCAAAATAAAACAAGTCAAGAGAAAGTGGGAAGAAAACAGTGACAAGGGTCACCAATCTTACAACAACAACAATCATTATAACAACCACAACATTAACCGTAACAACAATCGCAATCTCAACAATAACTACAATAACTCCCATAACAACTACAACAAACGACCCAACAACAACAAGCCCAACAACTATCTCAATAACAAAAATGACAACCAAAATCAGAAAATTCCGTGCAAAAGGTGTGAAGGGTACCATCCGAATACTTTCTGCTCGGTATCATGTACCAAGTGTAAAAGAACGGGGCATAGTGCGGCAAAGTGTGAAGTTTACGGACCAAGGGTTAATGGAACAGAAAATGCCGATGTTACTTGTTTCGGATGCGGGAAAAAGGGCCATTACAAAAGTAGGTGTCCCAACCAGGGGAATAATAATGGTCAAGGCCGGGGAAGAGTTTTCAATATTAATGCGGCAGAAGCGTAGGAAGACCCAGAACTTGTTACGGGTACGTTTCCTGTAGATGAAAAACCTGCTTATGTTTTATTTGATTCGGGTGCGGATATAAGTTATATGAGTAAAGAATTTTTTGCTAAATTAAGTTGTCCATTGACGCCTTTGGATAATAAATTTTTACTCGAATTAGCAAACGGTAAATTAATTTCAGCAGATAAAATATGTCGGAACCGAGAAATTAAACTGGTTAGCAAAACATTTAAGATTAATTTGATACCAGTAGAGTTAGGGAGTTTTGATGTGATTATTGGCATGGACTGATTGAAAAAGGAGAGGGCAGAGATCGTATATTACAAAAATGCAATTGGCATTGTACGAGAAGAAGGAAAACCCTTAATGGTGTACGGAGAAAAGAGCAACGTGAAGCTAAATCTTATTAGTAATTTGAAGGCGTAAAAGCTAATAAGAAAAGGTTGCTATGCTATTCTAACACATGTTGAAAAAGTATAAACTGAAGAAAAGAACATCAATGATGTTCCCATCGCAAAAGAATTTTCCGATGTATTTTTGAAAGAATTACCGGGACTACCTCCACACCGATCCGTTGAATTTCAAATAGACCTTGTACCAGGAGCTGCACCAATAGCTCGTGCTCCATAGAGACTCACACCCAGCGAAATGAAGGAACTCCAAAGCCAATTACAAGAACTTTTAGAGCTTGGTTTCATACGACCAAGTACATCACCATGGGGAGCTCCTGTTTTGTTTGTCAAAAAGAAGGATGGTACATCCAGGTTGTGTATCGACTACCGAGAGTTGAACAAACTTACCATCAAGAACTGTTACCCATTACCAAGAATCGACGACTTATTTGATCAACTACAAGACTCGTCAGTTTATTTGATGATTGACTTACGTTCTGGGTATCATCAAATGCGGGTGAAGGAGGATGATATTCCGAAGACTGCTTTCAGAACGCGTTATGGTCATTACGAGTTTATGGTTATACCATTTGGGTTGACTAACGCAGTAGCTGTGTTCCTGGACCTCATGAACCGAGTGTGTGGACCATACCTTGACAAGTTTGTCATTGTTTTCATCGATGACATACTCATTTACTCAAAGAATGATCAAGAGCATGAAGAACATTTGAGAAAAGTGCCAGAGTTGCTGAGAAAAGAAAAAATGTACGCTAAGTTTCAAAGTGTGCATTTTGGTTGAAAGAAGTTCAATTCCTCGGTCACATAGTAAACAAAGAGGGTATTCAGGTGGATCCGGCAAAGATTGAAACCATTGAAAAGTGGGAAACCCCGAAAACTCCGAAGCATATACGCCAATTTTTAGGACTGGCTGGTTACTACAGAAGGTTCATTCAAGATTTTTCCAAAATAGCAAAACCCTTGACAGCATTAACGCATAAAGGGAAGAAATTTGAATGGAAGGATGAACAGAAGAAAGCGTTTCAATTGTTGAAGAAAAAGTTAACTACGGTACCTATATTGTCATTGCCTGAAGGGAATAATGATTTTGTGATATATTGTGACGCCTCAAAGCAAAGTCTCGATTGTGTATTAATGCAATGAACGAAGGTAATTGCTTATGCATCTAGACAATTGAAGATTCACGAGCAGAATTATACGACACATGATTTGGAATTAGGCGCTGTTGTTTTTGCATTAAATACTTGGAGGCACTACTTATATGGGGTCAAAAGTATTATATATACCGACCACAAAAGTCTCCAACACATATTTAATCAGAAACAACTGAACATGAGGTAGCATAGGTGGATTGAGTTATTGAATGATTACGATTTCGAGATTCGGTACCACCCGGGGAAGGCGAATGTGGTAGTCGACGCTTTGAGTAGAAAGGACAGAGAACCTATACGGGTAAAAGCTATGAATATAATTATTCGTACTAACCTTACTACTCAAATAAAGGAGGCGCAACAGGGAGTCTTAAAAGAGGGAAATTTGAAGAATGAAATACCCAAAGGATCGAAGAAACATCTTAATATTCAGGAAGATGGAGCCTGAGACGTCCCGTTCATATCGAATATAAACGTCACATATTCATTGGTGTCATTGCGAGGTATTGACCTCTATATGTGACATTTTTTTAAAAAAAATCTGCAAACGTTTTTATGATACAAACCATAAACTTTATTATAACCAAAGACTTAAACAACATAATAATGATTATCGTTTAGTGATAATCTTAGTCTTACAAACTTTACATTTGATAATAACAGTACGATTTCCAACATATTTCACATTACAAATCTTCCGATATGCAGTTTTATTTTTGACACAAATATGCATACTCCAAATCTTGCTTAAATTCGGCATAATGCAGCGGATGTTTTTAATTATCACCTGGGAATAAACATGCTTAAAACGTCAACATAAAGTTGGTGAGATATAGGTTTAATGCTAGCAGCGTTATAAATATAGACCACAAGATTTCATGTATGTAGTGACCCGAACTTTTCCATGTTTATATATATATATATTAAATGAAATTGTTATTTACATGATTAAGTGTTTCCAACATGTTTATCAATCAAACTTGTTAAGACTTGATTAATTGAAATAGGTTTCATATAGACAATTGACCACCCAAGTTGACCGGTGATTCACGAACGTTAAAACTTGTAAAAGCTATACGATGACATATATATGGTTATATATATAGTTAACATGATTTTATTATAAGTATGTATCTCATTAGGTATTTTAACAATGAGTTATATACATAAAAATGAGACTATTAATTTAAGAAACTCGAAAACGATATATATAACGATTATCGTTATAACAACGTCTTACTAGGTACATATGAATCATATTAAGATATTGATACACTTGGTTAATTATGTTAAATGATAAGTAAATATATTATTAAGTGTATTAACAATGAAATACATATGTAAAAATAAGACTACTAACTTAATGATTTCGAAAAGAGACATATATGTAACGATTATCGTTGTAACGACATTTAACTGTATATATATCATACTAAGATATATTATATATCATAATATCATGATAATATAACAATTTAACGTCTCATTTGTTATAATAAACAATGGGTTAACAACATTCAACAAGATCGTTAACCTAAAGGTTTCAAAACAACATTTACATGTAACGACTAACGATGACTTAACGACTCAGTTAAAATGTATATACATGTAGTGTTTTAATATGTATTCATACACTTTTGAAAGACTTCAAGACACTTATCAAAATACTTCTACTTAACAAAAATGCTTACAATTACATCCTCGTTCAGTTTCATCAACAATTCTACTCGTATGCACCCGTATTCGTACTCGTACAATACACAGCGTTTAGATGTATGTACTATTGGTATATACACTCCAATGATCAGCTCTTAGAAGCCCATGTGAGTCACCTAACACATGTGCGAACCATCATTTGGCAACTAGCATGAAATATCTCATAAAATTACAAAAATATGAGTAATCATTCATGACTTATTTACATGAAAACAAAATTACATATCCTTTATATCTAATCCATACACCAACGACCAAAAACACCTACAAACACTTTAATTCTTCAATTTTCTTCATCTAATTGATCTCTCTCAAGTTCTATCTTCAAGTTCTAAGTGTTCTTCATAAATTCCAAAGTTCTAATTTCATAAAATCAAGAATACTTCCAAGATTGCAAGTTTACTTCCAAGTTTTCTAAATCCATTCTAAGTAATCATCCAAGATCAAGAAACCTTTGTTACTTACAGTAGGTTATCTTTCTAATACAAGGTAATAATCATATTCAAACTTTAATTCAATTTCTATAACTATAACAATCTTATTTCGAGTGGAAATCTTACTTGAAATTGTTTTCGTGTCATGATTCTGCTTCAAAAACTTTCAAGCCATCCAAGGATCCTTTGAAGCTAGATCTATTTTTTTCATTTCCAGTAGGTTTATCCAAGGAACTTGAGGTAGTAATGATGTTCATAACATCATTCGATTCATACATATAAAGCTATCTTATTCGAAGGTTTAAACTTGTAATCACTAGAACATAGTTTAGTTAATTCTAAACTTGTTCGCAAATAATAGTTAATCCTTCTAACTTGACTTTTAAAATCAACTAAACACATGTTCTATATCTGTATGATATGCTAACTTAATGATTTAAAACCTGGAAACACAAAAAACACCGTAAAACCGGATTTACGCCGTCGTAGTAACACCGCGGGCTGTTTTGGGTTAGTTAAATAAAAACTATGATAAACTTTGATTTAAAAGTTGTTATTCTGGGAAAATGATTTTTATTATGAACATGAAACTATATCCAAAAATTATGGTTAAACTCAAAGTGGAAGTATGTTTTCTAAAATGGTCATCTAGACGTCGTTCTTTCGACTGAAATGACTACCTTTACAAAAACGACTTGTAACTTATTTTTCCGACTATAAACCTATACTTTTTTCTGTTTATATTCATAAAATAGAGTTCAATATGAAACCATAGCAATTTGATTCACTCAAAACGGATTTAAAATGAAGAAGTTATGGGTAAAACAAAATTGGATAATTTTTCTCATTTTAGCTACGTGAAAATTGGTAACAAATCTATTCCAACCATAACTTAATCAACTTGTATTGTATATTATGTAATCTTGAGATACCATAGACACGTATACAATGTTTCGACCTATCATGTCGACACATCTATATATATTTTGGAACAACCATAGACACTCTATATGTGAATGTTGGAGTTAGCTATACAGGGTTGAGGTTGATTCCAAAATATATATAGTTTGAGTTGTGATCAATACTGAGATACGTATACACTGGGTCGTGGATTGATTCAAGATAATATTTATCGATTTATTTCTGTACATCTAACTGTGGACAACTAGTTGTAGGTTACTAACGAGGACAGCTGACTTAATAAACTTAAAACATCAAAATATATTAAAAGTGTTGTAAATATATTTTGAACATACTTTGATATATATGTATATATTGTTATAGGTTCGTGAATCAACCAGTGGCCAAGTCTTACTTCCCGACGAAGTAAAAATCTGTGAAAGTGAGTTATAGTCCCACTTTTAAAATCTAATATTTTTTGGGATGAGAATACATGCAGGTTTTATAAATGATTTACAAAATAGACACAAGTACGTGAAACTACATTCTATGGTTAAATTATCGAAATCGAATATGCCCCTTTTTATTAAGTCTGGTAATCTAAGAATTAGGGAACAGACACCCTAATTGACGCGAATCCTAAAGATAGATCTATTGGGCCTAACAAACCCCATCCAAAGTACCGGATGCTTTAGTACTTCGAAATTTATATCATATCCGAAGGGTGTCCCCGAATGATGGGGATATTCTTATATATGCATCTTGTTAATGTTGGTTACCAGGTGTTCACTATATGAATGATTTTTATCTCTATGTATGGGATGTGTATTGAATATGAAATCTTGTGGTCTATTGTTACGATTCGATATATATAGGTTAAACCTATAACTCACCAACATTTTTGTTGACGTTTAAAGCATGTTTATTCTCAGGTGAATACTAAGAGCTTCCGCTGTTGCATACTAAAATAAGGACAAGATTTGGAGTCCATGTTTGTATGATATTGTGTAAAAACTGCATTCAAGAAACTGATTTCGATGTAACATATTTGTATTGTAAACCATTATGTAATGGTCGTGTGTAAACAGGATATTTTAGATTATCATTATTTGATAATCTACGTAAAGCTTTTTAAACCTTTATTTATGAAATAAAGGTTATGGTTTGTTTTAAAAATGAATGCAGTCTTTGAAAAACGTCTCATATAGAGGTCAAAACCTCGCAACGAAATCAATTAATATGGAACGTTTTTAATCAATAAGAACGGGACATTTCAGTTGGTATCTGAGCGTTGGTCTTAGAGAACCAGAAAATTTGCATTAGTGTGTCTTATCGAGTTTGTTAGGATGCATTAGTGAGTCTGGACTTCGACCGTGTTTTCTTTAAAAATGATTGCTTAACATTTTTGTTGGAAACTATATATTATTAACATGTATATATTATGTGATATATTAATCTCTTAACATGTTTGATATTGTATGATAGATGTCTACCACTAGCACAAATCCCATTGACTCACCTAATAATAACGAAGAGTCGAATATATATTGGACTGATTCACAAGTTCCCGAAGAAGAACCGGAAGAAGAATCAGAACCGGAAGAAGAATCAGAACCGGAAGAGGAGGAACCGGAGGAGGAAATAGAACCGGTGGGGGAAATAATAAAATGGTTAAGTAAAAGAAAATCCTCAACCAACCGACCAAGGTTAATTATGGTCAATGGTGTTTCCGCCAAGGAAGCAAAATATTGGGAGGATTACCAATTCTCCGATGAATCGGATTCCGACGAGAATTCCGATGATGTTATAGAAATTACCCCAACTGATTTTAAAAAGGCAAAAGAAAATAATAAGGGAAAGGGCATAAAAATAGAGAAATCTAATTCCAACCCCGATGGACTTTATATGTATCGTCAACCCCCGAAGCCCTTAAGTTGTAACAATGACCCGGGAACCTCTAAACCACCAGGTTTTTCTAAACCGTTGTGGAAAACGACAGCTCGTATTAGGGGAACATCATATATCCCTAGAAACTTGGCAAAACGAACCAAAACCGAAGAAGAAGAAACGAGCGAGTTAGAATAAGATAGTTGTATTCGTGTGGTGTAATATATGTAATATAGTGTGCTTATGCTTTATGATATATGTAAAAATTGCTTGTATTAATAAGTATTTTTTTTTATGAATCTAACTCTTGTCTATTTTACAGTATAAAAACACAAAATGGATAGACAACCCAATATTTTAAGAGACCTACCCGGAGACATGATTGATGAAATCTTGTCTAGAGTCGGTCAGAATTCTTCGGCACAACTATTTACGACGAAATCAGTTTGTAAGACATTCGAAGAACGTTCCAAGAATGTCTTGGTTTATAAGAGACTTTTGTTTGAAAGATGGGGGATATCACATTGGGAAACCCATAAGTTACGATGTGTTTACTTTGACGCATATATTGCGGGGAACCCAAATGCTATTTTACGCAACGGGTTAAGAAATTATTTTGACTCAATGTATCCGAATATAGGACTTCATGATTTAGAAAAAGCGGCTAACATGCAACATAAAGAAGCATGCTATGCTTAAGGGTTAGTAATGTTCGCTTCTCACCAAAGTGAGAAAAAGAACATCGGGCTACAACTATTAAACAAAACGTTCCCACAAGTGACGGAGTCGGTAATTGGGGTAAGAAATGAGGTTTTTAGGTTATTACGAGACTGTTGGTCATTACGTAACCCTCGTCCCTTTGACGACGTTACAACACGCTGTCTTATCAACGGCCATAACGGTTATGTTCCACGAGACCAAGGATGGGAAGTAGTCCTAGTAAAACTAGAATGCATGACTTGTTTCTGGACGTATGAATTACGTGTCTTTATTGCCTTTGCTGAACGACTTGTGTACTAGCTAGAATTATCTTGACAACTATCTTGTATCAAAGTTATTGTGTGCTATATTTCATGCTTTATGTAAAATAAGCGGTATTGTAAGTTTGTAAAATATTGTATAAAAGTTTGAACGCGAAATATTATTATAATCAGTTTTTCATATAGAATTGTAGTAGTTGAATTGTATATTAGCTACTAAGTATGAACTTAACGGGTAGGTACTACCCGAATTTAAACTTATAAAACGCTAATATGAAGAAAAAGCTTTTATAAATGAGTTCATATTATGCTACGAAATACTATTAAGTACTCTTAATATTCTGTATGATTAACTTGTTCCATTTGACTATTTTGAAAGAAATGGCACCGACTACTCGATACACCGTGAATATGAATGAAGAGGAATTCCGTACTTTTCTAGCTTCAAACATAGCCGCAGTACAGGCTGCGCTACATACCAACAATAACCTTGGATCTAGCAGTACAGGAAATCGTGTAGGATGCACCTACAAAGAATTCACTGCCTGCAAACCTTTGGAATTTGATGGAACCGAAGGACAGATCGGATTAAAACGGTGGACCGAGAAGGTCGAATCGGTGTTTGCCATAAGTAAGTGTACTGAAGAGGACAAAGTGAAGTACGCTACGCATACCTTCACAGGTTCTGCGTTAACATGGTGGAATACCTATCTAGAGCAAGTGGGACAAGATGATGCGTACGCACTACCGTGGTCAGCATTCAAGCACTTGATGAACGAGAAGTACCGTCCCAGAACCGAGGTCAATAAGCTCAAGACAGAACTTAGAGGGTTATGAACCCAAGGATTTGATATTACCACGTACGAAAGACGATTCAAAGAATTGTGCCTATTGTGTCCGGGAGCATTCGAAGATGAGGAAGAGAAGATCGACGCGTTTGTGAAAGGATTACCGGAAATAATCCAAGAAGATATAAGTTCACACGAGCCCGCCTCCATACAACAGGCATGTAGAATGGCTCACAAACTAGTGAATCAGATTGAGGAAAGAATTAAAGAACAGACAGCTGAAGAGGCCAATGTGAAGCAAGTCAAAAGAAAGTGGGAGGAAAACGGTGATAAGAATCACCAATACAACAACAACAGCAATTACAATAATAATCGCAACAATTATCCCAACAATCGCAACATCAATCGCAACTACAACAAACGGCCCAACAACAACAAGAACAACAACAACAACAACAACAACAGCAACTACAACAATCATCCCAACAACAATAACAACCGCAATAACAACAACAATCAGAAGCAGCTATGCCAAAGGTGTGAAAAGTATCACTCGGGGTTCTGCACCAAATTTTGCAACAAGTGTAAAAGAAATGGTCATAGCGCGGCGAAGTGTGAGGTCTACGGACCAGGGGTTAACAGAACGAAAGGAACAAATGGTGTCGGAACGAGTAATGGCGGAGCAAGTAGTGTCGGAGCAGGTTATGCCAATGTAGTTTGTTATAAATGTGGAAAATCGGGCCACATTATTAGAAATTGCCCGAACCAGGAGAACACGAATGGACAAGGCCACGGAAGAGTTTTCAATATTAATGCGGCAGAGGCACAGGAAGACCCGGAGCTTGTTACGGGTACGTTTCTTATTGACAATAAATCTGCTTACGTTTTATTTGATTCGAGTACGGATAGAAGCTATATGAGTAGAGATTTTTGTGCTAAATTAAGTTGTCCATTGACGCCGTTGGATAGTAAATTTTTACTCGAATTAGCAAACGGTAAATTAATTTCAGCAGATAATATATGCTTGAATCGAGAAATTAAACTGGGTAGCGAAATATTTAAGATTGATTTGATACCAGTAGAGTTAGGGAGTTTTGATGTAATAGTTGGCATGGACTGGCTGAAGAAGGTGAAAGCAGAGATCGTATGTTATAAAAATGCAATTCGCATTATACGAGAAGAAGGAGAACCCTTAATGGTGTACGGAGAAAAGGGCAACATGAAGCTACATCTTATTAGTAATTTGAAGGCACAAAAACTAATAAGAAAAGGTTGCTATGCTGTTCTAGCACACGTCGAGAAAGTACAAACTGAAGAAAAGAGCATCAATGATGTTCCCATCGCAAAAGAATTTCCCGATGTATTTCCGAAAGAATTACCTGGACTACCTCCACATCGATCTGTTGAATTTCAAATAGATCTTATACCAGGAGCTGCACCAATAGCTCGTGCTCCTTATAGACTCGCACCCAGCAAGATGAAAGAACTGCAAAGCCAACTGCAAGAACTATTAGAACGTGGTTTCATTCGACCAAGCACATCACCATGGGGAGCTCCTGTTTTGTTTGTCAAGAAGAAGGATGGTACATTTAGGTTGTGTATTGACTACAGAGAGTTGAACAAACTTACCATCAAAAACCGTTATCCACTGCCGAGAATTGATGACTTATTTGATCAACTACAAGGCTCGTCAGTTTATTCGAAGATCGATTTACATTCTGGATATCATCAAATGCGAGTAAATTAGGATGATATTCCAAAAACTGCTTTTAGGATGCGTTATGGTCATTACGAGTTTATGGTTATGCCGTTTGGATTGACTAACGCACCAGCTGTGTTCATGGACCTTATGAACCGAGTGTGTGGGCCATATCTTGAAAAGTTTGTCATTGTTTTCATCAATGACATACTTATTTACTCAAAGAATGATCAAGAGCACGAAGAACATTTGAGAAAAGTGCTAGGAGTATTGAGGAAAGAAAAACTGTACGCTAAGTTTTCAAAGTGTGCATTTTGGTCGGAAGAAGTTCAATTCCTCGGTCACATAGTGAACAAAGAAGGTATCCAGGAGGACCCGGCAAAGATCGAAACTGTTGAAAAGTGGGAAACTCCAAAAACTCCGAAGCATATACGTCAATTTTTAGGATTGGATGGTTACTATAGAAGATTCATCCAAGATTTCTCCAAAATAGCAAAACCCTTGACTGCATTAACGCATAAAGGGAAGAAATTTGAATGGAATGATGAACAAGAGGAGGCGTTTCAATTATTGAAGAAAAAGCTAACTACGGCACCTATATTGTCATTGCCTGAAGGGAATGATGATTTTATGATTTATTGTGACACATCAAAGCAAGTTCTCGGTTGTGTATTAATGCAACGAACGAAGGTGATTGCTTATGCGTCTAGACAATTGAAGATTCACGAGCAAAATTATACGATGCATGATTTGGAATTAGGCGCGGTTGTTTTTGCATTAAAGACTTGGAGGCACTACTTATATGGGGTCAAAAGTATTATATATACCGACCACAAAAGTCTTCAACACATATTTAATCAGAAACAACTGAATATGAGGCAGCGTAGGTGGATTGAATTGTTGAATGATTACGACTTTGAGATTCGTTACCACCCAGGGAAGGTAAATGTGGTAGCCGACGCCTTGAGCAGAAAGGACAGAGAACCCATTCGAGTAAAATCTATGAATATAATGATTCATACTAACCTTACTACTCAAATAAAGGAGGCGCAACAAGGAGTTTTAAAAGAGGAAAATTTAAAAGATGAAATACCCAAAGGATCGGAGAAGCATCTTAATATTCGGGAAGACGGAACCCGGTATAGGGCTGAAAGAATTTGGGTACCAAAATTTGGAGATATGAGAGAAATGGTACTTAGAGAAGCTCATAAAACCAGATACTCAATACATCCTGGAATGGGGAAGATGTACAAGGATCTTAAGAAACATTTTTGGTGGCCGGGTATGAAAGCCGATGTTGCTGAATACGTAGGAGAATGTTTGACGTGTTCCAAGGTCAAAGCTGAGCATCAGAAACCATCAGGTCTACTTCAACAACCCGAAATCCCGGAATGGAAATGGGAAAACATTACCATGGATTTCATTACTAAATTGCCAAGGACTGCAAGTGGTTATGATACTATTTAGGTAATAGTTGATCATCTCACCAAGTCAGCACACTTCCTGCCAATAAGAGAAGATGTCAAGATGGAGAAGTTAGCACGACTGTATTTGAAGGAAGTCGTCTCCAGACATGGAATACCAATCTCTATTATCTCTGATAGGGATGGCAGATTTATTTCAAGATTCTGGCAGACATTACAGCAAGTATTAGGAACTCGTCTAGACATGAGTACTGCCTATCATCCACAAACTGATGGGCAGAGCGAAAGGACAATACAAATGCTTGAAGACATGCTACGAGCTTGTGTTATTGATTTCGTAAACAGTTGGGATCGACATCTACCGTTAGCAGAATTTTCCTACAACAACAGCTACCATTCAAGCATTGAGATGGCGCCGTTTGAAGCACTTTATGGTAGAAAGTGCAGGTCTCCAATTTGTTGGAGTGAAGTGGGGGATAGACAGATTACGGGTCCGGAGATAATACAAGAAACTACCGAGAAAATCATCCAAATTCAACAAAGATTGAAAACCGCCCAGAGTCGACAAAAGAGCTACGCGGACAGTAAAAGAAAAGATATAGAGTTTGAAATTGGAGAAATGGTCATGCTTAAGGTTTCACCTTGGAAAGGCATTGTTCGATTTGGTAAACGGGGGAAACTAAATCCAAGGTACATTGGACCATTCAAGATTATAGATCGTGTCGGACCAGTAGCTTACCAACTGGAGCTACCTCAACAACTCGCGGCTGTACATAACACTTTCCACGTCTAAAATTTGAAGAAATGTTTTGCTAAAGAAGATCTCACTATTCCGTTGGACGAAATCCAAATCAATGAAAAACTTCAATTCATTGAAGAACCCGTCGAAATAATGGATCGTGAGGTTAAGAGACTTAAACAAAACAAGATACCGATTGTTAAGGTTCGATGGAATGCTCGTAGAGGACCCGAGTTCACCTGGGAGTGTGAAGATCAGATGAAGAAGAAATACCCGCATTTATTTCAAGAAGATACGTCAACAACTCCAACTGCTTAAAATTTCGGGACGAAATTTATTTAACGAGTAGGTACTGTAGTGACCCAAAATTTTCCATGTTTATATATATATTAAATGAAATTGTTATTTACATGATTAAGTGTTTCCAACATGTTAAGCAATCAAACTTGTTAAGACTTGATTAATTGAAATATGTTTCATATAGACAATTGACCACCCAAGTTGACCGGTGATTCACGAACGTTAAAACTTGTAAAAACTATACGATGACATATTTATGGTTATATATATAGTTAACATGATTTTATTATAAGTATGTATCTCATTAGGTATTTTAACAATGAGTTATATACATAAAAATGAGACTATTAATTTAAGAAACTCGAAAACGATATATATAACGATTATCGTTATAACAACGTCTTACTAGGTACATATGAATCATATTAAGATATTGATACACTTGGTTAATTATGTTAAATGATAAGTAAATATATTATTAAGTGTATTAACAATGAAATACATATGTAAAAATAAGACTACTAACTTAATGATTTCGAAACGAGACATATATGTAACGATTATCGTTGTAACGACATTTAACTGTATATATATCATACTAAGATATATTATATATCATAATATCATGATAATATAACAATTTAACGTCTCATTTGTTATAATAAACAATGAGTTAATAACATTCAACAAGATCGTTAACCTAAAGGTTTCAAAACAACATTTACATGTAACGACTAACGATGACTTAACGACTCAGTTAAAATGTATATACATGTAGTGTTTTAATATGTATTCATACACTTTTGAAAGACTTCAAGACACTTATCAAAATACTTCTACTTAACAAAAATGCTTACAATTACATCCTCGTTCAGTTTCATCAACAATTCTACTCGTATGCACCCGTATTCGTACTCGTACAATACACAGCTTTTAGATGTATGTACTATTGGTATATACAATCCAATGATTAGCTCTTAGCAGCCCATGTGAGTCACCTAACACATGTGGGAACCATCATTTGGCAACTAGCATGAAATATCTGATAAAATTATAAAAATATGAGTAATCATTCATGACTTATTTACATGAAAACAAAATTACATATCCTTTATATCTAATCCATACACCAACGACCAAAAACACCTACAAACACTTTCATTCTTCAATTTTCTTCATCTAATTGATCTCTCTCAAGTTCTATCTTCAAGTTCTAAGTGTTCTTCATAAATTCCAAAAGTTCTAGTTTCATAAAATCAAGAATACTTCCAAGATTGCAAGTTTACTTCCAAGTTTTCTAAATCCATTCCAAGTAATCATCCAAGATCAAGAAACCTTTGTTACTTACAGTAGGTTATCTTTCTAATACAAGGTAATAATCATATTCAAACTTTAATTCAATTTCTATAACTATAACAATCTTATTTCGAGTGGAAATCTTACTTGAAATTGTTTTCGTGTCATGATTCTGCTTCAAGAACTTTCAAGCCATCCAAGGATCCTTTGAAGCTAGATCTATTTTTCTCATTTCCAGTAGGTTTATCCAAGGAACTTGAGGTAGTAATGATATTCATAACATCATTCGATTCATACATATAAAGCTATCTTATTCGAAGGTTTAAACTTGTAATCACTAGAACATAGTTTAGTTAATTCTAAACTTGTTCGCAAATAAAAGTTAATCCTTCTAACTTGACTTTTAAAATCAACTAAACACATGTTCTATATCTATATGATATGCTAACTTAATGATTTAAAACCTGGAAACACGAAAAACACCGTAAAACTGGATTTACGCCGTCGTAGTAACACCGCGGGCTGTTTTGGGTTAGTTAATTAAAAACTATGATAAACTTTGATTTAAAAGTTGTTATTCTGGGAAAATGATTTTTATTATGAACATGAAACTATATCCAAAAATTATGGTTAAACTCAAAATGGAAGTATGTTTTCTAAAATGATCATCTAGACGTCGTTCTTACGACTGAAATGACTACCTTTATAAAAACGACTTGTAACTTATTTTTCTGACTATAAACCTATACTTTTTCTGTTTAGATTCATAAAATAGAGTTCAATATGAAACTATAGCAATTTGATTCACTCAAAACGGATTTAAAATGAAGAAATTATGGGTAAAACAAGATTGGATAATTTTTCTCATTTTAGCTACGTGAAAATTGGTAACAAATCTATTCCAACCATAACTTAATCAACTTGTATTGTATATTATGTAATCTTGAGATACCATAGACACGTATACAATGTTTCGACCTATCATGTCGACACATCTATATATATTTCGGAACAACCATAGACACTCTATATGTGAATGTTGGAGTTAGCTATACAGGGTTGAGGTTGATTCCAAAATATATATAGTTTGAGTTGTGATCAATACTGAGATACGTATACACTGGGTCGTGGATTGATTCAAGATAATATTTATCGATTTATTTCTGTACATCTAACTGTGGACAACTAGTTGTAGGTTACTAACGAGGACAGCTGACTTAATAAACTTAAAACATCAAAATATATTAAAAGTGTTGTAAATATATTTTGAACATACTTTGATATATATGTATATATTGTTATAGGTTCGTGAATCAACCAGTGGCTAAGTCTTACTTCCCGACGAAGTAAAAATCTGTGAAAGTGAGTTATAGTCCCACTTTTAAAATCTAATATTTTTGGAATGAGAATACATGCAGGTTTTATAAATGATTTACAAAATAGACACAAGTACGTGAAACTACATTCTATGGTTGAATTATCGAAATCGAATATACCCCTTTTTATTAAGTCTGGTAATCTAAGAATTAGGGAACAGACACCCTAATTGACGCGAATCCTAAAGATAGATCTATTGGGCCTAACAAACCCCATCCAAAGTACCGGATGCTTTAGTACTTCGAAATTTATATCATATCCGAAGGGTGTCCCGGAATGATGGGGATATTCTTATATATGCATCTTGTTAATGTTGGTTACCAGGTGTTCACCATATGAATGATTTTTATCTCTATGTATGGGATATGTATTGAAATATGAAATCTTGTGGTCTATTGTTACGATTTGATATATATAGGTTAAACCTATAAGTCACCAAGATTTTTGTTGACGTTTAAAGCATGTTTATTCTCAGGTGAATACTAAGAGCTTCCGCTGTTGCATACTAAAATAAGGACAAGATTTGGAGTCCATGTTTGTATGATATTGTGTAAAAACTGCATTCAAGAAACTGATTTTGATGTAACATATTTGTATTGTAAACCATTATGTAATGGTCGTGTGTAAACAGGATATTTTAGATTATCATTATTTGATAATCTACGTAAAGCTTTTTAAACCTTTATTTATGAAATAAAGGTTATGGTTTGTTTTAAAAATGAATGCAGTCTTTAAAAAACGTCTCATATAGAGGTCAAAACCTCGCAACGAAATCAATTAATATGGAACGTTCTTAATCAATAAGAACGGGACATTTCAATGTACACAAACGTTTTAATAAAAATATTCTAAGTGGTTGAGCACTTGATAACCATACTTAACATTTAATCAACGTCGCATATTCCCTTTATTATGAAATCTCACTACACCATACCAAGTATAGTTACCGAAAGGAAGTACTGTGCAACCATTGAATACTGGTCGTCCAGTCTGGTTGGGGTTGTCAGGCTCGATAGATCTATCAACAGGATTCGCATTTACAATACCGCATGTAAATAGTAGTTACCAAGTTACAGGGAAGTATGCCAGTGGTACAACTCAACGTAGAATATATATTTTTTATCACTTGTGTCCATAAAGTAAATCATAAAATGCATGTATTCTCATCCCGAAATATTTAGAGTTTAAAAGTGGGAATATATACTCACTTTTGCCTTGAAGATATTTAACACGACTTGGTCTCCGATAGATATCACGAATCTAATCATATATATAATATATCAACATATTTTCTTTTCAAATAATCGTTTCATATATACTTATAATACTTTTAATATATATTAGTCCGTAGTTAGCAGTCCGATGTTAGTGGTCCACAATTAGTTGCTCAAAAAAATAAATAAAGACCCCATCGTATTCGTATTGATCGGAATTAATCTCGACCCATGGTACCATGTTGTGAAATGACGTGTTGCGTACATAAAGTACCGTGTTGTCAAATGACGTGTTGCGTACAATCATGAGGTCTTATAATTAATCCTCTCGTGTTGTTTACGGGTGGTCCTGAAATATATAAAATCAAATCATAAGTATATATATATATATAAAATATCATATTAATTAGCAAAGACATGATTAGTTTAGTTTTACTCCAATTAATTTCGTAGCTAAACTAGCTTCGGATACCCAATTTTGTTTTAGCCGCAGTTTCTTCAATACAACTCCGTTTTTGTTGGTTCAACTTGCCACTTCCTTGGATCGAGCCATTATTTATGAATATGAACTGTAAATACCTTAGTTTGCATTCAAAATCACAGGTTATAGGTCCAACTTTGTTGAATCTTATATAAGTGATCATTTCCGTTGTAAAAACAACACCTAGACGATCGTTTTTACAAAAATACTTACACTTTGAGTTACACCATGAGATTTTTATATATTAACATATTCATAAGAAATATCATTATTCCAGAATATAAACTTCCAATTCAAAGTTTAAGATGGTTTTTAATTATCCAACCCAAAACAGCCCCCGGTTGCACTCCAACGATGTATATTCAGTTTTAAGGTGTTCTTTGTAAAATCAAGTTGTATCTTGTTAAGTTAGCATATCACTATGATATATTACAGGTCTTGAAGTGTTTTAAAAGTCAATTTAGAAGGATCTATTTAGTTTACGAACAAGTTTGAAATCATTCAAACCATGTTCTTGTTGTTATGATTTGTATATTCTTAATAAGATAGTTATAATTGAACAAGATGATGAACAAAGGTTATACCTCAAGTATGATGAAGAAAGTTACTGAATAAACAAGATATGAACTTGTTCTTGATGACTTAGAAGATTAAGAAGTGAAATCATGAAAAGAAACAAAGGTTGTAAGTAAGTTTATATCTTGATTTAAGATAAATAACTTACATGAATTGAATCAAAGTTTAAACATAGTTTTACCTTGATTATGAAGCTAAAAGATGGTGAAAATTGTAGTGACCCGAACTTTTCCATGTTTATATATATTAATTGAGATTGTATTTACATGATTAAATGTTTCCAACATGTTAAGCAATCAAACTTGTTAAGACTTGATTAATTGAAATATGTTTCATATAGACAATTGACCACCCAAGTTGACCGGTGATTCACGAATGTTAAAACTTGTAAAAACTATATGATGACATATATATGGATATATATATAGTTAACATGATACTATGATAAGTAAACATATCATTAAGTATATTAACAATGAACTACATATGTAAAAACAAGACTACTAACTTAATGATTTTTAAACGAGACATATATGTAACGATTATCGTTGTAAAGACATTTAATGTATATATATCATATTAAGAGATATTCATACATGATAATATCATGATAATATAATAATTTAAAATCTCATTTGATATTATAAACATTGAGTTAACAACATTTAACAAGATCGTTAACCTAAAGGTTTCAAAACAACACTTACATGTAACGACTAACGATGACTTAACGACTCAGTTAAAATGTATATACATGTAGTGTTTTAATATGTATTTATACACTTTTGAAAGACTTCAATACACTTATCAAAATACTTCTACTTAACAAAAATGCTTACAATTACATCCTCGTTCAGTTTCATCAACAATTCTACTCGTATGCACCCGTATTCGTACTCGTACAATACACAGCTTTTAGATGTATGTACTATTGGTATATACACTCCAATGATCAGCTCTTAGCAGCCCATGTGAGTCACCTAACACATGTGGGAACCATCATTTGGCAACTAGCATGAAATATCTCATAAAATTACAAAAATATGAGTAATCATTCATGACTTATTTACATGAAAACAAAATTACATATCCTTTATATCTAATCCATACACCAACGACCAAAAACACCTACAAACACTTTCATTCTTCAATTTTATTCATCTAATTGATCTCTCTCAAGTTCTATCTTCAAGTTCTAAGTGTTCTTCATATATTCTACAAGTTCTAGTTACATAAAATCAAGAATACTTTCAAGTTTGCTAGCTTACTTCCAATCTTGTAAGGTGATCATCCAACCTCAAGAAATCTTTGTTTCTTACAGTAGGTTATCATTCTAATACAAGGTAATAATCATATTCAAACTTTGGTTCAATTTCTATAACTATAACAATCTTATTTCAAGTGATGATCTTCCTTGAACTTGTTTTCGTGTCATGATTCTGCTTCAAGAATTTCGAGCCATCCAAGGATCCGTTGAAGCTAGATCCATTTTTCTCTTTTCCAGTAGGTTTATCCAAGGAACTTAAGGTAGTAATGATGTTCATAACATCATTCGATTCATAAATATAAAGCTATCTTATTCGAAGGTTTAAACTTGTAATCACTAGAACATAGTTTAGTTAATTCTAAACTTGTTCGCAAACAAAAGTTAATCCTTCTAACTTGACTTTTAAAATTAACTAAACACATGTTCTATATCTATATGATATGCTAACTTAATGATTTAAAACCTGGAAACACGAAAAACACCGTAAAATCGGATTTACGCCGTCGTAGTAACACCGTGGGCTGTTTTGGGTTAGTTAATTAAAAACTATGATAAACTTTGATTTAAAAGTTGTTATTATAAGAAAATGATTTTTATTATGAACATGAAACTATATCCAAAAATTATGGTTAAACTCAAAGTGGAAGTATGTTTTCTAAAATGGTCATCTAGACGTCGTTCTTTCGACTAAAATGACTACCTTTACAAAAATGACTTGTAACTTATTTTTCCGACTATAAACCTATACTTTTTCTGTTTAGATTCATAAAATAGAGTTCAATATGAAACCATAGCAATTTGATTCACTCAAAACGGATTTAAAATGAAGAAGTTATGGGCAAAACAAGATTGGATAATTTTTCTCATTTTCGCTACGTGAAAATTGGTAACAAATCTATTCCAACCATAACTTAATCAACTTGTATTGTATATTATGTAATCTTGAGATACCATAGACACGTATACAATTTTTCGACCTATCATGTCGACACATCTATATATATTTCGGAACAACCATAGACACTCTATATGAGAATGTTGGAGTTAGCTATACAGGGTTGAGGTTGATTCCAAAATATATATAGTTTGAGTTGTGATCAATACTGAGATACGTATACACTGGGTCGTGGATTGATTCAAGATAATATTTATCGATTTATTTCTGTACATCTAACTGTGGACAACTAGTTGTAGGTTACTAACGAGGACAGCTGACTTAATAAACTTAAAACATCAAAATATATCAAAAGTGTTGTAAATATATTTTGAACATACTTTGATATATATGTATATATTGTTATAGGTTCGTGAATCAACCAGTTTCCAAGTCTTACTTCCCGACGAAGTAAAAAATCTGTGAAAGTGAGTTATAGTCCCACTTTTAAAATCTAATATTTTTGGGATGAGAATACATGCAGGTTTTATAAATGATTTACAAAATAGACACAAGTACGTGAAACTACATTCTATGGTTGAATTATCGAAATCGAATATGCCCCTTTTTATTAAGTCTGGTAATCTAAGAATTAGGGAACAGACACCCTAATTGACGCGAATATTAAAGATAGATCTATTGGGCCTAACAAACCCCATCCAAAGTACCGGATGCTTTAGTACTTCGAAATTTATATCATATTCGAAGGGTGTCCCGGAATGATGGGGATATTCTTATATATGCATCTTGTTAATGTCGGTTACCAGGTGTTCACCATATGAATGAATTTTATCTCTATGTATGGGATGTGTATTGAAATATGAAATCTTGTGGGCTATTATTATGATTTGATATATATAGGTTAAACCTATAACTCACCAACATTTTTTTTGATGTTTTAAGCATGTTTATTCTCAGGTGATTATTAAGAGCTTCCGCTGTCGCATACTTAAATAAGGACGAGATTTGGAGTCCATGCTTGTATGATATTGTGTAAAAACTGCATTCAAGAAACTTATTTTGTTGTAACATATTTGTATTGTAAACCATTATGTAATGGTCGTGTGTAAACAGGATATTTTAGATTATCATTATTTGATAATCTACGTAAAGCTTTTTAAACCTTTATTGATGAAATAAAGGTTATGGTTTGTTTTAAAATGAATGCAGTCTTTGAAAAACGTCTCATATAGAGGTCAAAACCTCGCAACGAAATCAATTAATATGGAACGTTTTTTAATCAATAAGAACGGGACATTTCAGTTGGTATCCGAGTGTTGGTCTTAGAGAACCAGAAAATTTGCATTAGTGTGTCTTATCGAGTTTGTTAGGTTGCATTAGTGAGTCGGGACTTCGACCGTGTTTTCTTTAAAAATGATTGCTTAACATTTTTGTTGGAAACTATATATTTTTAACATATGAATATTATGTGATATATTAATCTCTTAACGTGTTTGGTATTATGTGATAGATGTCTACCTCTAGAACAAGTCCCATTGACTCACCTAATAATAATGAAGAGTCAAATGTAAATTGGAATGATTCGTGGACTGATTCACAAGTTCCCGAAGAGGAACCGGAAGAAGAGTCGGAACCGGAAGAAGAATCGGAACCGGAAGAAGAATCGGAACCGGAAGAAGAAATAGAACCGGTGGGGGAAATAATAAAACGGTTAAGTAAAAGAGAATCCTCAACCAACCGACCAAGGTTAATTATGGTCAATGGTGTTTCCGCCAAGGAAGCAAAATATTGGGAGGATTACCAATTCTCCGATGAATCAGATTCCGACGAGAATTCCGATGATGTTATAGAAATTACCCCAACTGAATTTAAAAAGGCAAAAGAAAATAATAAGGGAAAGGGCATAAAAATAGAGAAATCTAATTCCAACCCCGATGAACTTTATATGTATCGTCAACCCCCGAAGTCCTTAAGTTGTAACAATGACCTGGGAACCTCTAAACCACCAGGTTTTTCTAAACCAATGTGGACAACGACGGCTCGTATTAGGGGAACATCATATATCCCTAGAAACTTGGCAAAACGAACCAAAACCGAACAAGAAGAAACGAGCGAGTCGGAATAAGATAGTTATATTCGTGTGGTGTAATATATGTAATATAGTGTGTTTATGCTTTATGATATATGTAAAAATTGCTTATATTAATAAGTATTTTTTTTTATGAATCTAACTCTTGTCTATTTTACAGTATAAAAACACAAAATGGATAGACAACCCAATATTTTAAGAGACCTACCCGGAGACATGATTGATGAAATCTTGTCTAGAGTCGGTCAGAATTCCTCGGCACAACTATTTAAGGCGAGATCAGTTTGTAAGACATTCGAAGAACGTTCCAAGAATGCCTTGGTTTATAAAAGGCTTTCGTTCGAAAGATGGGAATATCACATTGGGAAATCCATAAGTTACGATGTGTTTACTTTGACGCATATATTGCGGGGAACCCAAATGCTATTTTAAACAATGGGTTAAGAAATTATTTTTGACTCAATATATCCGAATATTGGACTTCGTGATTTAGAAAAAAGCGGCTAACATGCAACATAAAGAAGCATGTTATGCTTACGGATTAGTAATGTTCGCTTCTCACCAAAGTGAGAACAAGAACATCGGGCTACAACTATTAAACAAAACGTTCCCACAAGTGACGGAGTCGGTAATTGGGGTAAGAAATGAGGTTTTTAGATTGTTACGGGACTGTTAGACATTACGTAACCCTCGTCCCTTTGACGATGTTACAACATGCAGTCTTATCAACGGCCATAACGGTTATGTTCCACAAGACCAAGGATGGAAAGTAGTCCTAGTAAAACCAGAATGCATGACTTGTTTCTGGACGTATGAATTACGTGTCTTTATTGCCTTTGCTAAACGACTTGTGTACTAGCTAGAATTATCTTCACAACCATCTTGTATCAAATTTATTGTGTGCTATATTTCATGCTATATGTAAAATAAGCGGTATTGTAAGTTTGTAAAATATTGTGTAAAAGTTTGAACGCGAAATATTATTATAATCAGTTTTTCATATAGAATTGTAGTAGTTGAATTGTATATTAGCTACTAAGTATGAACTTAACGGGTAGGTACTACCCGAATTTAAACTTATAAAACGCTAATATGAAGAAAAAGCTTTTATAAATGAGTTCATATTATGCTACGAAATACTATTAACTACTCTTAATATTCTGTATGATTAACTTATTCCATTTGACTATTTTGAAGGAAATGGCACCGACTACTCGACACACCGTGAATATGAATGAAGAGGAATTCTGTACTTTTCTAGCTTCAAACATAGCCGCAGTACAGGCTGCGCTACATACCAACAATAACCTTGGATCTAGCAGTACAGGAAATCGTGTAGGATGCACCTACAAAGAATTCACTGCCTGCAAACCTTTGGAATTTGATGGAATCGAAGGACCGATCGGATTGAAACGGTGGACCGAGAAGGTCGAATCGGTGTTTGCCATAAGTAAGTGTACTGAAGAGGACAAAGTGAAGTACGCTACGCATACCTTCACAGGTTCTGCGTTAACATGGTGGAATACCTATCTAGAGCAAGTGGGACAAGACGATGCGTACGCACTACCGTGGTCAGCATTCAAGCACTTGATGAACGAGAAGTACCATCCCAGAACCGAGGTCAATAAGCTCAAGACAGAACTTAGAGTGTTACGAACCCAAGGATTTGATATTACCACGTATGAAAGACGATTCACAGAATTGTGCCTATTGTGTCCGGGAGCATTCGAAGATGAGGAAGAGAAGATCGACGCGTTTGTGAAAGGATTACCGGAAAGAATCCAAGAAGATATAAGTTCACACGAGCCCGCCTCCATACAACATGCATGTAGAATGGCTCACAAACTAGTGAACCAGATTGAAGAAAGAATTAAAGAACAGACTGCTGAAGAGGCCAATGTGAAGCAAGTCAAAAGAAAGTGGGAGGAAAACGGTGATAAGAATCACCAATACAACAACAACAGCAATTACAACAATAATCGCAACAATTATCCCAACAATCGCAACATCAATCGCAACTACAACAAACGGCCCAACAACAACAACAACAACAACAACAGCAACAACAACAGCAACTACAACAATCATCCCAATAACAATAATAACCGCAACAATAACAACAATCAGAAGCAGCTATGCCAAAGGTGTGAAAAGTATCACTCGGGGTTCTGCACCAAATTTTGCAACAAGTGTAAAAGAAATGGTCATAGCGCGGCGAAGTGTGAGGTCTACGGACCAGGGGTTAATAGAACGAAAGGAACAAATGGTGTCGGAACGAGTAATGGCGGAGCAAGTAGTGGGTGTCGGAGCAAGTTATGCCAATGTAGTTTGTTATAAATGTGGAAAACCGGGCCACATTATTAGAAATTGCCAGAACCAGGAGAACACGAATGGACAAGGCCGCGGAAGAGTTTTCAATATTAATGCGGCAGAGGCACAGGAAGACCCGGAGCTTGTTACGGGTACGTTTCTTATTGATAATAAATCTGCTTACGTTTTATTTGATTCGGGTGCGGATAGAAGCTATATGAGTAGAGATTTTTGTGCTAAATTAAGTTGTCCATTGACGCCTTTGGATAGTAAATTTTTACTCGAATTAGCAAATGGTAAATTAATTTCAGCAGATAATATATGTCGGAATCGAGAAATTAAACTGGTTAGCGAAACATTTAAGATTGATTTGATACCAGTAGAGTTAGGGAGTTTTGATGTGATAATCGGTATGGACTGGTTGAAAAAAGTGAAAGCAGAGATCGTTTGTTATAAAAATGCAATTCGCATTATACGAGAAAAAGGAAAACCCTTAATGGTGTACGGAGAAAAGGGCAACACGAAGCTACATCTTATTAGTAATTTGAAGGCACAAAAACTAATAAGAAAAGGTTGTTATGCTGTTCTAGCACACGTCGAGAAAGTACAAACTGAAGAAAAGAGCATCAATGATGTTCCCATTGCAAAAGAATTTCCCGATGTATTTCCGAAAGAATTACCGGGATTACCCCCACATTGATCCGTTGAATTTCAAATAGATCTTGTACCAGGAGCTGCACCAATAGCTCGTGCTCCTTACAGACTCGCACCCAGCGAGATGAAAGAACTGCAAAGCCAATTACATGAAATTTTAGAGCGTGGTTTCATTCGACCAAGCACATCACCGTGGGGAGCTCCTGTTTTGTTTGTCAAGAAGAAAGATGGTACATTCAGGTTGTGTATCGACTACCGAGAGTTGAACAAACTTACCATCAAGAACCGCTACCCACTACCGAGAATCGACGACTTATTTGATCAACTACAAGGCTCGTCTGTTTATTCAAAGATTGACTTACGTTCCGGGTATCATCAAATGCGGGTGAAAGAAGATGATATTCCAAAGACTGCTTTCAGAACACGTTACGGTCATTACGAGTTTATGGTCATGCCGTTTGGTTTAACTAATGCACCAGCTGTGTTCATGGACCTTATGAACCGAGTGTGTGGACCATACCTTGACAAGTTTGTCATTGTTTTCATTGATGACATACTTATTTACTCAAAGAATGACCAAGAACACGGTGAACATTTGAGAAAGGTGTTAGAAGTATTGAGGAAGGAAGAATTGTACGCTAAGTTTTCAAAGTGTGCATTTTGGTTGGAAGAAGTTCAATTCCTCGGTCACATAGTGAACAAAGAAGGTATTAAGGTGGATCCGGCAAAGATAGAAACTGTTGAAAAGTGGGAAACCCCGAAAACTCCGAAACACATACGCCAGTTTTTAGGACTAGCTGGTTACTACAGAAGGTTCATCCAAGACTTTTCCAGAATAGCAAAACCCTTAACTGCATTAACGCATAAAGGGAAGAAATTTGAATGGAATGATGAACAAGAGAAAGCGTTTCAGTTATTGAAGAAAAAGCTAACTACGGCACCTATATTGTCATTGCCTGAAGGGAATGATGATTTTGTGATTTATTATGACGCATCAAAGCAAGGTCGCGGTTGTGTATTAATGCAACGAACGAAGGTGATTGCTTATGCGTCTAGACAATTAAAGATTCACGAACAAAATTATACGACGCATGATTTGGAATTAGGCGCGGTTGTTTTTGCATTAAAGACTTGGAGGCACTACTTATATGGGGTCAAAAGTATTATATATACCGACCACAAAAGTCTTCAACACATATTTAATCAGAAACAACTGAATATGAGGCAGCGTAGGTGGATTGAATTGTTGAATGATTACGATTTTGAGATTCGTTACCACCCGGGGAAGGCAAATGTGGTAGCCGATGCCTTGAGCAGGAAGGACAGAGAACCCATTCGAGTAAAATCTATGAATATAATGATTCATAATAACCTTACTACTCAAATAAAGGAGGCGCAACAAGGAGTTTTAAAAGAGGGAAATTTAAAAGATGAAATACCCAAAGGATCGGAGAAGCATCTTAATATTCGGGAAGACGGAACCCGGTGTAGGGCTGAAAGGATTTGGGTACCAAAATTTGGAGATATGAGAGAAATGGTACTTAGAGAAGCTCATAAAACCAGATACTCAATACATCTTGGAACGGGGAAGATGTACAAGGATCTCAAGAAACATTTTTGGTGGCCGGGTATGAAAGCCGATGTTGCTAAATACGTAGGAGAATGATTGACGTGTTCTAAGGTCAAAGCTGAGCATCAGAAACCATCAGGTCTACTTCAACAACCCGAAATCCCGGAATGGAAATGGGAAAACATTACCATGGATTTCATCACTAAATTGCCAAGGACTGCAAGTGGTTTTGATACTATTTGGGTAATAGTTGATCGTCTCACCAAATCAGCACACTTCCTGCCAATAAGAGAAGATGACAAGATGGAGAAGTTAGCACGACTGTATTTGAAGGAAGTCATCTCCAGACATGGAATACCAATCTCTATTATCTCTGATAGGGATGGCAGATTTATTTCAAGATTCTGGCAGACATTACAGCAAGCATTAGGAACTCGTCTATGTAGTGACCCAAACTTTTCCATGTTTATATATATTAATTGAGATTGATATTTACATGATTAAATGTTTCTAACATGTTAAGCAATCAAACTTGTTAAGACTTGATTAATTGAAATATGTTTCATATAGACAATTGACCACCCAAGTTGACCGGTGATTCACGAACGTTAAAACTTATAAAAACTATATGATGACATATATATGGATATATATATAGTTAACATGATAATATGATAATTAAACATATCATTAAGTATATTAACAATGAACTACATATGTAAAAACAAGACTACTAACTTAATGATTTTTAAACGAGACATATATGTAACGATTATCGTTGTAAAGACATTTAATGTATATATATCATATTAAGAGATATCCATACATGATAATATCATGAGAATATAATAATTTAAAATCTCATTTGATATTATAAACATTGGGTTAACAACATTTAACAAGATCGTTAACCTAAAGGTTTCAAAACAACACTTACATGTAACGACTAACGATGACTTAACGACTCAGTTAAAATGTATATACATGTAGTGTTTTAATATGTATTTATACACTTTTGAAAGACTTCAATAAACTTATCAAAATAATTCTACTTAACAAAAATGCTTACAATTACATCCTCGTTCAGTTTCATCAACAATTCTACTCGTATGTACCCGTATTCGTACTCGTACAATACACAACTTTTAGATGTATGTACTATTGGTATATACACTCCAATGATCAGCTCTTAGCAGCCCATGTGAGTCACCTAACACATGTGGGAACCATCATTTGGCAACTAGCATGAAATATCTCATTAAATTACAAAAATATGAGTAATCATTCATGACTTATTTACATGAAAACAAAATTACATATCCTTTATATCTAATCCATACACCAACGACCAAAAACACCTACAAACACTTTCATTCTTCAATTTTCTTCATCTAATTAATCTCTCTCAAGTTCTATCTTCAAGTTCTAAGTGTTCTTCATATATTCTACAAGTTCTAGTTACATAAAATCAAGAATACTTTCAAGTTTGCTAGCTCACTTCCAATCTTGTAAGGTGATCATCCAACCTCAAGAAATCTTTGTTTCTTACAGTAGGTTATCATTCTAATACAAGGTAATAATCATATTCAAACTTTGGTTCAATTTCTATAACTATAACAATCTTATTTCAAGTGATGATCTTACTTGAACTTGTTTTCCTGTCCTGATTCTGCTTCAAGAACTTCGAGCCATCCAAGGATCCGTTGAAGCTAGATCCATTTTCTCTTTTCCAGTAGGTTTATCCAAGGAACTTAAGGTAGTAATGATGTTCATAACATCATTCGATTCATACATATAAAGCTATCTTATTCGAAGGTTTAAACTTGTAATCACTAGAACATAGTTTAGTTAATTCTAAACTTGTTCGTAAACAAAAGTTAATCCTTCTAACTTGACTTTTAAAATCAACTAAACACATGTTCTATATCTATATGATATGCTAACTTAATGATTTAAAATCTGGAAACACGAAAAACACCGTAAAACCGGATTTACGCCGTCGTAGTAACACCGCGGGCTGTTTTGGGTTAGTTAATTAAAAACTATGATAAACTTTGATTTAAAAGTTGTTATTCTGAGAAAATGATTTTTATTATGAACATGAAACTATATCCAAAAATTATGGTTAAACTCAAAGTGGAAGTATGTTTTCTAAAATGGTCATCTAGACGTCGTTCTTTCGACTGAAATGACTACCTTTACAAAAACGACTTGTAACTTATTTTTCCGACTATAAACCTATACTTTTTCTGTTTAGATTCATAAAATAGAGTTCAATATGAAACCATAGCAATTTGATTCACTCAAAACGGATTTAAAATGAAGAAGTTATGGGTAAAACAAGATTGGATAATTTTTCTCATTTTAGCTACGTGAAAATTGGTAACAAATCTATTACAACCATAACTTAATCAACTTGTATTGTATATTATGTAATCTTGAGATACCATAGACACGTATACAATGTTTCGACCTATCATGTCATTTCGGAACAACCATAGACACTCTATATGTGAATGTTGGAGTTAGCTATACAGGGTTGAGGTTGATTCCAAAATATGTATAGTTTGAGTTGTGATCAATACTGAGATACGTATACACTGGGTCGTGGATTGATTCAAGATAATATTTATCGATTTATTTCTGTATATCTAACTGTGGACAACTAGTTGTAGGTTACTAACGAGGACAGCTGACTTAATAAACTTAAAACATCAAAATATATTAAAAGTGTTGTAAATATATTTTGAACGTACTTTGATATATATGTATATATTGTTATAGGTTCGTGAATCAACCAGTGGCTAAGTCTTACTTCCCAACCAAGTAAAAATCTGTGAAAGTGAGTTATAGTCCCACTTTTAAAATCTAACATTTTTGGGATGAGAATACATGCAGGTTTTATAAATGATTTACAAAATAGACACAAGTACGTGAAACTACATTCTATGGTTGAATTATCGAAATCGAATATGCCCCTTTTTATTAAGTCTGGTAATCTAAGAATTAGGGAACAGACACCCTAATTGACGTGAATCCTAAAGATAGATCTATTGGGCCTAACAAACCCCATCCAAAGTACCGGATGCTTTAGTACTTCGAAATTTATATCATATCCGAAGGGTGTCCCGGAATGATGGGGATATTCTTATATATGCATCTTGTTAATGTCGGTTACCAGGTGTTCACCATATGAATGATTATTATCTCTATGTATGGGATGTGTATTGAAAAATGAAATCTTGTGGTCTATTGTTACGATTTGATATATATAGGTTAAACCTATAGCTCACCAACATTTTTTTTGACGTTTTAAGCATGTTTATTCTCAGGTGATTATTAAGAGCTTCCGCTGTCGCATACTTAAATAAGGACGAGATTTGGAGTCCATGCTTGTATGATATTGTGTAAAAACTGCATTCAAGAAACTTATTTTGTTGTAACATATTTGTATTGTAAACCATTATGTAATGGTCGTGTGTAAACAGGATATTTTAGATTATCATTATTTGATAATCTACGTAAAGCTTTTTAAACCTTTATTGATGAAATAAAGGTTATGGTTTGTTTTAAAATGAATGCAGTCTTTGAAAAACGTCTCATATAGAGGTCAAAACCTCGCAACGAAATCAATTAATATGGAACGTTTTTAATCAATAAGAACGGGACATTTCAGTTGGTATCAGAGCGTTGGTCTTAGAGAACCAGAATTTTGCATTAGTGTATCTTATCGAGCTTGTTAGGATGCATTAGTGAGTCTGGACTTCGACCGTGTTTACTTGAAAAATGATTGCTTAACAAATTTTGTTGGAAACTATATATTTTTAACATGTGAATATTATGTAATATATTAATCTCTTAACGCGTTTGATATTATGTGATAGATGTCTACCTCTAGAACAAGTCCCATTGACTCACCTAATAATAATAAAGAGTCAAATGTAAATTGGAATGATTCGTGGACTGATTCACAAGTTTTCGAAGAGGAACAGGAAGAAGAGTCGGAACCGGAAGAAGAATCGGAACCGGATGAAGAAATAGAACCGGTGGGGGAAATAATAAAACGGTTAAGTAAAAGAAAATCCTCAACCAACCGACCAAGGTTAATTATGGTCAATGGTGTTTTCGCCAAGGAAGCAAAATATTGGGAGGATTACCAATTCTCCGATGAATCGGATTCCGACGAGAATTCCGATGATGTTATAGAAATTACCCCAACTGAATTTAAAAAGGCAAAAGAAAATAATAAGGGAAAGGGCACAAAAATAGAGAAATCTAATTCCAACCCCGATGAACTTTATATGTATCGTCAACCCCCGAAGTCCTTAAGTTGTAACAATGACCCGGGAACCTCTAAACCACCAGGTTTTTCTAAACCAATGTGGATAACGACGGCTCGTATTAGGGGAACATCATATATCCCTAGAAACTTGGCAAAACGAACCAAAACCGAAGAAGAAGAAACAAGCGAGTCGGAATAAGATAGTTGTATTCGTGTGGTGTAATATAAGTAATATAGTGTGCTTATGCTTTATGATATATGTAAAAATTGCTTGTATTAATAAGTATTTTTTTTATGAATCTAACTCTTGTCTATTTTACAGTATAAAAACACAAAATGGATAGACAACCCAATATTTTAAGAGACCTACCCGGAGACATGATTGATGAAATCTTGTCTAGAGTCGGTCAGAATTCTTCGGCACAACTATTTAAGGCGAGATCAGTTTGTAAGACATTCAAAGAACGTTCCAAGAATGCTTTGGTTTATAAAAGGCTTTCGTTCGAAAGATGGGGGATATCACATTGGGAAATCCATAAGTTACGATGTGTTTACTTTGACGCATATATTGCGGGGAACCCAAATACTATTTTACGCAATGGGTTAAGAAATTATTTTGACTCAATATATCCGAATATTGGACTTCGTGATTTAGAAAAAGCGGCTAACATGCAACATAAAGAAGCATGTTATGCTTACGGATTAGTAATGTTCGCTTCTCACCAAAGTGAGAACAAGAACATCGGGCTACAACTATTAAACAAAATGTTCCCACAAGTGACGGAGTCGGTAATTGGGGTAAGAAATGAGGTTTTTAGATTGTTACGGGACTGTTGGACATTACGTAACCCTCGTCCCTTTGACTACGTTACAACACGCTGTCTTATCAACGGCCATAACGGTTATGTTCCACAAGACCAAGGATGGGAAGTAATCCTAGTAAAACCAAAATGCATGACTTGTTTCTGGACGTATGAATTACGTGTCTTTATTGCCTTTGCTGAACGACTTGTGTACTAGCTAGAATTATCTTCACAACCATCTTGTATCAAATTTATTGTGTGCTATATTTCATGCTATATGTAAAATAAGCGGTATTGTAAGTTTGTAAAATATTGTGTAAAAGTTTGAACGCGAAATATTATTATAATCAGTTTTTCATATAGAATTGTAGTAGTTGAATTGTATATTAGCTACTAGGTATGAACTTAACGGGTAGGTACTACCCGAATTTAAACTTATAAAACGCTAATATGAAGAAAAAGCTTTTATAAATGAGTTCATATTATGCTACGAAATACTATTAACTACTCTTAATATTCTGTATGATTAACTTGTTCCATTTGACTATTTTGAAGGATATGGCACCGACTACTCGACACACCGTGAATATGAATGAAGAGGAATTCCGTACTTTTCTAGCTTCAAACATAGCCGCAGTACAGGCTGCGCTACATACCAACAATAACCTTGGATCTAGCAGTACAGGAAATCGTGTAGGACGCACCTACAAAGAATTCACTGCCTGCAAACCTTTAGAATTTGATGGAACCGAAGGACCGATCGGATTGAAACGGTGGACCGAGAAGGTCGAATCGGTGTTTGCCATAAGTAAGTGTACTGAAGATGACAAAGTGAAGTACGCTACGCATACCTTCACAGGTTCTGCGTTAACATGGTGGAATACCTATCTAGAGAAAGTGGGACAAGACGATGCGTACGCACTACCGTGGTCAGCATTCAAGCACTTGATGAATGAGAAGTACTGTCCCAGAACCGAGGTCGATAAGCTCAAGACAGAACTTAGAGGGTTACGAACCCAAGGATTTGATATTACCACGTACGAAAGACGATTCACAGAATTGTGCCTATTGTGTCCGGGATCATTCGAAGATGAGGAAGAGAAGATCGACGCGTTTGTGAAAGGATTACCGGAAAGAATCCAAGAAGATATAAGTTCACACGAGCCCGCCTCCATACAACAGGCATGTAGAATGGCTCACAAACTAGTAAACCAAATTGAGGAAAGAATTAAAGAACAGATGGCTGAAGAGGCCAATGTGAAGCAAGTCAAAAGAAAGTGGGAGGAAAACGGTGATAAGAATCACCAATACAACAACAACAGCAATTACAACAATAATCGCAACAATTATCCCAACAATCGCAACATCAATCGCAACTACAACAAATGGCCCAACAACAACAACAACAACAACAACAACAACAACAGCAGCAACTACAACAATCATCCCAACAATAATAATAACCGCAACAACAACAACAACAACAATCAGAAGCAGCTATGCCAAAGGTGTGAAAAGTATCACTCGGGGTTCTGCACCAAATTTTGCAACAAGTGTAAAAGAAGTGGTCATAGCGCGGCAAAGTTAGAGGTCTACGGACCAGGGGTTAATAGAACGAAAGGAACAAATGGTGTCGGAACGAGTAATGGCGGAGCAAGTAGTGTCGGAGCAAGTTATGCCAATGTAGTTTGTTATAAATGTAGAAAATCGGGCCACATTATTAGAAATTGCCCGAACCAGGAGAACACAAATGGACAAGGCCGCGGAAGAGTTTTCAATATTAATGCGGCAGAGGCACAGGAAGACCCGGAGCTTGTTACGGGTACGTTTCTTATTGACAATAAATCTGCTTACGTTTTATTTGATTCGGGTGCGGATAGAAGCTATATGAGTAGAGATTTTTATGCTAAATTAAGTTGTCCATTGACGCATTTGGATAGTAAATTTTTACTCGAATTAGCAAATGGTAAATTAATTTCAGCAGATAATATATGTCGGAATCGAGAAATTAAACTGGTTAGCGAAACATTTAAGATTGATTTGATACCAGTAGAGTTAGGGAGTTTTGATGTGATAATCGGTATGGACTGGTTGAAAGAAGTGAAAGCAGAGATCGTTTGTTACAAAAATGCAATTCGCATTATACGAGAAAAAGGAAAACCCTTAATGGTGTACAGAGAAAAGGGCAACACGAAGCTACATCTTATTAGTAATTTGAAGGCACAAAAACTAATAAGAAAAGGTTGCTATGCTATTCTAGCGCACGTCGAGAAAGTACAAACTGAAGAAAAGAGCATCAATGATGTTCCCATTGCAAAAGAATTTCCCGATGTATTTCTGAAAGAATTACCGGGATTACCCCCACATCGATCCGTTGAATTTCAAATAGATCTTGTACCAGGAGCTGCACCAATAGCTCGTGCTCCTTACAGACTCGCACCCAGCGAGATGAAAGAACAGCAAAGCCAATTACAAGAACTTTTAGAGCGTGGTTTCATTCGACCAAGCACATCACCGTGGGGAGCTCCCGTTTTGTTTGTCAAGAAGAAAGATGGTACATTCAGGTTGTGTATCGACTACCGAGAGTTGAACAAACTTACCATCAAGAACCGCTACCCACTACCGAGAATCGACGACTTATTTGATCAACTACAAGGCTAATCTGTTTATTCAAAGATTGACTTACATTCCGGGTATCATCAAATGCGGGTGAAAGAAGATGATATTCCAAAGACTGCTTTCAGAACACGTTACGGTCATTACGAGTTTATGGTCATGCCATTTGGTTTAACTAATGCACCAGCTGTGTTCATGGACCTTATGAACCGAGTGTGTGGACCATACCTTGACAAGTTTGTCATTGTTTTCATTGATGACATACTTATTTACTCAAAGAATGACCAAGAACACGGTGAACATTTGAGAAAGGTGTTAGAAGTATTGAGGAAGGAAGAATTGTACGCTAAGTTTTCAAAGTGTGCATTTTGGTTGGAAGAAGTTCAATTCCTCGGTCACATAGTGAACAAAGAAGGTATTAAGGTGGATCCGGCAAAGATAGAAACTGTTGAAAAGTGGGAAACCCCGAAAACTCCGAAACACATACGCCAGTTTTTAGGACTAGCTGGTTACTACAGAAGGTTCATCCAAGACTTTTCCAGAATAGCAAAACCCTTGACTGCATTAACGCATAAAGGGAAGAAATTTGAATGGAATGATGAACAAGAGAAAGCGTTTCAGTTATTGAAGAAAAAGCTAACTACGGCACCTATATTGTCATTGCCTGAAGGGAATGATGATTTTGTGATTTATTGTGACGCATCAAAGCAAGGTCTCGGTTGTGTATTAATGCAACGAACGAAGGTGATTGCTTATGCGTCTAGACAATTGAAGATTCACGAACAAAATTATACGACGCATGATATGGAATTAGGTGCGGTTGTTTTTGCATTAAAGACTTGGAGGCACTACTTATATGGGGTCAAAAGTATTATATATACTGACCACAAAAGTCTTCAACACATATTTAATCAGAAACAACTGAATATGAGGCAGCGTAGGTGGATTGAATTATTGAATGATTACGACTTTGAGATTCGTTACCACCCGGGGAAGGCAAATGTGGTAGCCGATGCCTTGAGCAGGAAGGACAGAGAACCCATTCGAGTAAAATCTATGAATATAATGATTCATAATAACCTTACTACTCAAATAAAGGAGGTGCAACAAGGAGTTTTAAAGGAGGGAAATTTAAAGGATGAAATACCCAAAGGATCGGAGAAGCATCTTAATATTCGGGAAGACGGAACCCGGTATAGGGCTGAAAGGATTTGGGTACCAAAATTTGGAGATATGAGAGAAATGGTACTTAGAGAAGCTCATAAAACCAGATACTCAATACATCCTGGAACGGGGAAGATGTACAAGGATCTCAAGAAACATTTTTAGTGGCCGGGTATGAAAGCTTATGTTGCTAAATACATAGGAGAATGTTTGACGTATTCTAAGGTCAAAGCTGAGCATCAGAAACCATCAGGTCTACTTCAACAACCCGAAATCCCGGAATGGAAATGGGAAAACATTACCATGGATTTCATCACTAAATTGCCAAGGACTGTAAGTGGTTTTGATACTATTTGGGTAATAGTTGATCGTCTCACCAAATCAGCACACTTCCTACCAATAAGAGAAGATGACAAGATGGAGAAGTTAGCACGATTGTATTTGAAGGAAGTCGTCTCCAGACATGGAATACCAATTTCTATTATCTCTGATAGGGATGGCAGATTTATTTCAAGATTCTGGCAAACATTACAGCAAGCATTAGGAACTCGTCTAGACATGAGTACTGCCTATCATCTACAAACTGATGGGCAGAGTGAAAGGACGATACAAACGCTTGAAGACATGCTACGAGCATGTGTTATTGATTTCGGAAACAGTTGGGATTGACATCTACCGTTAGCAGAATTTTCCTACAACAACAGCTACCATTCAAGCATTGAGATGGCGCCGTTTGAAGCACTTTATGGTAGAAAGTGCAGGTCTCCGATTTTTTGGAGTGAAGTGGGGGATAGACAGATTACGGGTCCGGAGATTATACAAGAAACTACCGAGAAGATCATCCAAATTCAACAACGGTTGAAGACCACCCAAAGTCGACAAAAGAGCTACGCTGACATTAAAAGAAAAGATATAGAATTTAAAATTGGAGAGATGGTCATGCTTAAAGTTGCACCTTGGAAAGGCGTTGTTCGATTTGGTAAACGAGGGAAATTAAATCCAAGGTATATTGGACCATTCAAGATTATTGATCGTGTCGGACCAGTAGCTTACCGACTTGAGTTACCGCAACAACTCGCGGCTGTACATAACACTTTCCACGTCTCGAATTTGAAGAAATGTTTTGCTAAAGAAGATCTCACTATTCCGTTAGATGAAATCCAAATCAACGAAAAACTTCAATTCATCGAAGAACCCGTCGAAATAATGGATCGTGAGGTTAAAAGACTTAAGCAAAACAAGATACCAATTGTTAAGGTTCGATGGAATGCTCGTAGAGGACCCGAGTTCACCTGGGAGCGTGAAGATCAGATGAAGAAGAAATACCCGCATCTATTTCCAGAAGATTCATCAACACCTTCCACAGCTTAAAATTTCGGGACGAAATTTATTTAACGGGTAGGTACTGTAGTGACCCGAACTTTTCCATGTTTATATATATTAATTGAGATTGATATTTACATGATTAAATGTTTCCAACATGTTAAGCAATCAAACTTGTTAAGACTTGATTAATTGAAATATGTTTCATATAGACAATTGACCACCCAAGTTGACCGGTGATTCACGAACGTTAAAACTTATAAAAACTATATGATGACATATATATGGATATATATATAGTTAACATGATAATATGATAAGTAAACATATCATTAAGTATATTAACAATGAACTACATATGTAAAAACAAGACTATTAACTTAATGATTTTTAAACGAGACATATATGTAACGATTATCGTTGTAAAGACATTTAATGTATATATATCATATTAAGAGATATTCATACATGATAATATCATGATAATATAATAATTTAAAATCTCATTTGATATTATAAACATTGGGTTAACAACATTTAACAAGATCGTTAACCTAAAGGTTTCAAAACAACACTTACATGTAACGACTAACGATGACTTAACAACTCAGTTAAAATGTATATACATGTAGTGTTTTAATATGTATTTATACACTTTTGAAAGACTTCAATACACTTATCAAAATACTTCTACTTAACAAAAATGCTTACAATTACATCCTCGTTCAGTTTCATCAACAATTCTACTCGTATGCACCCGTATTCGTACTCGTACAATACACAACTTTTATATGTATGTACTATTGGTATATACACTAAAATGATCAGCTCTTAGCAGCCCATGTGAGTCACCTAACACATTTAGGAACCATCATTTGGCAACTAGCATGAAATATCTCATTAAATTACAAAAATATGAGTAATCATTCATGACTTATTTACATGAAAACAAAATTACATATCCTTTATATCTAATCCATACACCAACGACCAAAAACACCTACAAACACTTTCATTCTTCAATTTTATTCATCTAATTGATCTCTCTCAAGTTCTATCTTCAAGTTCTAAGTGTTCTTCATATATTCTACAAGTTCTAGTTACATAAAATCAAGAATACTTTCAAGTTTGCTAGCTCACTTCCAATCTTGTAAGGTGATCATCCAACCTCAAGAAATCTTTGTTTCTTACAGTAGGTTATCATTCTAATACAAGGTAATAATCATATTCAAACTTTGGTTCAATTTCTATAACTATAACAATCTTATTTCAAGTGATGATCTTACTTGAACTTGTTTTCGTGTCATGATTCTGCTTCAAGAACTTCGAGCCATCCAAGGATCCGTTGAAGCTAGATCCATTTTTCTCTTTTCCAGTAGGTTTATCCAAGGAACATAAGGTAGTAATGATGTGAAATGTCCCGTTCTTATTGATTAAAAACGTTCCATATCGAGGTTTTGACCTGTAACGACCCGACCAAAACCGTTATTGACGGCGTCGTTAACTTAGGTCCCGTTGCGTGGTCGTAGTCCCTATATGAGACTCGTTTGACCAAAATTATGTCGCGTTCATTTGAAAGGTACAAAGTTTAGTTTAACAAACGGATCGACAATAAGTTTAAGTTTACAAAGTTATAAATTATGAATGAAATAACTTGCGACATAATTAGTTTAAAATCACAGTTGCTATAAATAGCGTAAGTAAGTAGACAAAAGTTTGAATCCAAAAATGCTATCCCTAGCGTATGCATGCTGAAATGTCCCGTTCTTATTGATTAAAAACGTTCCATATTAATTGATTTCGTTGCGAGGTTTTGACCTCTATATGAGACGTTTTTCAAAGACTGCATTCATTTTTAAACAAACCATAACCTTTATTTCATCAATAAAGGTTTAAAAAGCTTTACGTAGATTATCAAATAATGATAATCTAATATATCCTGTTTACACACGACCATTACATAATGGTTTACAATACAAATATGTTACAACAAAATAAGTTTCTTGAATGCAGTTTTTAAACAATATCATACAAGCATGGACTCCAAATCTTATCCTTATTTAAGTATGCGACAGCGGAAGCTCTTAATAATCACCTGAGAATAAACATGCTTAAAACGTCAACAAAAATGTTGGTGAGTTATAGGTTTAACCTATATATATCAAATCGTAACAATAGACCACAAGATTTCATATTTCAATACACATCCCATACATAGAGATAAAAATCATTCATATGGTGAACACCTGGTAACCGACAATAACAAGATGCATATATAAGAATATCCCCATCATTCCGGGACACCCTTCGGATATGATATAAATTTCGAAGTACTAAAGCATCCGGTACTTTGGATGGGGTTTGTTAGGCCCAATAGATCTATCTTTAGGATTCGCGTCAATTAGGGTGTCTGTTCCCTAATTCTTAGATTACCAGACTTAATAAAAAGGGGCATATTCGATTTCGATAATTCAACCATAGAATGTAGTTTCACGTACTTGTGTCTATTTTGTAAATCATTTATAAAACCTGCATGTATTCTCATCCCAAAAATATTAGATTTTAAAAGTGGGACTATAACTCACTTTCACAGATTTTTACTTCGTCGGGAAGTAAGACTTGGCCACTGGTTGATTCACGAACCTATAACAATATATACATATATATCAAAGTATGTTCAAAATATATTTACAACACTTTTAATATATTTTGATGTTTTAAGTTTATTAAGTCAGCTGTCCTCGTTAGTAACCTACAACTAGTTGTCCACAGTTAGATGTACAGAAATAAATCGATAAATATTATCTTGAATCAATCCACGACCCAGTGTATACGTATCTCAGTATTGATCACAACTCAAACTATATATATTTTGGAATCAACCTCAACCCTGTATAGCTAACTCCAACATTCACATATAGAGTGTCTATGGTTGTTCCGAAATATATATAGATGTGTCGACATGATAGGTCGAAACATTGTATACATGTCTATGGTATCTCAAGATTACATAATATATATAATACAAGTTGATTAAGTTATGGTTGGAATAGATTTGTTACCAATTTTCACGTAGCTAAAATGAGAAAAATTATCCAATCTTGTTTTACCCATAACTTCTTCATTTTAAATCCGTTTTGAGTGAATCAAATTGCTATGGTTTCATATTGAACTCTATTTTATGAATCTAAACAAAAAAAGTATAGGTTTCTAGTCGGAAAAATAAGTTACAAGTCGTTTTTGTAAAGGTAGTCATTTCAGTCGAAAGAACGACGTCTAGATGACCATTTTAGAAAACATACTTCCACTTTGAGTTTAACCATAATTTTTGGATATAGTTTCATGTTCATAATAAAAATCATTTTCTCAGAATAACAACTTTTAAATCAAAGTTTATCATAGTTTTTAATTAACTAACCCAAAACAGCCCGCGGTGTTACTACGACGGCGTAAATCCGGTTTTACGGTGTTTTTCGTGTTTCCAGGTTTTAAATCATTAAGTTAGCATATCATATAGATATAGAACATGTGTTTAGTTGATTTTAAAAGTCAAGTTAGAAGGATTAACTTTTGTTTGCGAACAAGTTTAGAATTAACTAAACTATGTTCTAGTGATTACAAGTTTAAACCTTCGAATAAGATAGCTTTATATGTATGAATCGAATGATGTTATGAACATCATTACTACCTTAAGTTCCTTGGATGAACCTACTGGAAAAGAGAAAAATGGATCTAGCTTCAATGGATCCTTGGATGGCTCAAAGTTCTTGAAGCAAAATCATGACACGAAAACAAGTTCAAGTAAGATCATCACTTGAAATAAGATTGTTATAGTTATAGAAATTGAACCAAAGTTTGAATATGATTATTACCTTGTATTAGAATGATAACCTACTGTAAGAAACAAAGATTTCTTGAGGTTGGATGATCACCTTACAAGATTGGAAGTGAGCTAGCAAACTTGAAAGTATTCTTGATTTTATGAAACTAGAACTTTTGGAATTTATGAAGAACACTTAGAACTTGAAGATAGAACTTGAGAGAGTTCAATTAGATGAAGAAAATTGAAGAATGAAAGTGTTTGTAGGTGTTTTTGGTCGTTGGTGTATGGATTAGATATAAAGGATATGTAATTTTGTTTTCATGTAAATAAGTCATGAATGATTACTCATATTTTTGTAATCTTATGAGATATTTCATGCTAGTTGCCAAATGATGGTTCCAACATGTGTTAGGTGACTCACATGGGCTGCTAAGAGCTGATCATTGTAGTGTATATACCAATAGTACATACATCTAAAAGCTGTGTATTGTACGAGTACGAATACGGGTGCATACGAGTAGAATTGTTGATGAAACTGAACAAGAATGTAATTGTAAGCATTTTTGTTAAGTAGAAGTATTTTGATAAGTGTATTGAAGTCTTTCAAAAGTGTATAAATACATATTAAAACACTACATGTATATACATTTTAACTGAGTCGTTAAGTCATCGTTAGTCGTTACATGTAAGTGTTGTTTTGAAACCTTTAGGTTAACGATCTTGTTAAATGTTGTTAACCCAATGTTTATAATAACAAAAGAGATTTTAAATTATTATATTATCATGATATTATGATGTACGAATATCTCTTAATATGATATATATACATTAAATGTTGTTACAACGATAAACGTTACATATATGTCTCGTTTCAAAATCATTAAGTTAGTAGTCTTGTTTTTACATATGTAGTTCATTGTTAATATAATTAATGATATGTTTACTTATCATAATATCATGTTAACTATATATATAACCATATATATGTCATCATATAGTTTTTTTACAAGTTTTAACGTTCGTGAATCACCGGTCAACTTGGGTGGTCAATTGTCTATATGAAACCTATTTCAATTAATCAAGTCTTAACAAGTTTGATTGCTTAACATGTTGGAAACATTTAATCATGTAAATATCAATCTCAATTAATATATATAAGCATGGAAAAGTTCGGGTCACTACAGTACCTACCCGTTAAATAAATTTCGTCCCGAAATTTTAAGCTGTTGAAGGTGTTGACGAATCTTCTGGAAATAGATGCGGGTATTTCTTCTTCATTTGATCTTCACGCTCCCAGGTGAACTCGGGTCCTCTACGAGCATTCCATCGAACCTTAACAATTGGTATCTTGTTTTGCTTAAGTCTTTTAACCTCACGATCCATTATTTCGACGGGTTCTTCGATGAATTGAAGTTTTTCGTTGATTTTGATTTCATCTAACGGAATAGTGAGATCTTCTTTAGCAAAAAATTTCTTTAAATTCGAGACGTGGAAAGTGTTATGTACAGCCGCGAGTTGTTGAGGTAACTCTAGTCGGTAAGCTACTGGTCCGACACGATCAATAATCTTGAATGGTCCAATATACCTTGGATTTAATTTCCCTCGTTTACCAAATCGAACAACGCCTTTCCAAGGTGCAACTTTAAGCATGACCATCTCTCCAATTTCAAATTCTATATCTTTTCTTTTAATGTCAGCGTAGCTCTTTTGTCGACTTTGGGCGGTTTTCAACCGTTGTTGAATTTGGATGATCTTCTCGGTAGTTTCTTGTATAATCTCCGGACCCGTAATCTGTCTATCCCCCACTTCACTCCAACAAATCGGAGACCTGCACTTTCTACCATAAAGTGCTTCAAACGGCGCCATCTCAATGCTTGAATGGTAGCTGTTGTTGTAGGAAAATTCTGCTAACGGTAGATGTCGATCCCAACTGTTTCCGAAATCAATAACACATGCTCGTAGCATGTCTTCAAGCGTTTGTATCGTCCTTTCGCTCTGCCCATCAGTTTGTGGATGATAGGCAGTACTCATGTCTAGACGAGTTCCTAATGCTTGCTGTAATGTCTGCCAGAATCTTGAAATAAATCTGCCATCCCTATCAGAGATAATAGAGATTGGTATTCCATGTCTGGAGATGACTTCCTTCAAATACAGTCGTGCTAACTTCTCCATCTTGTCATCTTCTCTTATTGACAAGAAGTGTGCTGATTTGGTGAGACGATCAACTATTACCCAAATAGTATCAAAACCACTTGCAGTCCTTGGCAATTTAGTGATGAAATCCATGGTAATGTTTTCCCATTTCCATTCCGGGATTTCGGGTTGTTGAAGTAGACCTGATGGTTTCTGATGCTCAGCTTTGACCTTAGAACACGTCAAACATTCTCCTACGTATTTAGCAACATCGGCTTTCATACCCGGCCACCAAAAATGTTTCTTGAGATCCTTGTACATCTTCCCCGTTCCAGGATGTATTGAGTATCTGGTTTTATGAGCTTCTCTAAGTACCATTTCTCTCATATCTCCAAATTTTGGTACCCAAATCCTTTCAGCCCTATACCGGGTTCCGTCTTCCCGAATATTAAGATGTTTCTCCGATCCTTTGGGTATTTCATCCTTTAAATTTCCCTCTTTTAAAACTCCTTGTTGCGCCTCCTTTATTTGAGTAGTAATGTTATTATGAATCATTATATTCATAGATTTTACTCGAATGGGTTCTCTATCCTTCCTACTTAAGGCATCGGCTACCACATTTGCCTTCCCCGGGTGGTAACGAATCTCAAAATCGTAATCATTCAATAATTCAATCCACCTACGCTGCCTCATATTCAGTTGTTTCTGATTAAATATGTGTTGAAGACTTTTGTGGTCGGTATATATAATACTTTTGACCCCATATAAGTAGTGCCTCCAAGTCTTTAATGCAAAAACAACCGCGCCTAATTCCAAATCATGCGTCGTATAATTTTGTTCGTGAATCTTCAATTGTCTAGACGCATAAGCAATCACCTTCGTTCGTTGCATTAATACACAACCGAGACCTTGCTTTGATGCGTCACAATAAATCACAAAATCATCATTCCCTTCAGGCAATGACAATATAGGTGCCGTAGTTAGCTTTTTCTTCAATAACTGAAACGCTTTCTCTTGTTCATCATTCCATTCAAATTTCTTCCCTTTATGCGTTAATGCAGTCAAGGGTTTTGCTATTCTGGAAAAGTCTTGGATGAACCTTCTGTAGTAACCAGCTAGTCCTAAAAACTGGCGTATGTGTTTCGGAGTTTTCGGGGTTTCCCACTTTTCAACAGTTTCTATCTTTGCCGGATCCACCTTAATACCTTCTTTGTTCACTATGTGACCGAGGAATTGAACTTCTTCCAACCAAAATGCACACTTTGAAAACTTAGCGTACAATTCTTCCTTCCTCAATACTTCTAACACTTTTCTCAAATGTTCACCGTGTTCTTGGTCATTCTTTGAGTAAATAAGTATGTCATCAATGAAAACAATGACAAACTTGTCAAGGTATGGTCCACACACTCGGTTCATAAGGTCCATGAACACAGCTGGTGCATTAGTTAAACCAAACGGCATGACCATAAACTCGTAATGACCGTAACGTGTTCTGAAAGCAGTCTTTGGAATATCATCTTCTTTCACCCGCATTTGATGATACCCGGAACGTAAGTCAATCTTTGAATAAACAGACGAGCCTTGTAGTTGATCAAATAAGTCATCGATTCTCGGTAGTGGGTAGCGGTTCTTGATGGTAAGTTTGTTCAACTCTCGGTAGTCGATACACAACCTGAATGTACCATCTTTCTTCTTGACAAACAAAACAGGAGCTCCCCACGGTGATGTGCTTGGTCGAATGAAACCACGCTCTAAAAGTTCTTGTAATTGGCTTTGCAGTTCTTTCATCTCGCTGGGTGCGAGTCTGTAAGGAGCACGAGCTATTGGTGCAGCTCCTGGTACAAGATCTATTTGAAATTCAACGGATCGATGTGGGGGTAATCCCGGTAATTCTTTCGGAAATACATCGGGAAATTCTTTTGCAATGGGAACATCATTGATGCTCTTTTCTTCAGTTTGTACTTTCTCGACGTGTGCTAGAACAGCATAGCAACCTTTTCTTATTAGTTTTTGTGCCTTCAAATTACTAATAAGATGTAGCTTCGTGTTGCCCTTTTCTCCGTACACCATTAAGGGTTTTCCTTTTTCTCGTATAATGCGAATTGCATTTTTGTAACAAATGATCTCCGCTTTCACTTCTTTCAACCAGTCCATACCGATTATCACATCAAAACTCCCTAACTCTACTGGTATCAAATCAATCTTAAATGTTTCGCTAACCAGTTTAATTTCTCGATTCCGACATATATTATCTGCTGAAATTAATTTACCATTTGCTAATTCGAGTAAAAATTTACTATCCAAAGGCGTCAATGGACAACTTAATTTAGCACAAAAATCTCTACTCATATAGCTTCTATCCGCACCCGAATCAAATAAAACGTAAGCAGATTTATTGTCAATAAGAAACGTACCCGTAACAAGCTCCGGGTCTTCCTGTGCCTCTACCGCATTAATATTGAAAACTCTTCCACGGCCTTGTCCATTCGTGTTCTCCTGGTTCGGGCAATTTCTAATAATGTGGCCTGGTTTTCCACATTTATAACAAACTACATTGGCATAACTTGCTCCGACACTACTTGCTCCGCCATTACTCGTTCCGACACCATTTGTTCCTTTCGTTCTATTAACCCCTGGTCCGTAGACCTCACACTTCGCCGCGCTATGACCATTTCTTTTACACTTGTTGCAAAATTTGGTGCAGAACCCCGAGTGATTCTTTTCACACCTTTGGCATAGTTGCTTCTGATTGTTGTTGTTATTGCGGTTATTATTGTTGTTGGGATGATTGTTGTAGTTGATGTTGTTGTTGTTGTTGTTGTTGTTGTTGTTGGGCCGTTTGTTGTAGTTGCGATTGATGTTGCGATTGTTGGGATAATTGTTGCGATTATTGTTGTAATTGCTGTTGTTGTTGTATTGGTGATTCTTATCACCGTTTTCCTCCCACTTTCTTTTGACTTGCTTCACATTGGCCTCTTTAGCAGTCTGTTCTTTAATTCTTTCTTCAATCTGGTTCACTAGTTTGTGAGCCATTCTACATGCCTGTTGTATGGAGGCGGGCTCGTGTGAACTTATATCTTCTTGGATTCTTTCCGGTAATCCTTTCACAAACGCGTCGATCTTCTCTTCCTCATCTTCGAATGCTCCCGGACACAATAGGCACAATTCTGTGAATCGTCTTTCGTACGTGGTAATATCAAATCCTTGGGTTCGTAACCCTCTAAGTTCTGTCTTGAGCTTATTGACCTCGGTTCTGGGACGGTACTTCTCATTCATCAAGTGCTTGAATGCTGACCACGGTAGTGCGTACGCATCATCTTGTCCCACTTGCTCTAGATAGGTATTCCACCATGTTAACGCAGATCCTGTGAAGGTATGCGTAGCGTACTTCACTTTGTCCTCTTCAGTACACTTACTTATGGCAAACACCGATTCAACCTTCTCGGTCCACCGTTTCAATCCGATCGGTCCTTCGGTTCCATCAAATTCCAAAGGTTTGCAGGCAGTGAATTCTTTGTAGGTGCATCCTACACGATTTCCTGTACTGCTAGATCCAAGGTTATTGTTGGTATGTAGCGCAGCCTGTACTGCGGCTATGTTTGAAGCTAGAAAAGTACGGAATTCCTCTTCATTCATATTCACGGTGTGTCGAGTAGTCGGTGCCATTTCCTTCAAAATAGTTAAATGGAACAAGTTAATCATACAGAATATTAAGAGTAGTTAATAGTATTTCGTAGCATAATATGAACTCATTTATAAAAGCTTTTTCTTCATATTAGCGTTTTATAAGTTTAAATTCGGGTAGTACCTACCCGTTAAGTTCATACTTAGTAGCTAATATACAATTCAACTACTACAATTCTATATGAAAAACTGATTATAATAATATTTCGCGTTCAAACTTTTATACAATATTTTACAAACTTACAATACCGCTTATTTTACATAAAGCATGAAATATAGCACACAATAACTTTGATACAAGATAGTTGTGAAGATAATTCTAGCTAGTACACAAGTCGTTCAGCAAAGGCAATAAATACACGTAATTCATACGTCCAGAAACAAGTCATGCATTCTGGTTTTACTAGGACTACTTCCCATCCTTGGTCTTGTGCAACATAACCGTTATGGCCGTTGATAAGACAGCGTGTTGTAACGTCATCAAAGGGACGAGGGTTACGTAATGTCCAACAGTCCCGTAATAATCTAAAAACCTCATTTCTTACCCCAATTACCGACTCCGTCACTTGTGGAAACGTTTTGTTTAATAGTTGTAGCCCGATGTTCTTGTTCTCACTTTGGTGAGAAGCGAACATTACTAATCCGTAAGCATAACATGCTTCTTTATGTTGCATGTTAGCCGCTTTTTCTAAATCACGAAGTCCAATATTCGGATATATTGAGTCAAAATAATTTCTTAACCCGTTGCGTAAAATAGCATTTGGGTTCCCCGCAATATATGCGTCAAAGTAAACACATCGTAACTTATGGGTTTCCCAATGTGATATCCCCCATCTTTCAAACGAAAGTCTCTTATAAACCAAGACATTCTTGGAACGTTCTTCGAATGTCTTACAAACTGATCTCGCCTTAAATAGTTGTGCCGAAGAATTCTGGCCGACTCTAGACAAGATTTCATCAATCATGTCTCCGGGTAGGTCTCTTAAAATATTGGGTTGTCTATCCATTTTGTATTTTTAAACTGTAAAATAGACAAGAGTTATATTCATAAAAAAAAATACTTATTAATACAAGCAATTTTTACATATATCATAAAGCATAAGAACACTATATTCCATATATTACACCACACGAATACAACTATCTTATTCCGACTCGCTCGTTTCTTCTTCTTCGGTTTTGGTTCGTTTTGCCAAGTTTCTAGGGATATATGATGTTCCCCTAATACGAACCGTCGTTGTCCACATTGGTTTAGAAAAACCTGGTGGTTTAGAGGTTCCCGGGTCATTGTTACAACTTAAGGACTTCGGGGGTTGACGATACATATAAAGTTCATCGGGGTTGGAATTAGATTTCTCTATTTTTATGCCCTTTCCCTTATTATTTTCTTTTGCCTTTTTAAATTCAGTTGGGGTAATTTCTATAACATCATCGGAATTCTCGTCGGAATCCGATTCATCGGAGAATTGGTAATCCTCCCAATATTTTGCTTCCTTGGCGGAAACACCATTGACCATAATTAACTTTGGTCGGTTGGTTGAGGATTTTCTTTTACTTAACCGTTTTATTATTTCCCCCACCGGTTCTATTTCTTCATCCGGTTCCGATTCTTCTTCCGGTTCCGATTCTTCTTCCGGTTCCGACTCTTCTTCCGGTTCCTCTTCGGGAACTTGTGAATCAGTCCACAAATTATTCCAATTTACATTTGACTCTTCATTATTATTAGGTGAGTCAATGGGACTTGTTCTAGAGGTAGACATCTATCACATAATATCAAACACGTTAAGAGATTAATATATCACATAATATTCATATGTTAAAAATATATAGTTTCCAACAAAAATGTTAAGCAATCATTTTTAAAGAAAACACGGTCGAAGTCCAGACTCACTAATGCATCCTAACAAACTCGATAAGACACACTAATGCAAATTTTCTGGTTCTCTAAGACCAACGCTCGGATACCAACTGAAATGTCCCGTTCTTATTGATTAAAAACGTTCCATATTAATTGATTTCGTTGCGAGGTTTTGACCTCTATATGAGACGTTTTTCAAAGACTGCATTCATTTTTAAACAAACCATAACCTTTATTTCATCAATAAAGGTTTAAAAAGCTTTACGTAGATTATCAAATAATGATAATCTAATATATCCTGTTTACACACGACCATTACATAATGGTTTACAATACAAATATGTTACAACAAAATAAGTTTCTTGAATGCAGTTTTTACACAATATCATACAAGCATGGACTCCAAATCTTATCCTTATTTAAGTATGCGACAGCGGAAGCTCTTAATAATCACCTGAGAATAAACATGCTTAAAACGTCAACAAAAATGTTGGTGAGTTATAGGTTTAACCTATATATATCAAATCGTAACAATAGACCACAAGATTTCATATTTCAATACACATCCCATACATAGAGATAAAAATCATTCATATGGTGAACACCTGGTAACCGACAATAACAAGATGCATATATAAGAATATCCCCATCATTCCGGGACACCCTTCGGATATGATATAAATTTCGAAGTACTAAAGCATCCGGTACTTTGGATGGGGTTTGTTAGGCCCAATAGATCTATCTTTAGGATTCGCGTCAATTAGGGTGTCTGTTCCCTAATTCTTAGATTACCAGACTTAATAAAAAGGGGCATATTCGATTTCGATAATTCAACCATAGAATGTAGTTTCACGTACTTGTGTCTATTTTGTAAATCATTTATAAAACCTGCATGTATTCTCATCCCAAAAATATTAGATTTTAAAAGTGGGACTATAACTCACTTTCACAGATTTTTACTTCGTCGGGAAGTAAGACTTGGCCACTGGTTGATTCACGAACCTATAACAATATATACATATATATCAAAGTATGTTCAAAATATATTTACAACACTTTTAATATATTTTGATGTTTTAAGTTTATTAAGTCAGCTGTCCTCGTTAGTAACCTACAACTAGTTGTCCACAGTTAGATGTACAGAAATAAATCGATAAATATTATCTTGAATCAATCCACGACCCAGTGTATACGTATCTCAGTATTGATCACAACTCAAACTATATATATTTTGGAATCAACCTCAACCCTGTATAGCTAACTCCAACATTCACATATAGAGTGTCTATGGTTGTTCCGAAATATATATAGATGTGTCGACATGATAGGTCGAAACATTGTATACATGTCTATGGTATCTCAAGATTACATAATATATATAATACAAGTTGATTAAGTTATGGTTGGAATAGATTTGTTACCAATTTTCACGTAGCTAAAATGAGAAAAATTATCCAATCTTGTTTTACCCATAACTTCTTCATTTTAAATCCGTTTTGAGTGAATCAAATTGCTATGGTTTCATATTGAACTCTATTTTATGAATCTAAACAAAAAAAGTATAGGTTTCTAGTCAGAAAAATAAGTTACAAGTCGTTTTTGTAAAGGTAGTCATTTCAGTCGAAAGAACGACGTCTAGATGACCATTTTAGAAAACATACTTCCACTTTGAGTTTAACCATAATTTTTGGATATAGTTTCATGTTCATAATAAAAATCATTTTCTCAGAATAACAACTTTTAAATCAAAGTTTATCATAGTTTTTAATTAACTAACCCAAAACAGCCCGCGGTGTTACTACGACGGCGTAAATCCGGTTTTACGGTGTTTTTCGTGTTTCCAGGTTTTAAATCATTAAGTTAGCATATCATATAGATATAGAACATGTGTTTAGTTGATTTTAAAAGTCAAGTTAGAAGGATTAACTTTTGTTTGCGAACAAGTTTAGAATTAACTAAACTATGTTCTAGTGATTACAAGTTTAAACCTTCGAATAAGATAGCTTTATATGTATGAATCGAATGATGTTATGAACATCATTACTACCTTAAGTTCCTTGGATGAACCTACTGGAAAAGAGAAAAATGGATCTAGCTTCAATGGATCCTTGGATGGCTCAAAGTTCTTGAAGCAATATCATGACACGAAAACAAGTTCAAGTAAGATCATCACTTGAAATAAGATTGTTATAGTTATAGAAATTGAACCAAAGTTTGAATATGATTATTACCTTGTATTAGAATGATAACCTACTGTAAGAAACAAAGATTTCTTGAGGTTGGATGATCACCTTACAAGATTGGAAGTGAGCTAGCAAACTTGAAAGTATTCTTGATTTTATGAAACTAGAACTTTTGGAATTTATGAAGAACACTTAGAACTTGAAGATAGAACTTGAGAGAGTTCAATTAGATGAAGAAAATTGAAGAATGAAAGTGTTTGTAGGTGTTTTTGGTCGTTGGTGTATGGATTAGATATAAAGGATATGTAATTTTGTTTTCATGTAAATAAGTCATGAATGATTACTCATATTTTTGTAATCTTATGAGATATTTCATGCTAGTTGCCAAATGATGGTTCCCACATGTGTTAGGTGACTCACATGGGCTGCTAAGAGCTGATCATTGTAGTGTATATACCAATAGTACATACATCTAAAAGCTGTGTATTGTACGAGTACGAATACGGGTGCATACGAGTAGAATTGTTGATGAAACTGAACGAGAATGTAATTGTAAGCATTTTTGTTAAGTAGAAGTATTTTGATAAGTGTATTGAAGTCTTTCAAAAGTGTATAAATACATATTAAAACACTACATGTATATACATTTTAACTGAGTCGTTAAGTCATCGTTAGTCGTTACATGTAAGTGTTGTTTTGAAACCTTTAGGTTAACGATCTTGTTAAATGTTGTTAACCCAATGTTTATAATAACAAAAGAGATTTTAAATTATTATATTATCATGATATTATGATGTACGAATATCTCTTAATATGATATATATACATTAAATGTCGTTACAACGATAAACGTTACATATATGTCTCGTTTCAAAATCATTAAGTTAGTAGTCTTGTTTTTACATATGTAGTTCATTGTTAATATAATTAATGATATGTTTACTTATCATAATATCATGTTAACTATATATATAACCATATATATGTCATCATATAGTTTTTTTACAAGTTTTAACGTTCGTGAATCACCGGTCAACTTGGGTGGTCAATTGTCTATATGAAACCTATTTCAATTAATCAAGTCTTAACAAGTTTGATTGCTTAACATGTTGGAAACATTTAATCATGTAAATATCAATCTCAATTAATATATATAAGCATGGAAAAGTTCGGGTCACTACACATGCATGGTAGACTCCAATCAAGTAATCAAAGAGTGCGGAAGCATGTATCAAATAGCCATGTGAAAACCTGAGAAAACATAGAAGAATCTGTCAACGCAAAAACGTTGGTGAAATCATAGGTTTGAGTAAGTGAGTAAAAGTAAAGTAAGTCGAACCACAAGATTTGCAAAGTTGAATAATAGTACATTCTAAAAGTTAATATTCACGAGCACCCAATTATCAAAGCTTAACGTTCCGTCCGTTGAATACCCCATCAATTAGTGCTAGAACAACACTGTTCCCGAAAATATATTTCATTCGTAAACGGTAGCGAACCGTTTGAATGAGGGTTTGTCAAACCCATATGGCCATATAACATAAGTTCTCGCTTACACCATCTGATGTAACTAATGATAATCGGATTGAGGATTTTCGTTCTAAACTCGTATGTAGAATGTTTGTTTTCCCGTTCTTGTGTTCACTTAGTTCAAAAGAATCGTTTATGTTTTCTCATCCCAAAAGTAAGTTCAAAAGAGTAAAAAGTGGGACTATGATCTCACCTCGAGTGCACGAGTATAAATGTACTTCACAAAGTAATCGTGTGCATGAAAGTTGCTTAGCCTTGACCTAAACAAGTAAGTTGTATCAATTAACCGGTTACGACACAAGGTCGGGTGAAATGTGTTCAATTAGTCCTATGGCTCGTTACGACTCGAATAGTATAGCATGTGAATCACGTTGTCAAGTTTCATGCAAGAATCAAGTATAAAAGCATGTTAGAACGATTGTAATAAAGTTTGAGTTGACATTTCAAAACCTTACCATTAGAAAGGAAATCTTATTACGTTTCCAACGATATTTGATTCATCGAAAACGGAGTTACGGTCAAAAAGTTATGGCCAAAACAAGTTTGCTGAAGTTCGGATGAAACAGGCAATTGTCACGGCGCGACAAATTGCTCCGCGGCGCGACAAATGCCTATGTTGAAGGTCAGAAAGCCTGAAAAACATGTTCTAAAATCACCCTTTGGGCCACGGCGCGACAAATTGCTCCGCGGCGCGACATTGGCCGTGGCCTGGTCCCTGGCCTGTTTCACTTGTTCAAGGCTTGGTAAAATTTCAAACAAACGCAAAACTCAAACCGTAAACAATTAGGAAGCGTATCTTATACCGTTGGAAAGCTCTTTTGACAAGGAACACAACTAAACATGTTTCATCAAACAAAAACAACATTTTCCATAACCGATTTCTCGTCAAGTGATCGTTTAAAAGTCCATTTTCAAAGTTTCAAGTTCATCAATGCATTTTGAGTTTCGGGAATCCAATTCTCACATATGATATGCCGTTTTGAAGGTAATGAGGCATACATTACAACTAAACACTAACAATTAACATTCCATGGCATTTAAGCATCCAAAAGTTCATGTCAAGAACTATCAAACCCTAGTCAAACATCACAAAATCATTAATCGGGTTTTTGAAGTTTTCTTAATCAACCTACACATCCAAATGTGGCTAATGATACTAGTAACATAATTAAAACATGCACTTTAACAATCTAACAACATTAACTCATCCAAAATCAAGGATTAAGCAAACCCATTTCAAATGTTCAACTAGTTACTCAAAACAACAAATCGAGCAAGTAAATCATATATTCATGCTAGACACGAGCCATAGACACTAACTAACACCATTTCAAATCAAAAACACGAATTTAGAGAAATCTAGAGTTTTAGAAATGTTACCCAAACGAGATGAAGTTGGTATCAAATTGTAGAGGATGAAGAGAGGATTCCAAATATGTAATTTGTTTTGAAGTTTGCTTCCCGATCCGAATTTAGATGATGATTTATGTTTGTGTTCTTGAGAGAAAAAAAGAAAGAAAGAAAGAAGAAGAAATGGATGAATGAGGGGTGGAGGTGGTGAGTGGTTGACTAGTCAACTACTAGCCACCTCTTTGGTCAAGTGGCGGAACTAGTCCCTCAAGTTTCAGAGCGGGTGCGGGAATTAACCAAACGAATATTTTTAAAACGCAAGTTAACGAGAGATGTTATAATTAAATGACGGAATTATTATGAACGTTAGTCAACGGAAACTACGAATTTAAATACGAAAGATTATTATTAAAAAAAAAGACGGTGTTAAAAATAAATTTAACGGAAAAACGCGGGATGTTACATGACCTCTATATGAGACATTTTTCAAAGACTGCATTCATTTTTAAAACAAACCATAACCTTTATTTCATAGATAAAGGTTTTAAAAACTTTACGTAGATTATCAAATAATGATAATCTAAAATATCCTGTTTACACACGACCATTACATAATGGTTTACAATACAAATATGTTACAACAAAATAAGTTTCTTGAATGCAGTTTTTACACAATATCATACAAGCATGGACTCCAAATCTCGTCCTTATTTAAGAATGCGACAGCGGAAGCTCTTAATAATCACCTGAGAATAAACATGCTTAAAACGTCAACAAAAATGTTGGTGAGTTATAGGTTTAACCTATATATATCAAATCATAATAATAGACCACAAGATTTCATATTTCAATACACATCCCATACATAGAGATAAAAATCATTCATATGGTGAACACCTGGTAACCGACAATGACAAGATGCATATATAAGAATATCCCCATCATTCCGGGACACCCTTCGGATATGATATAAATTTCGAAGTACTAAAGCATCCGGTACTTTGGATGGGGTTTGTTAGGCCCAATAGATCTATCTTTAGGATTCGCGTCAATTAGGGTGTCTGTTCCCTAATTCTTAGATTACCAGACTTAATAAAAAGGGGCATATTCGATTTCGATAATTCAACCATAGAATGTAGTTTCACGTACTTGTGTCTATTTTGTAAATCATTTATAAAACGTGCATGTATTCTCATCCCAAAAATATTAGATTTTAAAAGTGGGACTATAACTCACTTTCACAGATTTTTACTTCGTCGGGAAGTAAGACTTGGCCACTGGTTGATTCACGAACCTATAACAATATATACATATATATCAAAGTATGTTCAAAATATATTTACAACACTTTTAATATATTTTGATGTTTTAAGTTTATTAAGTCAGCTGTCCTCGTTAGTAACCTACAACTAGTTGTCCACAGTTAGATGTACAGAAATAAATCGATAAATATTATCTTGAATCAATCCACGACCCAGTGTATATGTATCTCAGTATTGATCACAACTCAAACTATATATATTTTGGAATCAACCTCAACCCTGTATAGCTAACTCCAACATTCACATATAGAGTGTCTATGGTTGTTCCGAAATATATATAGATGTGTCGACATGATAGGTCGAAACATTGTATACGTGTCTATGGTATCTCAAGATTACATAATATATAATACAAGTTGATTAAGTTATGGTTGGAATAGATTTGTTACCAATTTTCACGTAGCTAAAATGAGAAAAATTATCCAATCTTGTTTTACCCATAACTTCTTCATTTTAAATCCGTTTTGAGTGAATCAAATTGCTATGGTTTCATATTGAACTCTATTTTATGAATCTAAACAAAAAAAGTATAGGTTTCTAGTCGGAAAAATAAGTTACAAGTCGTTTTTGTAAAGGTAGTCATTTCAGTCGAAAGAACGACGTCTAGATGACCATTTTAGAAAACATACTTCCACTTTGAGTTTAACCATAATTTTTGGATATAGTTTCATGTTCATAATAAAAATCATTTTCTCCAAATAACAACTTTTAAATCAAAGTTTATCATAGTTTTTAATTAACTAACCCAAAACAGCCCGCGGTGTTACTACGACGGCGTAAATCCGGTTTTACGGTGTTTTTCGTGTTTCCAGGTTTTAAATCATTAAGTTAGCATATCATATAGATATAGAACATGTGTTTAGTTGATTTTAAAAATCAAGTTAGAAGGATTAACTTTTGTTTGCGAACAAGTTTAGAATTAACTAAACTATGTTCTAGTGATTACAAGTTTAAACCTTCGAATAAGATAGCTTTATATGTATGAATCGAATGATGTTATGAACATCATTACTACCTTAAGTTCCTTGGATAAACCTACTGGAAAAGAGAAAAATGGATCTAGCTTCAATGGATCCTTGGATGGCTCGAAGTTCTTGAAGCAGAATCATGACACGAAAACAAGTTCAAGTAAGATCATCACTTGAAATAAGATTGTTATAGTTATAGAAATTGAACCAAAGTTTGAATATGATTATTACCTTGTATTAGAATGATAACCTACTGTAAGAAACAAAGATTTCTTGAGGTTGGATGATCACCTTACAAGATTGGAAGTGAGCTAGCAAACTTGAAAGTATTCTTGATTTTATGAAACTAGAACTTTTAGAATTTATGAAGAACACTTAGAACTTGAAGATAGAACTTGAGAGAGATCAATTAGATGAAGAAAATTGAAGAATGAAAGTGTTTGTAGGTGTTTTTGGTCGTTGGTGTATGGATTAGATATAAAGGATATGTTATTTTGTTTTCATGTAAATAAGTCATGAATGATTACTCATATTTTTGTAATTTTATGAGATATTTCATGCTAGTTGCCAAATGATGGTTCCCACATGTGTTAGGTGACTCACATGGGCTGCTAAGAGCTGATCATTGGAGTGTATATACCAATAGTACATACATCTAAAAGCTGTGTATTGTACGAGTACGAATACGGGTGCATACGAGTAGAATTGTTGATGAAACTGAACGAGGATCTAATTGTAAGCATTTTTGCTAAGTAGAAGTATTTTGATAAGTGTCTTGAAATTTTTCAAAAGTGTATGAATACATATTAAAACACTACATGTATATACATTTTAACTGAGTCGTTAAGTCATCGTTAGTCGTTACATGTAAATGTTGTTTTGAAACCTTTAGGTTAACGATCTTGTTAAATGTTGTTAACCCAATGTTTATAATATCAAAAGAGATTTTAAATTATTATATTATCATGATATTATGATGTACGAATATCTCTTAATATGATATATATACATTAAATGTCGTTACAACGATAAACGTTACATATATGTCTCGTTTCAAAATCATTAAGTTAGTAGTCTTGTTTTTACATATGTAGTTCATTGTTAATATAATTAATGATATGTTTACTTATCATAATATCATGTTAACTATATATATAACCATATATATGTCATCATATAGTTTTTTACAAGTTTTAACGTTCGTGAATCACCGGTCAACTTGGGTGGTCAATTGTCTATATGAAACCTATTTCAATTAATCAAGTCTTAACAAGTTTGATTGCTTAACATGTTGGAAACATTTAATCATGTAAATATCAATCTCAATTAATATATATATACATGGAAAAGTTCGGGTCACTACAGTACCTACCCGTTAAATAAATTTCGTCCCGAAATTTTAAGCTGTTGAAGGTGTTGACGAATCTTCTGGAAATAGATGCGGGTATTTCTTCTTCATCTGATCTTCCCACTCCCAGGTGAACTCGGGTCCTCTACGAGCATTCCATCAAACCTTAACAATTGGTATCTTGTTTTGCTTAAGTCTTTTAACCTCACGATCCATTATTTCGACGGGTTCTTCGATGAATTGAAGTTTTTCGTTGATTTGGATTTCATCTAACGGAATAGTGAGATCTTCTTTAGCAAAACATTTCTTCAAATTCGAGACGTGGAAAGTGTTATGTACAGCCGCGAGTTGTTGAGGTAACTCAAGTCGGTAAGCTACTGGTCCGACACGATCAATAATCTTGAATGGTCCAATATACCTTGGATTTAATTTCCCTCGTTTACCAAATCGAACAACGCCTTTCCAAGGTGCAACTTTAAGCATGACCATCTCTCCAATTTCAAATTCTATATCTTTTCTTTTAATGTCAGCGTAGCTCTTTTGTCGACTTTGGGCGGTTTTCAACCGTTGTTGAATTTGGATGATCTTCTCGGTAGTTTCTTGTATAATCTCCGGACCCGTAATCTATCTATCCCCCACTTCACTCCAAAAAATTGGAGACCTGCACTTTCTACCATAAAGTGCTTCAAACGGTGCCATCTCAATGCTTGAATGGTAGCTGTTGTTGTAGGAAAATTCTGCAAATGGTAGATGTCGATCCCAACTGTTTCCGAAATCAATAACACATGCTCGTAGCATGTCTTCAAGCGTTTGTATTGTCCTTTCGCTCTGCCCATCAGTTTGTGGATGATAGGCAGTACTCATGTCTAGACGAGTTCCTAATGCTTGCTGTAATGTCTGCCAGAATCTTGAAATAAATCTGCCATCCCTATCAGAGATAATAGAGATTGGTATTCCATGTTTGGAGATGACTTCCTTCAAATACAGTCGTGCTAACTTCTCCATCTTGTCATCTTCTCTTATTGGCAGGAAGAGTGCTGATTTGGTGAGACGATCAACTATTACCCAAATAGTATCAAAACCACTTGCAGTCCTTGGCAATTTAGTGATGAAATCCATGGTAATGTTTTCCCATTTCCATTCCGGGATTTCGGGTTGTTGAAGTAGACCTGATGGTTTCTGATGCTCAGCTTTGACCTTAGAACACGTCAAACATTCTCCTACGTATTTAGCAACATCGGCTTTCATACCCGGCCACCAAAAATGTTTCTTGAGATCCTTGTACATCTTCCCCGTTCCAGGATGTATTGAGTATCTGGTTTTATGAGCTTCTCTAAGTACCATTTCTCTCATATCTCCAAATTTTGGTACCCAAATCCTTTCAGCCCTATACCGGGTTCCGTCTTCTCGAATATTAAGATGCTTCTCCGATCCTTTGGGTATTTCATCCTTTAAATTTCCCTCTTTTAAAACTCCTTGTTGTGCCTCCTTTATTTGAGTAGTAAGGTTATTATGAATCATTATATTCATAGATTTTACTCGAATGGGTTCTCTGTCCTTCCTGCTTAAGGCATCGGCTACCACATTTGCCTTCCCCGGGTGGTAACGAATCTCAAAGTCGTAATCATTCAACAATTCAATCCACCTACGCTGCCTCATATTCAGTTGTTTCTGATTAAATATGTGTTGAAGACTTTTGTGGTCGGTATATATAATACTTTTGACCCCATATAAGTAGTGCCTCCAAGTCTTTAATGCAAAAACAACCGCGCCTAATTCCAAATCATGCGTCGTATAATTTTGTTCGTGAATCTTCAATTGTCTAGACGCATAAGCAATCACCTTCGTTCGTTGCATTAATACACAACCGAGACCTTGCTTTGATGCGTCACAATAAATCACAAAATCATCATTCCCTTCAGGCAATGACAATATAGGTGCCGTAGTTAGCTTTTTCTTCAATAACTGAAACGCTTTCTCTTGTTCATCATTCCATTCAAATTTCTTCCCTTTATGCGTTAATGCAGTCAAGGGTTTTGCTATTCTGGAAAAGTCTTGGATGAACCTTCTGTAGTAACCAGCTAGTCCTAAAAACTGGCGTATGTGTTTCGGAGTTTTCGGGGTTTCCCACTTTTCAACAGTTTCTATCTTTGCCAGATCCACCTTAATACCTTCTTTGTTCACTATGTGACCGAGGAATTGAACTTCTTCCAACCAAAATGCACACTTTGAATACTTAGCGTACAATTTTTCCTTCCTCAATACTTCTAACACCTTTCTCAAATGTTCACCGTGTTCTTGGTCATTCTTTGAGTAAATAAGTATGTCATCAATGAAAACAATGACAAACTTGTCAAGGTATGGTCCACACACTCGGTTCATAAGGTCCATGAACACAGCTGGTGCATTAGTTAAACCAAACGGCATGACCATAAACTCATAATGACCGTAACGTGTTCTGAAAGCAGTCTTTGGAATATCATCTTCTTTCACCCGCATTTGATGATACCCGGAACGTAAGTCAATCTTTGAATAAACAGACGAGCCTTGTAGTTGATCAAATAAGTCGTCGATTCTCGGTAGTGGGTAGCGGTTCTTGATGGTAAGTTTGTTCAACTCTCGGTAGTCGATACACAACCTGAATGTACCATCTTTCTTCTTGACAAACAAAACAGGAGCTCCCCACGGTGATGTGCTTGGTCGAATGAAACCACGCTCTAAAAGTTCTTGTAATTGGCTTTGCAGTTCTTTCATCTCGCTGGGTGCGAGTCTGTAAGGAGCACGAGCTATTGGTGCAGCTCCTGGTACAAGATCTATTTGAAATTCAACGGATCGATGTGGGGGTAATCCCGGTAATTCTTTCGGAAATACATCGGGAAATTCTTTTGCAATGGGAACATCATTGATGCTCTTTTCTTCAGTTTGTACTTTCTCGATGTGTGCTAGAACAGCATAGCAACCTTTTCTTATTAGTTTTTGTGCCTTCAAATTACTAATAAGATGTAGCTTCGTGTTGCCCTTTTCTCCGTACACCATTAAGGGTTTTCCTTTTTCTCGTATAATGCGAATTGCATTTTTGTAACAAACGATCTCTGCTTTCACTTCTTTCAACCAGTCCATACCGATTATCACATCAAAACTCCCTAACTCTACTGGTATCAAATCAATCTTAAATGTTTCGCTAACCAGTTTAATTTCTCGATTCCGACATATATTATCTGCTGAAATTAATTTACCATTTGCTAATTCGAGTAAAAATTTACTATCCAAAGGCGTCAATGGACAACTTAATTTAGCACAAAAATCCCTACTCATATAGCTTCTATCCGCACCCGAATCAAATAAAACGTAAGCAGATTTATTGTCAATAAGAAACGTACCCGTAACAAGCTCCGGGTCTTCCTGTGCCTCTGCCGCATTAATATTGAAAACTCTTCCGCAGCCTTGTCCATTCGTGTTCTCCTGGTTCGGGCAATTTCTAATAATGTGGCCCAGTTTTCCACATTTATAACAAACTACATTGGCATAACTTGCTCCGACACTACTTGCTCCGCCATTACTCGTTCCGACACCATTTGTTCCTTTCGTTCTATTAACCCCTGGTCCGTAGACCTCACACTTCGCCGCGCTATGACCATTTCTTTTACACTTGTTGCAAAATTTGGTGCAGAACCCCGAGTGATACTTTTCACACCTTTGGCATAGCTGCTTCTGATTGTTGTTGTTGTTGCGGTTATTATTGTTGTTGGGATGATTGTTGTAGTTGCTGTTGCTGTTGTTGTTGTTGTTGTTGTTGGGCCGTTTGTTGTAGTTGCGATTGATGTTGCGATTGTTGGGATAATTGTTGCGATTATTGTTGTAATTGCTGTTGTTGTTGTATTGGTGATTCTTATCACCGTTTTCCTCCCACTTTCTTTTGACTTGCTTCACATTGGTCTCTTCAGCAGTCTGTTCTTTAATTCTTTCTTCAATCTGGTTCACTAGTTTGTGAGCCATTCTACATGCCTGTTGTATGGAGGCGGGCTCGTGTGAACTTATATCTTCTTGGATTCTTTCCGGTAATCCTTTCACAAACGCGTCGATCTTCTCTTCCTCATCTTCGAATGCTCCCGGACACAATAGGCACAATTCTGTGAATCGTCTTTCATACGTGGTAATATCAAATCCTTGGGTTCGTAACCCTCTAAGTTCTGTCTTGAGCTTATTGACCTCGGTTCTGGGACGGTACTTTTCGTTCATCAAGTGCTTGAATGCTGACCACGGTAGTGCGTACGCATCGTCTTGTCCCACTTGCTCTAGATAGGTATTCCACCATGTTAACGCAGAACCTGTTAAGGTATGCGTAGCGTACTTCACTTTGTCCTCTTCAGTACTCTTACTTATGGCAAACACCGATTCGACCTTCTCGGTCCACCGTTTCAATCCGATCGGTCCTTCGGTTCCATCAAATTCCAAAGGTTTGCAGGCAGTGAATTCTTTGTAGGTGCATCCTACACGATTTCCTGTACTGCTAGATCCAAGGTTATTGTTGGTATGTAGCGTAGCCTGTACTGCGGCTATGTTTGAAGCTAGAAAAGTACGGAATTCCTCTTCATTCATATTCACGGTGTGTCGAGTAGTCGGTGCCATTTCCTTCAAAATAGTCAAATGGAACAAGTTAATCATACAGAATATTAAGAGTAGTTAATAGTATTTCGTAGCATAATATGAACTCATTTATAAAAGCTTTTTCTTCATATTAGCGTTTTATAAGTTTAAATTCGGGTAGTACCTACCCGTTAAGTTCATACTTAATAGCTAATATACAATTCAACTACTACAATTCTATATGAAAAACTGATTATAATAATATTTCGCGTTCAAACTTTTATACAATATTTTACAAACTTACAATACCGCTTATTTTACATAAAGCATGAAATATAGCACACAATAACTTTGATACAAGATAGTTGTCAAGATAATTCTAGCTAGTACACAAGTCGTTCAGCAAAGGCAATAAAGACACGTAATTCATACGTCCAGAAACAAGTCATGCATTCTGGTTTTACTAGGACTACTTCCCATCCTTGGTCTTGTGCAACATAACCGTTATGGCCGTTGATAAGACAGCGTGTTGTAACGTCGTCAAAGGGATGAGGGTTACGTAATGTCCAACAGTCCCGTAATAATCTAAAAACCTCATTTCTTACCCCAATTACCGACTCCGTCACTTGTGGAAACGTTTTGTTTAATAGTTGTAGCCCGATGTTCTTGTTCTCATTTTGGTGAGAAGCGAACATTACTAATCCGTAAGCATAACATGCTTCTTTATGTTGCATGTTAGCCGCTTTTTCTAAATCACGAAGTCCAATATTCGGATATATTGAGTCAAAATAATTTCTTAACCCATTGCGTAAAATAGCATTTGGGTTCCCCGCAATATATGCGTCAAAGTAAACACATCGTAACTTATGGGTTTCCCAATGTGATATCCCCCATCTTTCAAACGAAAGTCTCTTATAAACCAAGACATTCTTGGAACGTTCTTCGAATGTCTTACAAACTGATCTCGCCTTAAATAGTTGTGCCGAGGAATTCTGGCCGACTCTAGACAAGATTTCATCAATCATGTCTCCGGGTAGGTCTCTTAAAATATTGGGTTGTCTATCCATTTTGTGTTTTTAAACTGTAAAATAGACAAGAGTTAGATTCATAGAAAAATACTTATTAATACAAGCAATTTTTACATATATCATAAAGCATAAGAACACTATATTACATATATTACACCACACGAATACAACTATCTTATTCCGACTCGCTCGTTTCTTCTTCTTCAGTTTTGGTTCGTTTTGCCAAGTTTCTAGGGATATATGATGTTCCCCTAATACGAGCCGTCGTTGTCCACATTGGTTTAGAAAAACCTGGTGGTTTAGAGGTTCCCGGCTCATTGTTACAACTTAAGGACTTCGGGGGTTGACGATACATATAAAGTTCATCGGGGTTGGAATTAGATTTCTCTATTTTTATGCCCTTTCCCTTATTATTTTCTTTTGCCTTTTTAAATTCAGTTGGGGTAATTTCTATAACATCATCGGAATTCTCGTCGGAATCCGATTCATCGGAGAATTGGTAATCCTCCCAATATTTTGCTTCCTTGGCGGAAACACCATTGACCATGATTAACCTTGGTCGGTTGGTTGAGGATTCTCTTTTACTTAACCGTTTTATTATTTCCCCCACCGATTCTATTTCTTCTTCCGGTTCCGATTCTTCTTCCGGTTCCGATTCTTCTTCCGGTTCCGACTCTTCTTCCGGTTCCTCTTCGGGAACTTGTGAATCAGTCCACGAATCATTCCAATTTACATTTAACTCTTCATTATTATTAGGTGAGTCAATGGGACTTGTTCTAGAGGTAGACATCTATCACATAATATCAAACACGATAAGAGATTAATATATCACATAATATTCATATGTTAAAAATATATAGTTTCCAACAAAAATGTTAAGCAATCATTTTTAAAGAAAACACGGTCGAAGTCCAGACTCACTAATGCATCCTAACAAACTCGATAAGACACACTAATGCAAATTTTCTGGTTCTCTAAGACCAACGCTCGGATACCAACTGAAATGTCCCGTTCTTATTGATTAAAAACGTTCCATATTAATTGATTTCGTTGCGAGGTTTTGACCTCTATATGAGACATTTTTCAAAGACTGCATTCATTTTTAAAACAAACCATAACCTTTATTTCATAGATAAAGGTTTTAAAAACTTTACGTAGATTATCAAATAATGATAATCTAAAATATCCTGTTTACACACGACCATTACATAATGGTTTACAATACAAATATGTTACAACAAAATAAGTTTCTTGAATGCAGTTTTTACACAATATCATACAAGCATGGACTCCAAATCTCGTCCTTATTTAAGTATGCGACAGCGGAAGCTCTTAATAATCACCTGAGAATAAACATGCTTAAAACGTCAACAAAAATGTTGGTGAGTTATAGGTTTAACCTATATATATCAAATCATAATAATAGACCACAAGATTTCATATTTCAATACACATCCCATACATAGAGATAAAAATCATTCATATGGTGAACACCTGGTAACCGACAATGACAAGATACATATATAAGAATATCCCCATCATTCCGGGACACCCTTCGGATATGATATAAATTTCGAAGTACTAAAGCATCCGGTACTTTGGATGGGGTTTGTTAGGCCCAATAGATCTATCTTTAGGATTCGCGTCAATTAGGGTGTCTGTTCCCTAATTCTTAGATTACCAGACTTAATAAAAAGGGGCATATTCGATTTCGATAATTCAACCATAGAATGTAGTTTCACGTACTTGTGTCTATTTTGTAAATCATTTATAAAACCTGCATGTATTCTCATCCCAAAAATATTAGATTTTAAAAGTGGGACTATAACTCACTTTCACAGATTTTTACTTCGTCGGGAAGTAAGACTTGACCACTGGTTGATTCACGAACCTATAACAATATATACATATATATCAAAGTATGTTCAAAATATATTTACAACACTTTTAATATATTTTGATGTTTTAAGTTTATTAAGTCAGCTGTCCTCGTTAGTAACCTACAACTAGTTGTCCACAGTTAGATGTACAGAAATAAATCGATAAATATTATCTTGAATCAATCCACGACCCAGTGTATACGTATCTCAGTATTGATCACAACTCAAACTATATATATTTTGGAATCAACCTCAACCCTGTATAGCTAACTCCAACATTCACATATAGAGTGTCTATGGTTGTTCCGAAATATATATAGATGTGTCGACATGATAGGTCGAAACATTGTATACGTGTCTATGGTATCTCAAGATTACATAATATATAATACAAGTTGATTAAGTTATGGTTGGAATAGATTTGTTACCAATTTTCACGTAGCTAAAATGAGAAAAAATATCCAATCTTGTTTTACCCATAACTTCTTCATTTTAAATCCGTTTTGAGTGAATCAAATTGCTATGGTTTCATATTGAACTCTATTTTATGAATCTAAACAAAAAAAGTATAGGTTTCTAGTCGGAAAAATAAGTTACAAGTCGTTTTTGTAAAGGTAGTCATTTCAGTCGAAAGAACGACGTCTAGATGACCATTTTAGAAAACATACTTCCACTTTGAGTTTAACCATAATTTTTGGATATAGTTTCATGTTCATAATAAAAATCATTTTCTCCGAATAACAACTTTTAAATCAAAGTTTATCATAGTTTTTAATTAACTAACCCAAAACAGCCCGCGGTGTTACTACGACGGCGTAAATCCGGTTTTACGGTGTTTTTCGTGTTTCCAGGTTTTAAATCATTAAGTTAGCATATCATATAGATATAGAACATGTGTTTAGTTGATTTTAAAAGTCAAGTTAGAAGGATTAACTTTTGTTTGCGAACAAGTTTAGAATTAACTAAACTATGTTCTAGTGATTACAAGTTTAAACCTTCGAATAAGATAGCTTTATATGTATGAATCGAATGATGTTATGAACATCATTACAACCTTAAGTTCCTTGGATAAACCTACTGGAAAAGAGAAAAATGGATCTAGCTTCAATGGATCCTTGGATGGCTCGAAGTTCTTGAAGCAGAATCATGACACGAAAACAAGTTCAAGTAAGATCATCACTTGAAATAAGATTGTTATAGTTATAGAAATTGAACCAAAGTTTGAATATGATTATTACCTTGTATTAGAATGATAACCTACTGTAAGAAACAAAGATTTCTTGAGGTTGGATGATCACCTTACAAGATTGGAAGTGAGCTAGCAAACTTGAAAGTATTCTTGATTTTATGAAACTAGAACTTTTAGAATTTATGAAGAACACTTAGAACTTGAAGATAGAACTCGAGAGAGATCAATTAGATGAAGAAAATTGAAGAATGAAAGTGTTTGTAGGTGTTTTTGGTCGTTGGTGTATGGATTAGATATAAAGGATATGTTATTTCGTTTTCATGTAAATAAGTCATGAATGATTACTCATATTTTTGTAATTTTATGAGATATTTCATGCTAGTTGCCAAATGATGGTTCCCACATGTGTTAGGTGACTCACATGGGCTGCTAAGAGCTGATCATTGGAGTGTATATACCAATAGTACATACATCTAAAAGCTGTGTATTGTACGAGTACGAATACGGGTGCATACGAGTAGAATTGTTGATGAAACTGAACGAGGATCTAATTGTAAGCATTTTTGCTAAGTAGAAGTATTTTGATAAGTGTCTTGAAATTTTTCAAAAGTGTATGAATACATATTAAAACACTACATGTATATACATTTTAACTGAGTCGTTAAGTCATCGTTAGTCGTTACATGTAAATGTTGTTTTGAAACCTTTAGGTTAACGATCTTGTTAAATGTTGTTAACCCAATGTTTATAATATCAAAAGATATTTTAAATTATTATATTATCATGATATTATGATGTACGAATATCTCTTAATATGATATATATACATTAAATGTCGTTACAACGATAAACGTTACATATATGTCTCGTTTCAAAATCATTAAGTTAGTAGTCTTGTTTTTACATATGTAGTTCATTGTTAATATAATTAATGATATGTTTACTTATCATAATATCATGTTAACTATATATATAACCATATATATGTCATCATATAGTTTTTTACAAGTTTTAACGTTCGTGAATCACCGGTCAACTTGGGTGGTCAATTGTCTATATGAAACCTATTTCAATTAATCAAGTCTTAACAAGTTTGATTGCTTAACATGTTGGAAACATTTAATCATGTAAATATCAATCTCAATTAATATATATATACATGGAAAAGTTCGGGTCACTACATGATGTTCATAACATCATTCGATTCATACATATAAAGCTATCTTATTCGAAGGTTTAAACTTGTAATCACTAGAACATAGTTTAGTTAATTCTAAACTTGTTCGCAAACAAAAGTTAATCCTTCTAACTTGACTTTTAAAATCAACTAAACACATGTTCTATATCTATATGATATGCTAACTTAATGATTTAAAATCTGGAAACATGAAAAACACCGTAAAACCGGATTTACGCCGTCGTAGTAACACCGCGGGCTGTTTTGGATTAGTTAATTAAAAACTATGATAAACTTTGATTTAAAAGTTGTTATTCTGAGAAAATGATTTTTATTATGAACATGAAACTATATCCAAAAATTATGGTTAAACTCAAAGTGGAAGTATGTTTTCTAAAATGGTCATCTAGACGTCGCTCTTTCGACTGAAATGACTACCTTTACAAAAACGACTTGTAACTTATTTTTCAGACTATAAACCTATAATTTTTCTGTTTAGATTCATAAAATAGAGTTCAATATGAAACCATAGCAATTTGATTCACTCAAAACGGATTTAAAATGAAGAAGTTATGGGTAAAACAAGATTGGATAATTTTTCTCATTTTAGCTACGTGAAAATTGGTAACAAATCTATTCCAACCATAACTTAATCAACTTGTATTGTATATTATGTAATCTTGAGATACCATAGACACGTATACAATGTTTCGACCTATCATGTCGACACATCTATATATATTTCGGAACAACCATAGACACTCTATATGTGAATGTTGGAGTTAGCTATACAGGGTTGAGGTTGATTCCAAAATATGTATAGTTTGAGTTGTGATCAATACTGAGATACGTATACACTGGGTCATGGATTGATTCAAGATAATATTTATCAATTTATTTCTGTATATCTAACTGTGGACAACTAGTTGTAGGTTACTAACGAGGACAGCTGACTTAATAAACTTAAAACATCAAAATATATTAAAAGTGTTGTAAATATATTTTGAACATACTTTGATATATATGTATATATTGTTATAGGTTCGTGAATCAACCAGTGGCCAACTTCCCGACGAAGTAAAAATCTGTGAAAGTGAGTTATAGTCCCACTTTTAAAATCTAATATTTTTGGGATGAGAATACATGCAGGTTTTATAAATGATTTACAAAATAGACACAAGTACGTGAAACTACATTCTATGGTGGAATTATCGAAATCGAATATGCCCCTTTTTATTAAGTCTGGTAATCTAAGAATTAGGGAACAGACACCCTAATTGACGTGAATCCTAAAGATAGATCTATTGGGCCTAACAAACCCCATCCAAAGTACCGGATGCTTTAGTACTTCAAAATTTATATCATATCCGAAGGGTGTCCCGGAATGATGGGGATATTCTTATATATGCATCTTGTTAATGTCGGTTACCAGGTGTTCACCATATGAATGATTTTTATCTCTATGTATGGGATGTGTATTGAAATATGAAATCTTGTGGTCTATTGTTACGATTTGATATATATAGGTTAAACCTACAGCTCACCAACATTTTTGTTGATGTTTTAAGCATGTTTATTCTCAGGTGATTATTAAGAGCTTCCGCTGTCGCATACTTAAATAAGGACGAGATTTGGAGTCCATGCTTGTATGATATTGTGTAAAAACTGCATTCAAGAAACTTATTTTGTTGTAACATATTTGTATTGTAAACCATTATGTAATGGTCGTGTGTAAACAGGATATTTTAGATTATCATTATTTGATAATCTACGTAAAGCTTTTTAAACCTTTATTGATGAAATAAAGGTTATGGTTTGTTTTAAAATGAATGCAGTCTTTGAAAAACGTCTCATATAGAGGTCAAAACCTCGCAACGAAATCAATTAATATGGGACATTTTTTAATCAATAAGAACGGGACATTTCAGTTGGTATCCGAGCGTTGGTCTTAGAGAACCAGAAAATTTACATTAGTGTGTCTTATCGAGTTTGTTAGGATGCATTAGTGAGTCTGGACTTCGACCGTGTTTTCTTTAAAAATGATTGCTTAACATTTTTGTTGGAAACTATATATTTTTAACATATGAATATTATGTGATATATTAATCTCTTAACGTGTTTGGTATTATGTGATAGATGTCTACCTCTAGAACAAGTCCCATTGACTCACCTAATAATAATGAAGAGTCAAATGTAAATTGGAATGATTCGTGGACTGATTCACAAGTTCCCGAAGAGGAACCGGAAGAAGAGTCGGAACCGGAAGAAGAATCGGAACCGGAAGAAGAATCGGAACCGGAAGAAGAAATAGAACCGGTGGGGGAAATAATAAAACGGTTAAGTAAAAGAGAATCCTCAACCAACCGACCAAGGTTAATTATGGTCAATGGTGTTTCTGCCAAGGAAGCAAAATATTGGGAGGATTACCAATTTTCCGATGAATCAGATTCCGACGAGAATTCCGATGATGTTATAGAAATTACCCCAACTGAATTTAAAAAGGCAAAAGAAAATAATAAGGGAAAGGGCATAAAAATAGAGAAATCTAATTCCAACCCCGATGAACTTTATATGTATCGTCAACCCCCGAAGTCCTTAAGTTGTAACAATGACCCGGGAACCTCTAAACCACCAGGTTTTTCTAAACCAATGTGGACAATGACGGCTCGTATTAGGGGAACATCATATATCCCTAGAAACTTGGCAAAACGAACCAAAACCGAACAAGAAGAAACGAGCGAGTCGGAATAAGATAGTTGTATTCGTGTGGTGTAATATATGTAATATAGTGTGCTTATGCTTTATGATATATGTAAAAATTGCTTGTATTAATAAGTATTTTTTTTTATGAATCTAACTCTTGTCTATTTTACAGTAAAAAAACACAAAATGGATAGACAACCAAATATTTTAAGAGACCTACCCGGATACATGATTGATGAAATCTTGTCTAGAGTCGGTCAGAATTCCTCGGCACAACTATTTAAGGGGAGATCAGTTTGTAAGACATTCGAAGAACGTTCCAAGAATGCCTTGGTTTATAAAAGGCTTTCGTTCGAAAGATGGGGAATATCACATTAGGAAATCCATAAGTTACGATGTGTTTACTTTGACACATATATTGTGGGGAACCCAAATGCTATTTTACGCAATGGGTTAAGAAATTATTTTGACTCAATATATCCGAATATTGGACTTCGTGATTTAGAAAAAAGCGGCTAACATGCAACATAAAGAAGCATGTTATGCTTACGGATTAGTAATGTTCGCTTCTCACCAAAGTGAGAACAAGAACATCGGGCTACAACTATTAAACAAAACGTTCCCACAAGTGACGGAGTCGGTAATTGGGGTAAGAAATGAGGTTTTTAGATTGTTACGGGACTATTGGACATTACGTAACCCTCGTCCCTTTGACGACGTTACAACACGCTGTCTTATCAACGGCCATAACGGTTATGTTCCACAAGACCAAGGATGGGAAGTAGTCCTAGTAAAACTAGAATGCATGACTTGTTTCTGGACGTATGAATTACGTATATTTATTGCCTTTGCTAAACGACTTGTGTACTAGCTAGAATTATCTTCACAACCATCTTGTATCAAATTTATTGTGTGCTATATTTCATGCTATATGTAAAATAAGCGGTATTGTAAGTTTGTAAAATATTGTGTAAAAGTTTGAACGCGAAATATTATTATAATCAGTTTTTCATATAGAATTGTAGTAGTGGAATTGTATATTAGCTACTAAGTATGAACTTAACGGGTAGGTACTACCCGAATTTAAACTTATAAAACGCTAATATGAAGAAAAAGCTTTTATAAATGAGTTCATATTATGCTACGAAATACTATTAACTACTCTTAATATTCTGTATGATTAACTTGTTCCATTTGACTATTTTGAAGGAAATGGCACCGACTACTCGACTCACCGTGAATATGAATGAAGAGGAATTCCGTACTTTTCTAGCTTCAAACATAGCCGCAGTACAGGCTGCGCTACATACCAACAATAACCTTGGATCTAGCAGTACAGGAAATCATGTAGGATGCACCTACAAAGAATTCACTGCCTGCAAACCTTTAGAATTTGATGGAACCGAAGGACCGATCGGATTGAAACGGTGGACCGAGAAGGTCGAATCGGTGTTTGCCATAAGTAAGTGTACTGAAGAGGACAAAGTGAAGTACGCTACACATACCTTCACAGGTTCTGCGTTAACATGGTGGAATACCTATCTAGAGCAAGTAGGACAAGACGATGCGTACGCACTACCGTGGTCAGCATTCAAGCACTTGATGAACGAGAAGTACCATCCCAGAACCGAGGTCAATAAGCTCAAGACAGAACTTATAGGGTTACGAACCCAAGGATTTGATATTACCACGTACGAAAGACGATTCACAGAATTGTGCCTATTTTGTCCGGGAGCATTCGAAGATGAGGAAGAGAAGATCGACGCGTTTGTGAAAGGATTACCGAAAAGAATCCAAGAAGATATAAGTTCACACAAGCCCGCCTCCATACAACAGGCATGTAGAATGGCTCATAAACTAGTGAGCCAGATTGAAGAAAGAATTAAAGAACAGACTGCTGAAGAGGCCAATGTGAAGCAAGTCAAAAGAAAGTGGGAGGAAAACGGTGATAAGAATCACCAATACAACAACAACATCAATTACAACAATAATCGCAACAATTATCCCAACAATCGCAGCATCAATCGCAACTACAACAAACGGCCCAACAACAACAACAACAACAACAACAACAACAACAACAACAACAACATCAACTACAACAATCATCCCAACAACAATAATAACCGCAACAACAACAACAATCAGAAGCAGCTATGCCAAAGGTATGAAAAGTATCACTCGGGGTTCTGCACCAAATTTTGCAACAAGTGTAAAAGAAATGGTCATAGCGCGGCGAAGTGTGAGGTCTACGGACCAGGGGTTAATAGAACGAAAGGAACAAATGGTGTCGGAACGAGTAATGGCGGAGCAAGTAGTGTCGGAGCAAGTTATGCCAATGTAGTTTGTTATAAATGTGGAAAACCGGGCCACATTATTAGAAATTGCCCGAACCAGGAGAACACGAATGGACAAGGCCGCGGAAGAGTTTTCAATATTAATGCGGCAGAGGCACAGGAAGACCCGGAGCTTGTTACGGGTACGTTTCTTATTGACAATAAATCTGCTTACGTTTTATTTGATTCGGGTGCGGATAGAAGCTATATGAGTTGAGATTTTTGTGCTAAATTAAGTTGTCCATTGACACCTTTGGATAGTAAATTTTTACTCGAATTAGCAAATGGTAAATTAATTTCAGCAGATAATATATGTCGGAATCGAGAAATTAAACTAGTTAGCGAAACATTTAAGATTGATTTGATACCAGTAGAGTTAGGGAGTTTTGATGTGATAATCGGTATGGACTGGTTGAAAGAAGTGAAAGCATAGATTGTTTGTTACGAAAATACAATTCGCATTATACGAGAAAAAGGTAAACCCTTAATGGTGTACGGAGAAAAGGGCAACATGAAGCTACATCTTATTAGTTATTTGAAGGCACAAAAACTAATAAGAAAAGGTTGTTATGCTGTTCTAGCACACGTCAAGAAAGTACAAACTGAAGAAAAGAGCATCAATGATGTTCCCATTGCAAAAGAATTTCCCGATGTATTTCTGAAAGAATTACCGGGATTACCCCCACATCGATCCGTTGAATTTCAAATAGATCTTGTACCAGGAGCTACACTAATAGCTCGTGCTCCTTACAGACTCGCACCCAGCGAGATGAAAGAACTGCAAAGCCAATTACAAGAACTTTTAGAGCGTGGTTTCATTCGACCAAGCACATCACCGTGGGGAGCTCCTGTTTTGTTTATCAAGAAGAAAGATGGTACATTCAGTGTGTATCGACTACCGAGAGTTGAACAAACTTACCATCAAGAACCGCTACCCACTACCGAGAATCGACGACTTATTTGATCAACTACAAGGCTCGTCTGTTTATTCAAAGATTGACTTACGTTCCGGGTATCATCAAATGCGGGTGAAAGAAGATGATATTCCAAAGACTGCTTTCAGAACACGTTACGGTCATTACGAGTTTATGGTCATGCCGTTTGGTTTAACTAATACACCAGCTGTGTTCATGGACTTTATGAACCGAGTGTGTGGACTATACCTTGACAAGTTTGTCATTGTTTTCATTGATGACATACTTATTTACTCAAAGAATGACCAAGAACACGGTGAACATTTGAGAAAGGTGTTAGAAGTATTGAGGAAGGAAGAATTGTACGCTAAGTTTTCAAAGTGTGCATTTTGGTTGGAAGAAGTTCAATTCCTCGGTCACATAGTGAACAAAGAAGGTATTAAGGTGGATCCGGCAAAGATAGAAACTGTTGAAAAGTGGGAAACCCCGAAAACTCCGAAACACATACGCCAGTTTTTAGGACTAGCTGGTTACTACAGAAGGTTCATCCAAGACTTTTCTAGAATAGCAAAACCCTTGACTGCATTAACGCATAAAGGGAAGAAATTTGAATGGAATGATGAACAAGAGAAAGCGTTTCAGTTATTGAAGAAAAAGCTAACTACGGCACCTATATTGTCATTGCCTGAAGGGAATGATGATTTTGTGATTTATTGTGACGCATCAAAGCAAGGTCTCGGTTGTGTATTAATGCAACGAACGAAGGTGATTGCTTATGCATCTAGACAATTGAAGATTCATGAACAAAATTATACGACGCATGATTTGGAATTAGGCGCGGTTGTTTTTGCATTAAAGACTTGGAGGCACTACTTATATGGGGTCAAAAGTATTATATATACCGACCACAAAAGTCTTCAACACATATTTAATCAGAAACAACTGAATATGAGGCAGCGTAGGTGGATTGAATTGTTGAATGATTACGATTTTGAGATTCGTTACCACCCGGGGAAGGCAAATGTGGTAGCCGATGCCTTGAGCAGGAAGGACAGAGAACCCATTCGAGTAAAATCTATGAATATAATGATTCATAATAACCTTACTACTCAAATAAAGGAGGCGCAACAAGGAGTTTTAAAAGAGGGAAATTTAAAGGATGAAATACCCAAAGGATCAGAGAAGCATCTTAATATTCGGGAAGACGGAATCCGGTATAGGGCTGAAAGGATTTGGGTACCAAAATTTGGAGATATGAGAGAAATGGTACTTAGAGAAGCTCATAAAACCAGATACTCAATACATCCTGGAACGGGGAAGATGTACAAGAATCTCAAGAAACATTTTTGGTGGCCGGGTATGAAAGCCGATGTTGCTAAATACATAGGAGAATGTTTGACGTGTTCTAAGGTCAAAGCTGAGCATCAGAAACCATCAGGTCTACTTCAACAACCCGAAATCCCGGAATGGAAATGGGAAAACATTACCATGGATTTCATCACTAAATTGCCAAGGACTGCATGTGGTTTTGATACTATTTGGGTAATAGTTGATCGTCTCACCAAATCAGCACACTTCCTGCCAATAAGAGAAGATGAAAAGATGGAGAAGTTAGCACGACTGTATTTGAAGGAAGTCGTCTCCAGACATGGAATACCAATCTCTATTATCTCTGATAGGGATGGCAGATTTATTTCAAGATTCTGGCAGACATTACAGCAAGCATTAGGAACTCGTCTAGACATGAGTACTGCCTATCATCCACAAACTGATGGGCAGAGCAAAAGGACGATACAAACGCTTGAAGACATGCTACGAGCATGTGTTATTGATTTCGGAAACAGTTGGGATCGACATCTACCGTTAGCAGAATTTTCCTACAACAACAGCTACCATTCAAGCATTGAGATGGCGCTGTTTGAAGAACTTTATGGTAGAAAGTGCAGGTCTCCAATTTGTTGGAGTGAAGTGGGGAATAGACAGATTACGGGTCCGGAGATTATACAAGAAACTACCGAGAAGATCATCCAAATTCAACAACGGTTGAAAACCGCCCAAAGTCGACAAAAGAGCTACGCTGACATTAAAAGAAAAGATATAGAATTTGAAATTGGAGAGATGGTCATGCTTAAAGTTACACCTTGGAAAGGCGTTGTTCGATTTGGTAAACGAGGGAAATTAAATCCAAGGTATATTGGACCATTCAAGATTATTGATCGTGTCGGACCAGTAGCTTACCGACTTGAGTTACCTCAACAACTCGCGGCTGTACATAACACTTTCCACGTCTCAAATTTGAAGAAATGTTTTGCTAAAGAAGATCTCACTATTCCGTTAGATGAAATCCAAATCAACGAAAAACTCCAATTCATCGAAGAACCCGTCGAAATAATGGATCGTGAGGTTAAAAGACTTAAGCAAAACAAGATACCAATTCTACAAGTTCTAGTTACATAAAATCAAGAATACTTTCAAATTTGCTAGCTCACTTCCAATCTTGTAAGGTGATCATCCAACCTCAAGAAATCTTTGTTTCTTACAGTAGGTTATCATTCTAATACAAGGTAATAATCATATTCAAACTTTGGTTCAATTTCTATAACTATAACAATCTTATTTCAAGTGATGATCTTACTTGAACTTGTTTTCGTGTCATGATTCTGCTTCTAGAACTTCGAGCCATCCAAGGATCCGTTGAAGCTAGATCCATTTTTCTATTTTTCAGTAGGTTTATCCAAGGAACTTAAGGTAGTAATGATGTTCATAACATCATTCGATTCATACATATAAAGCTATCTTATTCGAAGGTTTAAACTTGTAATCACTAGAACATAGTTTAGTTAATTCTAAACTTGTTCGCAAACAAAAGTTAATCCTTATAACTTGACTTTTAAAATCAACTAAACACATGTTATATATCTATATGATATGCTAACTTAATGATTTAAAACCTGGAAACACGAAAAACACCGTAAAATCGGATTTACGCCGTCGTAGTAACACAGCGGGCTGTTTTGGGTTAGTTAATTAAAAACTATGATAAACTTTGATTTAAAAGTTGTTATTCTGAGAAAATGATTTTTATTATGAACATGAAACTATATCCAAAAATTATGGTTAAACTCAAAGTGGAAGTATGTTTTCTAAAATGGTCATCTAGACGTCGTTCTTTCGACTGAAATGACTACCTTTACAAAAACGACTTGTAACTTATTTTTCCGACTATAAACCTATACTTTTTCTGTTTAGATTCATAAAATAGAGTTCAATATGAAACCATAGCAATTTGATTCACTCAAAACGGATTTAAAATGAAGAAGTTTTGGGTAAAACAAGATTGGATAATTTTTCTCATTTTAGCTACGTGAAAATTGGTAACAACTCTATTCTAACCATAACTTAATCAAATTGTATTGTATATTATGTAATCTTAAGATACCATAGACACGTATACAATGTTTCGACCTATCATGTCGACACATCTATATATATTTCGGAACAACCATAGACACTCTATATGTGAATGTTGGAGTTAGCTATACAGGGTTGAGGTTGATTCCAAAATATATATAGTTTCAGTTGTGATCAATACTGAGATACGTATACACTGGGTCGTGGATTGATTTAAGATAATATTTATCGATTTATTTCTGTACATCTAACTGTGGACAACTAGTTGTAGGTTACTAACGAGGACAGCTGACTTAATAAACTTAAAACATCAAAATATATCAAATGTGTTGTAAATATATTTTGAACATACTTTGATATATATGTATATATTGTTATAGGTTCGTGAATCAACCAGTGGCCAAGTCTTACTTCCCGACGAAGTAAAAAATCTGTGAAAGTGAGTTATAGTCCCACTTTTAAAATCTAATATTTTTGGGATGAGAATACATGCAGGTTTTATAAATGATTTACAAAATAGACACAAGTACGTGAAACTACATTCTATGGTTGAATTATCGAAATCGAATATGCCCCTTTTTATTAAGTCTGGTAATCTAAGAATTAGGGAACAGACACCCTAATTGACGCGAATCCTAAAGATAGATCTATTGGGCCTAATAAACCCCATCCAAAGTACCGGATGCTTTAGTACTTCGAAATTTATATCATATCCGAAGGGTGTCCCGGAATGATGGGGATATTCTTATATATGCATCTTGTTAATGTCGGTTACCAGGTGTTCACCATATGAATGATTTTTATCTCTATGTATGGGATGTGTATTGAAATATGAAATCTTGTGGTCTATTGTTACGATTTGATATATATAGGTTAAACCTATAGCTCACCAACATTTTTGTTGACGTTTTAAGCATGTTTATTCTCAGGTGATTATTAAGAGCTTCCACTGTCGCATACTTAAATAAGGACGAGATTTGGAGTCCATGCTTGTATGATATTGTGTAAAAACTGCATTCAAGAAACTTATTTTGTTGTAACATATTTGTATTGCAAACCATTATGTAATGGTCGTGTGTAAACAGGATATTTTAGATTATCATTATTTGATAATCTACGTAAAGCTTTTTAAACCTTTATTGATGAAATAAAGGTTATGGTTTATTTTAAAATGAATGCAGTCTTTGAAAAACGTCTCATATAGAGGTCAAAACCTCGCAACGAAATCAATTAATATGGAACGTTTTTTAATCAATAAGAACGGGACATTTCAAAAATGCTTGGAGATGATCAAGTATGATGTTAGGAGTATTTTGAGAGAGAATTTGGAGTGTAAGTATGAGAAAATAGAATGGAAAAATGGGGTGAAATCATAAAAACGAATTTACTTGTTATATAGAGAAAAAAAAAATCCTTAAGTTTGTTTTTTTAGCTCATAAGTCTTCCTAATTGATCCCACATGTTGTTGACTAACAATGGCTGCTAAGAGCAGATAATTGAGGTCTAATAATTGGTATTTATCAATAGTTAATACATCTAGAAGCTGTGTATAATACGGGTACATATACCATAAGTATACGTGTAGAAATCTTGAGGAAATGGAACGAGAATTCAAATATAACTATCTTTTGTGAATATACTTATGCTATTTTATGTATTTAAGCCCTTTAAAAGTGATTAAATACGTATTTATACGATACTTGTATAAGCATTATAGATTATAGGTATATATGTCAAAGAACGTTACGTATAGTTACTGTTTTGAAAACTTAAGTTAGTAGTCTCAAAGTATACTTATAACTCATTGTTATTAGTACACAATGATATGTTAAACCATCCTTGGATCTTGTTAAATATGTATAAATACGTATATGTACACAATCGTATAATTATCGTATGTTATATAGTTTGTGATATCATCGGTCAAATTGGACGGTCAAACGTTGTGTAAAACTCTTTTCAAAAACACAAGACTCAACAATTTGGATTGCTTATCATGTTGGTAATGTTTAATTTATGTAAATATTAATCTTATATGTATAAAACGATCGAAAAAATCCGGGTCATTACAGTACCTACCCGTTAAATAAATTTCGTCCCGAAATTTTAAAGTTGTACCTATTTTGCGTTCTCGGGAAACAAATGTGGGTACTTTTGTTTCATCTGATCCTCTCGTTCCCAAGTAAACTCGGGACCCCTTCAAGCATTCCAACAAACCTTAACGATTGGTATGTTGCTCTGCTTGAGCTGTTTAACTTCACGGTCCATGATTTCGACTGGTTCTTCTATGAATTGTAGTTTCTCGTCGACTTGGATTTCTTCAAGGGGAATGGTGAGGTCTTCCTTTGCAAGACACTTCTTAAGGTTTGAAATATGAAACGTATTATGTACTCCGGCGAGTTGTTGTGGTAACTCGAGTCGATAAGCTACCGGTCCAATACCTTGGGTTCAGTTTACCCCTTTTGCCGAAACGTATTACACCTTTCCAAGGTGACACCTTTAGCATAACCATGTCACTGATATGAAACTCTAGTGGTTTCCTTCGGACATCGGCGTAGCTCTTATGGCGACTACGGGCTGTTTTCAATCTCTCCTTGATTTGTACTATCTTCTCAGTAGTTTCGTGTATGATCTCGGGACCAGTTAATCGTCGATCTCCTACTTCATTCCAACAGATAGGGGATCTACACTTCCTTCCATACAGTGCTTCAAATGGTGCAGCTTTAATGCTCGCATGATAACTATTATTATACGAGAATTCTGCTAATGGTAGATATTTATCCCATCCGTTTCCAAAATCGATCACACATGCCCTGAGCATGTCTTCAAGAGTCTGAATTTTTCTTTCACTCTGCCCGTTAGTTTGCGGATGATATGCGGTACTCATATCCAAACGAGTTTGCAGGGCCTCTTATAGTGATTGCCAGAACTTTGATGTAAATCTACTATCACGATCGGATATAATGGAAATAGGTATTTCATGCCTTGAAACAATTTCCTTTATGTATAATCGTAATAGTTTCTCCATTCTATCCATTTCTTTTATAGGCAAGAAATGTGCAGATTTGGTGAGACGGTCAACTATTACCCAAATGGTGTCATAACCCCATGCAGTCTTGGGTAACTTCGTGATAAAATCCATAGTAATACCGTCCCACTTCCATTCTGGGATTTCTGGTTGTTGAAGTAACCCTGACAGCTTCTGGTGTTCTGCTTTGACTTTGGAACAAGTTAAACATTCCCCGACATATGTTGCAACGTCTGTCTTTAAATTAGGCCACCAATAATGTGTCTTAAGATCTTGATACATCTTTCCAACTCCAGGATGTATCGAGTATCTTGTCTTATGTGCCTCGTTCAATATCAACTTCCTTAATCCACCCAACTTTGGTACCCATATACATTTTGCAAAATATCGAATTCCATCTCCCCGTATAATAAGTTGCTCCTCATACTTCTTCATTTTTTCATTTCCTATGTTTTCTTTAGTAAGAGCTTCTCGTTGAGCCTCTTTGATTTGTGAGTTGAGATTCATGCGAATTTTTATGTTCATCGCTCGTACTCGAATTGGCTCTCGTTCCTTTCTGCTTAGAGCGTCGGCCACTACATTCGCTTTCCCGGGATGATAGCGAATCTCACAATCATAGTCATTTATCAGCTCGACCTACCTACGTTGCCTCATGTTCAGCTGTTTTTGATCGAAAAGATGTTGAAGGCTTTTATGATCGGTAAACACAGTACATTTAACCCCATATAAGTAGTGTCTCCATATCTTCAATGCAAACACTACTGCTCCCAGTTCTAGATCATGCGTCGTATAATTTCGCTCATGAATCTTCAATTGTCGGGATGCGTACGCAATAACTTTTTTCGTTGCATAAGGACGCAACCAAAACCTTGTCGCGAAGCGTCACAATATATCTCAAAATCATCGTTCCCTTCAGGTAACGATAAAATAGGCGCCGTAGTCAACTTCTTCTTCAGTAATTGAAATGCACTCTCCTGCTCAGAAGTCCATTCGTACTTCTTCCCTTTTTGCATTAACGCTGTTAATGGTTTAGCTATTCGGGAAAAATCTTGAATAAATCTTCTATATTAACCAGCTAAACCCAAAAATTGACGTATTTGTGTTGGTGTCTTAGGAGTCTCCCACTTTTCAATGGCCTCAATTTTAGCTGGATCAACCTGAATTCCTTTGCTACTAACAACGTGACCAAGAAATTGCACTTCTTTCAACTAAAATGCACACTTAGAAAATTTGGCGTATAACTGTTCTTTTCTTAACAATTCTAATACCAACCTTAAATGCTGCTCATGCTCTTGCTCATTTTTGGAATAGATGAGAATATCGTCAATGAAAACGATAACAAACTTATCTAAATACGGACTACAAACTCGATTCATGAGGTCCATGAATACAGCTGGCGCATTCGTCAATCCAAACAGCATGACCAAAAATTCGTAATGACTGTAGCATGTCCGGAAAGCAGTTTTCGGAATATCTTCTTCTTTGACGCGTAGTTGATGATAGCCCAATCTTAGGTCGATTTTCGAATAAACACATGATCCTTGCAGTTGATCAAATAAGTCGTCAATTCTCGGTAGTGGATACCGATTCTTGATAGTTAACTTATTTAATTCACGATAATCTATACACATTCGGAAGGATCCATCTTTCTTCTTGACGAATAAAATCGAAGCTCCCCACGGTGAAGTGCTCGGTCGAATGAAACCATGGTCCAGTAATTCTTGTAACTGGCTTTGTAACTCTTTCATCTCAGATGGTGCAAGTCTGTATGGAGCACGAGCCACTGGTGCCGCCCCTGGTACTAGATCTATTTGAAATTCTACAGATCTAAATGGAGGTAATCCCGGCAACTCTTCCGGAAATACATCAGAAAAATCTTTTGCTACAGGCACGTCGTTGATGCTCTTCTCTTTTTCCTTTGTTTCGGCTTTATTAACATGTGCTAAGATAGCATAGCACCCTTTCTTCAAGCACTTTTGGGCTTTCAAACAGCTAATGAGTTTTAGCTTTGAGTTACCCTTCTCTCCATAAATCATTACTGGCGTTTTATCCTTACGAGGAATGCGAATTGCCTTCTTGGCACACACAACTTCAGCTCCTATTTTGGACATCCAGTCCATGCCGACTATTACATCAAAACTTCCTAATTCTACGGGTATCAAATCAATTTTAAACATTTCTCCGGCTAAATTTATTTTACAATCACGGCAAATTTATCGGCTTTAATTAGTTTACCATTAGCTAACTCAATCATTTACTTAGCATCTAGAGGTAATGATGAGCAATTCAATTTAGCATAAAAGTCTCTACACACGTAACTTCTATTGGCACCAGTATCAAATATAATAGATGCTGATAAGTTATTAATGGTAAACGTACCCGTAACAAGCTCTGGGTCTTCACACGCCTCTCTAGTATTAATAATAAATGCTCTTCCACGTGCAGATCCGTTATTCTTCTCTGGATTCGGGCACTGGCTCTTATAATGACCCTGTTTCCCACACCCATAACAAGTAACAGTGGCCAAGGTAGTTCTATTTGCATTGGTGGCAGGAGTCTTGGTGCCATTGGTATTTGTAACAGGAATCCTACAATCTTCAGCAAGATGACCCCTTCGATTACAATTATCGCACACCACATTACAATAACCAGAGTGATGTTTGTGGCATCTGTTACATAAAGAATTTCGTCCTTTGTAACCTGAGCTTGAACCACTACCCACACCTTGCGTGGTTTCTTGTTTCTTGTTAGATTGTTGATTACCTTCCCACTTTCTTTTGTTTTCCGATGTCTTGACATCGGTGTTCTTATCCAGAATAATCTGGTCCATCAACTCGTTTGCCATATTGATGGCTTCATGAATAGTCTTGGGTTTCGATGCTGTAACATTTGCCTTGACATTTTTAGGCAAACCATCTTTGTACAGTTCTATCTTCCGTTCTTCGGTTGGTACCAATTCGGGACATAGCAAAGCTAATTCCATGAATCACTGATTGTAGTTGGTGAGTTCAGTACCAACAACTTTCAGGCTTCGTAATTCAGCTTCCAACTTCCTAACCTCGTTCCTTGGACAATACTCGTTGATTAGCATTGTTTTGAATTCTTCCCATGGAGTATCATAAGCTACATCTCCTCCTACGGCCTTCACATAGTTTTTCCACCACGTGAGTGCACTATCTTGTAAGGTGCACAATGCATACTTGGTAATGTCCTTCTCAATACAACCACTGATTTTAAACACAGACTCAATCTTTTCGATCTACCGGGTTAAACCGATCGGTCCTTCTGTTCCACTGAATGATGAGGGCTTGCAACCTTGAAAGGTTTTGTAGGTGCATCCCACACGAGGATTTGCGTTAACTGTAGCACCTCTTGCAGCCTCGATCCATAACATTCTGTCGTTCACTCGCTGATTGATGAGTTCCTCGATTTCTTGTTCCGTCATTCGGTTCATTCGCGCCATATTCTTCAATAAGAATGAAAAAAATAATTATTCAATGGAATATTATAGATGTAGTGTGTATTTACAGTACATCGTAGCTTATTAATAATATGAACCAGTTATTATTATAAAAGCCTTTTCTTCTTATTAGCGTTTTATAATTATATCTAGGGTAGTACCTACCCGTTAAAGTTCATACTTAATAGCTTAGTACGGAAATCAATTACTACCATCCAAATAATACTCCACCATGGAAAATTATTGCATTTCACACTTCACTATTTTACATATGCTTATCTTACATCAAACATTAAGCAAACCACACTAGTAATATTATACAAAACGTTATACGATCCCATGGTTTAAAAGAACAGCGCATCATTTAATCCAAAATGTTTGTGTTCAAAGAAATCACTTAAAGCTTATCCTGGCTGTCTCCCTACGTTTTGGCTGAGGGGCCAAAGAACTGGATGTCGGGATATAACTAATAGGAATAGCGGGAATAGGGGTGGAAGTGTCTGGTGGAGTTGGTGCCACAACATCCTCACTAAACTCGGGATTTGGATTTTCCAATTCAGTAGCCTTTCGTTTCTTTCCTCGTTCGAACTTGTCTTTCGTAATTTCCTGTATTTCTTCCTCCTTAGGATCACTTTCCGGTTCCTCTTCAATTGATTCATCCGGAAATTGTGAGTCTTCCCCAAAGGTGTCGTTTTCATCATCGAATAGGTTAATGACTGGAACACCATCTGAGGATTCTGGTTCGGAGTCGCTGAATGTGATAACAAGTTCTAAGCCAGATATCTATCACACAATAACTAGCACGTTAGTACCACATAATATTTACATATTAATTTTTAACCAACAAGGATAAGCAATAGTTTTCGAAATCAAATACGATCAAAGTCCAGACTCACTAATGCATCCTAACAAACTCGATAAGACACACTAATGCAAATTTTCTGGTTCTCTAAGACCAACGTTCTGATACCACCTGAGACGTCCCGTTCATATTGAATATAAACGTCACGTATTCATTGGTGTCATTGCGAGGTATTGACCTCTATATGTGACATTTTTAAAAAAAAAAATCTGCATACGTTTTTATGATACAAACCATAAACTTTATTATAACCAAAGACTTAAACAACATAATAATGATTATCGTTTAGCGATAATCTGAGTCTTACAAACTTTATATTTGATAATAACAGTACGATTTCCAACATATTTCACATTACAAATCTTCCGATATGCAGTTTTATTTTTGACACAAATATGCATACTCCAAATCTTGCTTAAATTCGGCATAATGCGGCGGAAGCTTTTAATTATCACCTGAGAATAAACATGCTTAAAACGTTAACATAAAGTTTGTGAGATATAGGTTTAATGCTAGCAGTGTTATAAATATAGACCACAAGATTTCATATACACAAACGTTTTAATAAAAATATTCTAAGTGGTTGAGCACTTGATAACCATACTTAACATTTAATCAACGTCGCATATTCCCTTTATTATGAAATCTCACTACACCGTACCAAGTATAGTTACCGAAACGAAGTACTGTGCAACCGTTGAATACTGGTCATCCAGTCCGGTTGGGGTTGTCAGGCCCGATAGATCTATCAACAGGATTCGCGTTTACAATACCACATGTAAATAGTAGTTACCAAGTTACAGGGAAGTATGCCAGTGGTACAACTCAACGTAGAATATATATTTTTAACACTTGTGTCCATAACGTAAATCATAAAATGCATGTATTCTCATCCCGAAATATTTAGAGTTTAAAAGTGGGAATATATACTCACTTTTGCCTTGAATATATTTAACACGACTTGGTCTCCGATAGATATCACGAACCTAACCATATATATAATATATCAACATATTTTATTTTCAAATAATCGTTTCATATATACTTATAATACTTTTAATATCTATTAGTCCGTAGTTAGCAGTCCGATGTTAGTGGTCCACAATTAGTTGCTCAATAAAATAAATAAAGACCCATCGTATTCGTATTGATCGGAATTAATCTCTACCCATGGTACCATGTTGTCAAATGACGTGTTGCGTACATAAAGTACCGTGTTGTCAAATGACGTGTTGCGTACAATCATGAGGTCTTATAATTAATCCTCTCGTGTTGTTTACGGGTGGTCCTGAAATATATAAAATCAAATCATAAGTAAATATATATAAAATATCATATTAATTAGCAAATACATGATTAGTTTAGTTTTACTCCAATTAATTTCGTAGCTAAACTAGCTTCGGATACCCAATTTTGTTTTAGCCGCAGTTTCTTCAATACAACTCCGTTTTTGTTGGTTCAACTTGCCACTTCCTTGGATCGAGCCATTATTTATGAATATGAACTGTAAATACCTTAGTTTGCATTCAAAATCACAGGTTATAGGTCAAATTTTGGTGAATCTTATGAAAGTGATCATTTCCGTTGTAAAAACAACACCTAGATGATCATTTTTACAAAAATACTTACACTTTGAGTTACAAAATGAGATTTTTATATATTAACATATTCATAAGAAATATCATTATTCCAGAATATAAACTTCCAATTCAAAGTTTAAGATGGTTTTTAATTATCCAACCCAAAACAGCCCCCGGTTGCACTCCAACAATGTAGATTCAGTTTTAAGGTGTTCTTTGTAAAATGAAGTTGTATCTTGTTAAGTTAGCATATCATTATGATATATTACAGGTCCTGAAGTGTTTTAAAAGTCAAGTTAGAAGGATCTATTTAGTTTGCGAACAAGTTTGAAATCATTCAAACTATGTTCTTGTTGTTATGATTCGTATATTCTTAATAAGATAGTTATAATTGAACAAGATGATGAACAAAGGTTATACCTCAAGTATAATGAAGAAAGTTACTGAATAAACAAGATATGAACTTGTTCTTGATGACTTGGAAGATTAAGAAGTGAAATCATGAAAAGAAATGAAGGTTGTAAGTAAGTTTATATCTTGATTTAAGATAAATAACTTACATGAATTGAATCAAAGTTTAAACATAGTTTTACCTTGATTATGAAGCTAAAAGATGGTGAAAATGCTTGGAGATGATCAAGTATGATGTTAGGAGTATTTTGAGAGAGAATTTGGAGTGTAAGTATGAGAAAATGGAATGGAAAAATGGGGTGAAATCATAAAAACGAATTTACTTGTTATATAGAGAGAAAAAAATCCTTAAGTTTATTTTTTTAGCTCATAAGTCTTCCTAATTGATCCCACATGTTGTTGACTAACAATGACTGCTAAGAGCAGATAATTGAGGTCTAATAATTGGTATTTATCAATAGTAAATACATTTAGAAGCTGCGTATAATACGGGTACATATACCCTAAGTATACGTGTAGAAATCTTGAGGAAATGGAACGAGAATTCAAATATAACTATCTTTTGTGAATATACTTATGTTGTGTTATGTATTTAAGCCCTTTAAAAGTGATTAAATACGTATTTATACGATACTTGTATAAGCATTATAGATTATAGGTATATATGTCAAAGAACGTTACGTATAGTTACCGTTTTGAAAACTTAAGTTAGTAGTCTCAAAGTATACTTATAACTCATTGTTATTAGTACACAATGATATGTTAAACCATCCTTAGATCATGTTAAATATGTATAAATATGTATATGTACACAATCATATAATTATCGTATGTTATATAGTTTGTGATATCATCGGTCAAATTGGACGGTCAAACGTTGTGTAAAACTCTTTTCAAAAACACAAGACTCAACAATTTGGATTGCTTATCATGTTGGTAATGTTTAATTTATGTAAATATTAATCTTATATGTATAAAATGATCGGAAAAATCTGGGTCGTTACAGAACCCGATATAGGGCTGAAAGAATTTGGGTACCAAAGTTTGGAGATATGAGAGAAATGGTACTTAAGGAAGCACATAAAACCAGATATTCAATACATCCCAGAGTGGGGAAGATGTATAAGGATCTCAAGAAACACTTTTGGTGGCCCGGTATGAAAGCCGATATTGCTAAATACGTAGGAGAATGTTTGACGTATTCTAAGGTCAAAGCCGAACATCAGAAACCATCAGGTTTACTACAACAACATGAAATCACGGAATGGAAATGGGAAAACATTACCATGGATTTCATTACTAAATTGCCAAGAACTGCAAGTGGTTATGATACTATTTGGGTAATAGTCTATCGTCTCACCAAGTCAGCACACTTTCTGCCAATGAGAGAAGATGATAAAATGGAAAAGTTGGCACGTTTATACTTGAAGGAAGTCATCTCCAGACATGGAATACCGGTCTCTATTATCTCTGATAGGGATGGCAGATTTGTTTCAAGATTCTGGCAGACGTTGCAACAAGCATTGGGGACTCGTCTAGACATGAGTACAGCCTATCATCCACAAACTGATGGGCAAAGTGAAAGAACGATACAGACACTTGAAGACATGCTACGAGCATGTGTTATTGATTTTAGAAACAGTTGGGATCGACATCTACCGTTAGCAGAGTTTTCCTACAACAAAAGTTACCATTCGAGTATTGAGATGGCGCCGTTTGAAGCACTTTATGGTAGAAAGTGTAGGTCTCTGATTTGTTGGAATGAAGTGGGGGATAGACAGATTACGGGACCAGAGATAATCCAAGAAACTACCGAGAAAATCATTCAAATTCAACAACGGTTGAAAACCACTCAAAGTTGACAAAAGAGCTACGCGGACATTAAAAGAAAAGATATAGAATTTGAAATTGGAGAGATGGTCATGCTTAAGGTTTCACCTTGGAAAGGTGTTGTTCGATTTGGTAAACGGGGGGAACTAAATCCAAGGTACATTGGACCTTTCAGGATAATAGATCGTGTCGGACCAGTAGCCTACCGACTCGAATTACCTCAACAACTCGCCAACGTACATAACACTTTCCACGTTTCGAATTTGAAGAAATGCTTTGCTAAAGAAGATCTCACCATTCCTTTAGACGAAATTAAAATCAATGAAAAACATCAATTCATTGAAGAACCCGTCGAAGTAATGGATCGCGAGGTTAAAAGACTTAAGCAAAACAAGATACCAATTGTTAATGTTCGATGGAATGCTCGTAGAGGACCCGAGTTCACCTGGGAATGTGAAGATTAGATGAAGAAGAAATATCCACACTTATTTCTAGAAGATACGTCAACACCTCCAACTGCTTAAAATTTCAGGACGAAATTTATTTAACGGGTAGGTACTGTAGTGACCCGAACTTTTCCATGTTTTTATATATTAAATGAAATTGATATTTACATGATTAAATGTTTCCAACATGTTAAGTAATCAAACTTGTTAAGACTTGATTATTTGAAATGAGCTTTATATAGACATTTGACCACCCAAGTTGACCGACGATTCACGAACGTTAAAACTTGTAAAAACTATATGATGACATATATATATATGGATATGTATATAGCTAACATGATATTATGAAAAGTAAGTATCTCACTAGGTATATTAACAATGAGTTATATACATAAAATGAGAATATTGAATTATGAAACTCGAAACAATATATATAACGATTATCGTTATAGCAACGTCTTACTAAATACATATGTATCATATTAAGATATTGTTACACTATATTTAACATGATAAAATGATAATTATATATATCATTAAGTGTGTTAACAATGAACTACGTACATATGTAAAAACAAGATTACTAACTTAAGAATTTCGAAACGAGACAAATATGTAACGATTATCGTTGTAATGACATTTTAATGTATATATATATATATATATATATATATATATATATATATATATATATATATATATATATATATATATATATATATATATATATATATATATCGTATTAAGATATATTCATTGTTGGTGATTTGTGTCACCAATATGATTTAAGTGTAATGGGATTAAATTGTTAACCAAAATAACCTTGATAAATATCGAACAAATATGGAAAAGTGTGGAGTGCACACTTGTTTGAACTTATCTTGATTATGACGGGGGTTCGGGGGTAGCACCCCCGATAGCAGGGTCTAAGGGGTGGCAACCCCTGGCGAGGTCTAAGGGTCAGAGTTAATGACATTAAATGAAATCGTTAACTTAAAGCTTTCAAAAACAACACTTACATGTAACGACTAACGATGACTTAACGACTCAGTTAAAACGAATATACATGTAGTGTATTAAGATGTATTAGTACACTTTTGAAAGACTTCAAGACACATATCAAAGTACTTCTACTTAAAAAAAAATGCTTACAATTATGTTCTCATTCATTTTCATCAACAATTCTACTCGTATGCACCCGTATTCGTACTCGTATAATACACAGCTTCTAGGTGTACTTACTATTGATACATACACTCAATAATCTGATCTTAGCAGCCCTAAATGACTCATCATCCATTATAGAAACATGTAAGGATTAACCTTTGTCATTTACCATGAATGATTAAGCTAAATAACAAAACTAGAAAAGCCTTTGTTGACTAACTAAAAAAAACATGGGATTAACATGGATATATGCATCCATTTCATGCTAGATTACTACATCATATTACTCTCTAAACACACACACTTCCACCTCTTCTAACTCTCATCATATTCAGCTAGTTTTAATCTCATAATCAAAACTTAGATCACCATTAAAAGAATCATTCAAGAACACTTCAAGAAACCTTTCAAGATTTCAAGATTACTTTCAATCTTTCTAATCCATTCAAAGTAATCATCTAAGATCAAGAAACCTTTGTTATTTATAGTATGTTATCTTTCTAAATCAAGGTAATACTCATATTCAAACTTTGATTCAATTTCTATAACTATAAACTATCTTAATTCGAGTAAAAATCGTACTTGAACTTGTTTTCGTGTCATGATTCTACTTCAAGAACTTTTAAGCCATCCAAGATCCTTTGAAGCTAGATCATTTTTTGTCACTTCCAGTAGGTTTACCTACTAAATTTGAGGTAGTAATGATGTTCATAACATCATTCGATTCATATATATATATATATATATAACTATCTTATTCGAAGATCTAAACTTGTAATCACTAGAACATAGTTTAGTTAATTCTAAACTTGTTCGCAAACAAAGTTAATCCTTCTAACTTGACTTTTAAAATCAACTAAACACATGTTCTATATCTATATGATATACTAACTTAATGATTTAAAACTTGGAAACACGAAGAACACCGTAAAACCGGACATACGCCGTCGTAGTGAAACCGAGGGCTGTTTTGGGTTAGATAATTAAAAACTATGATAAACTTTGATTTAAAAATTGTTCTTATGGGAAAATGATTTTTCTTATGAACATGAAACTATATCCAAAAATCATGGTTAAACTTAAAGTGGAAGTATGTTTTCAAAATGGTCATCAAGACGTCGTTCTTTCGACTGAAATGACTACCTCTTACAAAATTGACTTGTAACCTGTATTTCCGATTATAAACTTATACTTTTACTGTTTAGTTTCATAAATTTCAGTTCATTATGAAACCATAGCAACTTGAATCACTCAAAACGGATTTAAAATGAAGAAGTTATGGGTAAAACAAAAATTTGATATCTTTGCTTGTTATAGCTACGTGAAATCTGTAACAAATCTACTCTAACCATAACTTAACTAACTTATATTGTATTATACATGTACTCTAACATATTATGTAACCTTGATAGACCATAGACACGTATACAATGTTTTGACATATCATATTGACGTCATCTATATATATTATTTGGAACAACCATAGACACTCTATATGTTGTAATGCTAGAGTTCGGTATACAGGGTTGAGGTTGATTCCAAAAATATATATACTTTGAGTTGTGATCTAGCCTGAGACTTGTATACACTGGGTCGTGGATTGATTCGAGATAATATATATTGATTTATTTCTGTACTATTAACTGTGGACAATTAGTTGTAGATTACTAACAATGGACTTCTAACTTAACAAACTTAAATCATTAAAACGTAATAAAAATGTTGTGAATATATTTCAATCATATTTTGATATATATGTATATATTTATAGGTTCGTGAATCGACCAGTGGCCTGTAGTGACCCGAACTTTTCCATATTTATATATATTAATTGAGATTGATATTTACATGATTAAATGTATCCAACATGTTAAGCAATCAAACTTGTTAAGACTTGATTAATTGAAATATGTTTCATATAGACAATTGACCACCCAAGTTGACCGGTGATTCACGAACGTTAAAACTTGTAAAAACTATATGATGACATATATATGGATATATATATATATAGTTAACATGATACTATGATAAGTAAACATATCATTAAGTATATTAACAATGAACTACATATGTAAAAACAAGACTACTAACTTAATGATTTTTAAACGAGACATATATGTAACGATTATCGTTGTAAAGACATTTAATGTATATATATCATATTAAGGGATATTCATACATGATAATATAATGATAATATAATAATTTAAAATCTCATTTGATATTATAAACATTGGGTTAACAACATTTAACAAGATCGTTAACCTAAAGGTTTCAAAACAACACTTACATGTAACGACTAACGATGACTTAATGACTCAGTTAAAATGTATATACATGTAGTGTTTTAATATGTATTTATACACTTTTGAAAGACTTCAATACACTTATCAAAATACTTCTACTTAACAAAAATGCTTACAATTACATCCTCGTTCAGTTTCATCAACAATTCTACTCGTATGCACCCGTATTCGTACTCGTACAATACACAGCTTTTAGATGTATGTACTATTGGTATATACACTCCAATGATTAGCTCTTAGCAGCCCATGTGAGTCACCTAACACATGTGAGAACCATCATTTGGAAACTAGCATGAAATATCTCATAAAATTACAAAAATATGAGTAATCATTCATGACTTATTTACATGAAAACAAAATTACATATCCTTTATATCTAATCCATACACCAATGACCAAAAACACCTACAAACACTTTCATTCTTCAATTTTCTTCATCTAATTGATCTCTCTCAAGTTCTATCTTCAAGTTCTAAGTGTTCTTCATATATTCTACAAGTTCTAGTTACATAAAATCAAGAATACTTTCAAGTTTGCTAGCTCACTTCCAATCTTGTAAGGTGATCATCCAACCTAAAGAAATCTTTGTTTCTTACAGTAGGTTATCATTCTAATACAAGGTAATAATCATATTCAAACTTTGGTTCAATTTCTATAACTATAACAATCTTATTTCAAGTGATGATCTTACTTGAACTTGTTTTCGTGTCATGATTCTGCTTCAAGAACTTCGAGCCATCCAAGGATCCGTTGAAGCTAGATCCATTTTTCTCTTTTACAGTAGGTTTATACAAGGAACTTAAGGTAGTAATGATGTTCATAACATCATTCGATTCTTACATATAAAGCTATCTTATTCGAATGTTTAAACTTGTAATCACTAGAACATAGTTTAGTTAATTCTAAACTTGTTCGCAAACAAAAGTTAATCCTTATAACTTGACTTTTAAAATCAACTAAACACATATTCTATATCTATATGATATGCTAACTTAATGATTTAAAACCTGGAAACACGAAAAACACCGTAAAACCGGATTTACGCCGTCGTAGTAACACCAAGGGCTATTTTGGGTTAGTTAATTAAAAACTATGATAAACTTTGATTTAAAAGTTGTTATTCTGAGAAAATGATTGTTATTATGAACATGAAACTATATCCAAAAATTATGGTTAAACTCAAAGTGGAAGTATGTTTTCTAAAATGGTCATCTAGACGTCGTTCTTTCGACTGAAATGACTACCTTTACAAAAACGACTTGTAACTTATTTTTCCAACTATAAACCTATACTTTTTCTGTTTAGATTCATAAAATAGAGTTCAATATGAAACCATAGCAATTTGATTCACTCAAAACGGATTTAAAATGAAGAAGTTATGGGTAAAACAAGATTGGATAATTTTTCTCATTTTAGCTACGTGAAAGTTGGTAACAAATCTATTCCAACCATAACTTAATCAACTTGTATTGTATATTATGTAATCTTGAGATACCATAGACACGTATACAATGTTTCGATCTATCATGTCGACACATCTATATATATTTCGGAACAACCATAGACACTCTATATGTGAATGTTGGAGTTAGCTATACAGGGTTGAGGTTGATTCCAAAATATATATAGTTTGAGTTGTGATCAATACTGAGATACGTTTACACTGGGTCGTGGATTGATTCAAGATAATATTTATCAATTTATTTTTGTACATCTAACTGTGGACAACTAGTTGTAGGTTACTAACGAGGACAGCTGACTTAATAAACTTAAAACATCAAAATATATTAAAAGTGTTGTAAATATATTTTGAACATACTTTGATATATATGTATATATTGTTATAGGTTCGTGAATCAACCAGTGGCCAAGTCTTACTTCCCGACGAAGTAAAAATCTGTGAAAGTGAGTTATAGTCCCACTTTTAAAATCTAATATTTTTGGGATGAGAATACATGCAGGTTTTATAAATGATTTACAAAATAGACACAAGTACGTGAAACTACATTCTATGGTTGAATTATCGAAATCGAATATGCCCCTTTTTATTAAGTCTGGTAATCTAAGAATTAGGGAACAGACACCCTAATTGACGCGAATCCTAAAGATAGATCTATTGGGCCTAACAAACCCCATCCAAAGTACCGGATGCTTTAGTACTTCGAAATTTTATATCATATCCGAAGGGTGTCCCGGAATGATGGGGATATTCTTATATATGCATCTTGTTAATGTCGGTTACCAAGTGTTCACCATATGAATGATTTTTATCTCTATGTATGGGATGTGTATTGAAATATGAAATCTTGTTGACCATATGAATGATTTTAACTCACCAACATTTTTGTTGACGTTTTAAGCATGTTTATTCTCAGGTGATTATTAAGAGCTTCCGCTGTCGCATACTTAAATAAGGATGAGATTTGGAGTCCATGCTTGTATGATATTGTGTAAAAACTGCATTCAAGAAACTTATTTTGTTGTAACATATTTGTATTGTAAACCATTATGTAATGGTCGTGTGTAAACAGGATATTTTAGATTATCATTATTTGATAATCTACGTAAAGCTTTTTAAACCTTTATTGATGAAATAAAGGTTATGGTTTGTTTTAAAATGAATGCAGTCTTTGAAAAACGTCTCATATAGAGGTCAAAACCTCTCAACGAAATCAATTAATATGGAACGTTTTTAATCAATAAGAACGGGACACTTCAGTTGGTATCCGAGCGTTGGTCTTAGAGAACCAGAATTTTGCATTAGTATGTCTTATCGAGTTTGTTAGGATGCATTAGTAAGTCTGGACTTCGACCATGTTTACTTGAAAAATGATTGCTTAACAAATTTTGTTGGAAACTATATATTTTTAACATGTGAATATTATGTGATATATTAATCTCTTAACGCGTTTGATATTATGTGATAGATGTCTACCTCTAGAAAAGTCCCATTGACTCACCTAATAATAATGAAGAGTCAAATGTAAATTGGAATGATTCGTGGACTGATTCACAAGTTCCCGAAGAGGAACCGGAAGAAGAATCGGAACCTGAAGAAGAATCGGAACCGGATGAAGAAATAGAACCGGTGGGGGAAATAATAAAACGGTTAAGTAAAAGAAAATCCTCAACCAACCGACCAAGGTTAATTATGGTCAATGGTGTTTCCGCCAAGGAAGCAAAATATTGGGAGGATTACCAATTCTCCGATGAATCGGATTCCGACGAGAATTCCGATGATGTTATAGAAATTACCCCAACTGAATTTAAAAAGGCAAAAGAAAATAATAAGGGAAAGGGCATAAAAATAGAGAAATCTAATTCCAACCCCGATGAACTTTATATGTATCGTCAACCCCCGAAGTCCTTAAGTTGTAACAATGACCCGGGAACCTCTAAACCACCAGGTTTTTCTAAACCAATGTGGAAAACGACGGCTCGTATTAGGGGAACATCATATATCCCTAGAAACTTGGCAAAACGAACCAAAACCGAAGAAGAAGAAGAAACAAGCGAGTCGGAATAAGATAGTTGTATTCGTGTGGTGTAATATATGTAATATAGCGTGCTTATGCTTTATGATATATGTAAAAATTGCTTGTATTAATAAGTATTTTTTTTATGAATCTAACTCTTGTCTATTTTACAGTATAAAAACACAAAATGGATAGACAACCCAATATTTTAAGAGACCTACCCGGAGACATGATTGATGAAATCTTGTCTAGAGTCGGTCAGAATTCTTCGGCACAACTATTTAAGGCGAGATCAGTTTGTAAGACATTCGAAGAACGTTCCAAGGATGCCTTGGTTTATAAAAGGCTTTCGTTCGACAGATGGGGGATATCACATTGGGAAATCCATAAGTTACGATGTGTTTACTTTGACGCATATATTGCGGGGAACCCAAATGCTATTTTACGCAATGGGTTAAGAAATTGTTTTGACTCAATATATCCGAATATTGGACTTAGTGATTTAGAAAAAGTAGCTAACATGCAACATAAAGAAGCATGTTATGCTTACGTATTAGTAATGTTCGCTTCTCACCAAAGTGAGAACAAGAACATCGGGCTACAACTATTAAACAAAACGTTCCCACAAGTGACGGAGTCGGTAATTGGGGTAAGAAATGAGATTTTTAGATTGTTACGGGACTGTTGGACATTACGTAACCCTCGTCCCTTTGACGACGTTACAACACGCTGTCTTATCAACGGCCATAATGGTTATTTTCCACAAGACCAAGGATGGGAAGTAATCCTAGTAAAACCAGAATGCATGACTTGTTTCTGGATGTATGAATTACGTGTCTTTATTGCCTTTGCTGAACGACTTGTGTACTATCTAGAATTATCTTCACAACCATCTTGTATCAAATTTATTGTGTGCTATATTTCATGCTATATGTAAAATAAGCGGTATTGTAAGTTTGTAAAATATTGTGTAAAAGTTTGAACGCGAAATATTATTATAATCAGTTTTTCATATAGAATTGTAGTAGTTGAATTGTATATTAGCTACTAAGTATGAACTTAACGGGTAGGTACTACCCGAATTTAAACTTATAAAACGCTAATATGAAGAAAAAGCTTTTATAAATGAGTTCATATTATGCTACGAAATACTATTAACTACTCTTAATATTCTGTATGATTAACTTGTTCCATTTGACTATTTTGAAGGAAATGGCACCGACTACTCGACACACCGTGAATATGAATGAAGAGGAATTCCGTACTTTTCTAGCTTCAAACATAGCCGCAGTACAGGCTGCGCTACATACCAACAATAACCTTGGATCTAGCAGTACAGGAAATCGTGTAGGATGCACATACAAAGAATTCACTGCCTGCAAACCTTTGGAATTTGATGGAACCGAAGGACCGATCGGATTGAAACGGTGGACCGAGAAGGTCGAATCAGTGTTTGCCATAAGTAAGTGTACTGAAGAGGACAAAGTGAAGTACGCTATGCATACCTTCACAGGTTCTGCGTTAACATGGTGGAATACCTATCTAGGGCAAGTGGGACAAGACGATGCGTACGCACTACCGTGGTCAGCATTCAAGCACTTGATGAACGAGAAGTACCGTCCCAGAACCGAGGTCAATAAGCTCAAGACCGAACTTAGAGGGTTACGAACCCAAGGATTTGATATTACCACATACGAAAGACGATTCACAGAATTGTGCCTATTGTGTCCGGGAGCATTCGAAGATGAGGAAGAGAAGATCGACGCGTTTGTGAAAGGATTACCGGAAAGAATCCAAGAAGATATAAGTTCACACGAGCCCGCCTCCATACAACAGGCATGTAGAATGGCTCACAAACTAGTGAACCAGATTGAAGAAAGAATTAAAGAACAGACTGCTGAAGAGGCCAATGTGAAGCAAGTCAAAAGAAAGTGGGAGGAAAACGGTGATAAGAATCACCAATACAACAACAACAGCAATTACAACAATAATCGCAACAATCGCAACATCAATCGCAACTACAACAACCGGCCCAACAACAACAAAAACAACAATAACAACAGCAACTACAACAATCATCCCAACAACAATAATAACCGCAACTACAACAACAATCAGAAGCAGCTATGCCAAAGGTGTGAAAAGTATCACTCGGGGTTCTGCACCAAATTTTGTAACAAGTGTAAAAGAAATGGTCATAGCACGGCGAAGTGTGAGGTCTACGGACCAGGGGTTAATAGAACGAAAGGAACAAATGGTGTCGGAACGAGTAATGGCGGAGCAAGTAGTGTCGGAGCAAGTTATGCCAATGTAGTTTGTTATAAATGTGGAAAATCGGGCCACATTATTAGAAATTGCCTGAACCAGGAGAACACGAATGGACAAGGCCGCGGAAGAGTTTTCAATATTAATGCGGCAGAGGCACAGGAAGACCCGGAGCTTGTTACGGGTACGTTTCTTATTGACAATAAATCTGCTTACGTTTTATTTGATTCGGGTGCAGATAGAAGCTATATGAGTAGAGATTTTTGTGCTAAATTAAGTTGCCCATTGACGCCTTTGGATAGTAAATTTTTACTCGAATTAGCAAATGGTAAATTAATTTCAGCAGATAATATATGTCGGAATCGAGAAATTAAACTGGTTAGCGAAACATTTAAGATTGATTTGATACCAGTAGAGTTAGGGAGTTTTGATGTGATAATCGGTATGGACTGGTTGAAAGAAGTGAAAGCAGAGATCGTTTGTTACAACAATGCAATTCGCATTATACGAGAAAAAGGAAAACCCTTAATGGTGTACGGAGAAAAGGGCAACACGAAGCTACATCTTATTAGTAATTTGAAGGCACAAAAACTAATAAGAAAAGGTTGCTATGCTGTTCTAGCACACGTCGAGAAAGTACAAACTGAAGAAAAGAGCATCAATGATGTTCCCATTGCAAAAGAATTTCCCGATGTATTTCCGAAAGAATTACCGGGATTACCCCCACATCGATCCGTTGAATTTCAAATAGATCTTGTACCAGGAGCTGCACCAATAGCTCGTGCTCCTTACAGACTCGTACCCAGCGAGATGAAAGAACTACAAAGTCAATTACAAGAACTTTTAGAGCGTGGTTTCATTTGACCAAGCACATCACCGTGGGGAGCTCCTGTTTTGTTTGTCAAGAAGAAAGATGGTACATTCAGGTTGTGTATCGACTACCGAGAGTTGAACAAACTTACCATCAAGAACCGCTACCCACTACCGAGAATTGACGACTTATTTGATCAACTACAAGGCTCGTCTGTTTATTCAAAGATCGACTTACGTTCCGGGTATCATCAAATGCGGGTGAAAGAAGATGATATTCCAAAGACTGCTTTCAGAACACGTTACGGTCATTACGAGTTTATGGTCATGCCGTTTGGTTTAACTAATGCACCAGCTATGTTCATGGACCTTATGAACCGAGTGTGTGGACCATACCTTGACAAGTTTGTCATTGTTTTCATTGATGACATACTTATTTACTCAAAGAATGACCAAGAACACGGTGAACATTTGAGAAAGGTGTTAGAAGTATTGAGGAAGGAAGAATTGTACGCTAAGTTTTCAAAGTGTGCATTTTGGTTGGAAGAAGTTTAATTCCTCGGTCACATAGTGAACAAAGAAGGTATTAAGGTGGATCCGGCAAAGATAGAAACTGTTGAAAAGTGGGAAACCCCGAAAACTCTGAAACACATACGCCAGTTTTTAGGACTAGCTGGTTACTACAGAAGGTTCATCCAAGACTTTTCCAGAATAGCAAAACCCTTGACTGCATTAACGCATAAAGGGAAGAAATTTGAATGGAATGATGAACAAGAGAAAGCATTTCAGTTATTGAAGAAAAAGCTAACTACGGCACCTATATTGTCATTGCCTGAAGGGAATGATGATTTTGTGATTTATTGTGACCCATCAAAGCAAGGTCTCGGTTGTGTATTAATGCAACGAACGAAGGTGATTGCTTATGCGTCTAGACAATTAAAGATTCACGAACAAAATTATACGACGCATGATTTGGAATTAGGCGCGGTTGTTTTTGCATTAAAGACTTGGAGGCACTACTGATATGGGGTCAAAAGTATTATATATACCGACCACAAAAGTCTTCAACACATATTTAATCAGAAACAACTGAATATGAGGCAGCGTAGGTGGATTGAATTGTTGAATGATTACGACTTTGAGATTCGTTATCACCTGGGGAAGGCAAATGTGGTAGCCGATGCCTTGAGCAGGAAGGACAGAGAACCCATTCGAGTAAAATCTATGAATATAATGATTCATAATAACCTTACTACTCAAATAAAGGAGGCGCAACAAAGAGTTTTAAAAGAGGGAAATTTAAAGGATGAAATACCCAAAGGATCAGAGAAGCATCTTAATATTCGGGAAGACGGAACCCGGTATAGGGCTGAAAGGATTTGGGTACCAAAATTTGGAGATATGAGAGAAATGGTACTTAGAGAAGCTCATAAAACCAGATACTCAATACATCCTGGAACGGGGAAGATGTACAAGGATCTCAAGAAACATTTTTGGTGGCCGGGTATGAAAACCGATGTTGCTAAATACGTAGGAGAATGTTTGACGTGTTCTAAGGTCAAAGCTGAGCATCAGAAACCATCAGGTCTACTTCAACAACCCGAAATCCCGGAATGGAAATGGGAAAACATTACCATGGATTTCATCACTAAATTGCCAAGGACTGCAAGTGGTTTTGATACTATTTGGGTAATAGTTGATCGTCTCACCAAATCAGCACATTTCCTGCCAATAAGAGAAGATGACAAGATGGAGAAGTTAGCACGACTGTATTTGAAGGAAGTCGTCTCCAGACATGGAATACCAATCTCTATTATCTCTGATAGGGATGGCAGATTTATTTCAAGATTCTGGCAGACATTACAGCAAGCATTAGGAACTCGTCTAGACATGAGTACTGCCTATCATCCACAAACTGATGGGCAGAGCGAAAGGACGATACAAACGCTTGAAGACATGCTATGAGCATGTGTTATTGATTTCGAAAACAGTTGGGATCGACATCTACCGTTAGCAGAATTTTCCTACAACAACAGCTACCATTCAAGCATTGAGATGGCGCCGTTTGAAGCACTTTATGGTAGAAAGTGCAGGTCTCCGATTTGTTGGAGTGAAGTGGGGGATAGATAGATTACGGGTCCAGAGATTATACAAGAAACTACCGAGAAGATCATCCAAATTCAACAACGGTTGAAAACCGCCCAAAGTCGACAAAAGAGCTACGCTGACATTAAAAGAAAAGATATAGAATTTGAAATTGGAGAGATGGTCATGCTTAAAGTTGCACCTTGGAAAGGCGTTGTTCGATTTGGTAAACGAGGGAAATTAAATTCAAGGTATATTGGACCATTCAAGATTATTGATCGTGTCGGACCAGTAGCTTACCGACTTGAGTTACCTCAACAACTCGCGGCTGTACATAACACTTTCCACGTCTCGAATTTGAAGAAATGTTTTGCTAAAGAAGATCTCACTATTCTGTTAGATGAAATCCAAATCAACGAAAAACTTCAATTCATCGAAGAACCCGTCAAAATAATGGATCGTGAGGTTAAAAGACTTAAGCAAAACAAGATACCAATTGTTAAGGTTCAATGGAATGCTCGTAGAGGACCCGAGTTCACCTGGGAGTGTGAAGATCAGATGAAGAAGAAATACCCGCATCTATTTCTAGAAGATTCGTCAACACCTTCAACAGCTTAAAATTTCGGGACGAAATTTATTTAACGGGTAGGTACTGTAGTGACCCGAACTTTTCCATGTTTATATATATTAATTGAGATTGATATTTACATGATTAAATGTTTCCAACATGTTAAGCAATCAAACTTGTTAAGACTTGATTAATTGAAATATGTTTCATATAGACAATTGACCACCCAAGTTGACCGGTGATTCACGAACGTTAAAACTTGTAAAAACTATATGATGGCATATATATGGATATATATATAGTTAACATGATACTATGATAAGTAAACATATCATTAAGTATATTAACAATGAACTACATATGTAAAAACAAGACTACTAACTTAATGATTTTTAAACGAGACATATATGTAACGATTATCGTTGTAAAGACATTTAATGTATATATATCATATTAAGGGATATTCATACATGATAATATCATGATAATATAATAATTTAAAATCTCATTTGATATTATAAACATTGGGTTAACAACATTTAACAAGATCATTAACCTAAAGTTTTCAAAACAACACTTACATGTAACGACTAACGATGACTTAACGACTCAGTTAAAATGTATATACATGTAGTGTTTTAATATGTATTTATACACTTTTGAAAGACTTCAATACACTTCTCAAAATACTTCTACTTAACAAAAATGCTTACAATTACATCCTCGTTCAGTTTCATCAACAATTCTACTCGTATGCACACGTATTCGTACTCGTACAATACACAGCTTTTAGATGTATGTACCAAATAGTATATACACTCCAATGATCAGCTCTTAGCAGCCCATGTGAGTCACCTAACACATGTGGGAACCATCATTTGGCAACTAGCATGAAATATCTCATAAAATTACAAAAATATGAGTAATCTTTCATGACTTATTTACATGAAAACAAAATTACATATCCTTTATATCTAATCCATACATCAACGACCAAAAACACCTACAAACACTTTCATTCTTCAATTTTCTTCATCTAATTGATCTCTCTCAAGTTCTATCTTCAAGTTCTAAGTGTTCTTCATATATTCTACAAGTTCTAGTTACATAAAATCAAGAATACTTTCAAGTTTGCTAGCTCACTTCCAATCTTGTAAGGTGATCATCCAACCTCAAGAAATCTTTGTTTCTTATAGTAGGTTATCATTCTAATACAAGGTAATAATCATATTCAAACTTTGGTTCAATTTCTATAACTATAACAATCTTATTTCAAGTGATGATCTTACTTGAACTTGTTTTCGTTTCATGATTCTGCTTCAAGAACTTCGAGCCATCAAAGGATCCGTTGAAGCTAGATCCATTTTTCTCTTTTCCAGTAGGTTTATCCAAGGAACTTAAGGTAGTAATGATGTTCATAACATCATTCGATTCATACATATAAAGATATCTTATTCGAAGGTTTAAACTTGTAATCACTAGAAAAGAGTTTAGTTAATTCTAAACTTGTTCGCAAACAAAAGTTAATCCTTCTAACTTGACTTTTAAAATCAACTAAACACATGTTCTATATCTATATGATATGCTAACTTAATGATTTAAAACCTGAAAACACGAAAAACACCGTAAAACCGGATTTACGCCGTCGTAGTAACACCACGGGCTGTTTTGGGTTAGTTAATTAAAAACTATGATAAACTTTGATTTAAAAGTTGTTATTCTGAGAAAATGATTGTTATTATGAACATGAAACTATATCCAAAAATTATGGTTAAACTCAAAGTGGAAGTATGTTTTCTAAAATGGTCATCTAGACGTCGTTCTTTCGACTGAAATGACTACCTTTACAAAAACGACTTGTAACTTATTTTTTCGACTATAAACCTATACATTTTCTGTTTAGATTCATAAAATATAGTTCAATATGAAACCATAGCAATTTGATTCACTCAAAACGGATTTAAAATGAAGAAGTTATGGGTAAAACAAGATTGGATAATTTTTCTCATTTTAGCTACGTGAAAATTGGTAACAAATCTATTCCAACCATAACTTAATCAACTTGTATTGTATATTATGTAATCTTGAGATACCATAGACACGTATACAATGTTTCGATCTATCATGTCGACACATCTATATATATTTCGGAACAACCATAGACACTCTATATGTAAATGTTGGAGTTAGCTATACAGGGTTGAGGTTGATTCCAAAATATATATAGTTTGAGTTGTGATCAATACTGAGATACGTATACACTGGGTCGTGGATTGATTCAAGATAATATTTATTGATTTATTTCTGTACATCTAACTGTGGACAACTAGTTGTAGGTTACTAACGAGGACAGCTGACTTAATAAACTTAAAACATCAAAATATATTAAAAGTGTTGTAAATATATTTTGAACATACTTTGATATATATGTATATATTGTTATAGGTTCGTGAATCAACCAGTGGCCAAGTCTTACTTCCCGACGAAGTAAAAATCTGTGAAAGTGAGTTATAGTCCCACTTTTAAAATCTAATATTTTTGGGATGAGAATACATGCAGGTTTTATAAATGATTTACAAAATAGACACAAGTACGTGAAACTACATTCTATGGTTGAATTATCGAAATCGAATATGCCCCTTTTTATTAAGTCTGGTAATCTAAGAATTAGGGAACAGACACCCTAATTGACGCGAATCCTAAAGATAGATCTATTAGGCCTAACAAACCCCATCCAAAGTACCAGATGCTTTAGTACTTCGAAATTTTATATCATATCCGAAGGGTGTCCCGGAATGATGGGGATATTCTTATATATGCATCTTGTTAATGTCGGTTACCAGGTGTTCACTATATGAATGATTTTTATCTCTGTGTATGGGATGTGTATTGAAATATGAAATCTTGTGGTCTATTATTATGATTTGATATATATAGGCTAAACCTATAACTCACCAACATTTTTGTTGACGTTTTAAGCATGTTTATTCTCAGGTGATTATTAAGAGCTTCCGCTGTCGCATACTTAAATAAGGACGAGATTTGGAGTCCATGCTTGTATGATATTGTGTAAAAACTGCATTCAAGAAACTTATTTTGTTGTAACATATTTGTATTGTAAACCATTATGTAATGGTCGTGTGTAAACAGGATATTTTAGATTATCATTATTTGATAATCTACGTAAAGCTTTTTAAACCTTTATTGATGAAATAAAGGTTATGGTTTGTTTTAAAATGAATGCAGTCTTTGAAAAACGTCTCATATAGAGGTCAAAACCTCGCAACGAAATCAATTAATATGGAACGTTTTTAATCAATAAGAACGGGACATTTCATGGCCAAGTATTATTTTCCGACGAAGGGATAATCTGTGAAAGTGAGTTATAGTCCCATTTTTGCTATCAAATATTTTTGGGACGAGAATACATGCAGTTTTATAAATGTTTTACAAAATAGCACAAGTACTTGAAACTACATTCTATGGTTGGATTATTAAACCTAATATCACCCTTTTTAGTCTGGTAATCTAAGAATTAGGGAATAGAAACCCTAATTGACGCGAATCCTAAAGATAGATCTATTGGGCCTAACAAACCCCATCCGAGTTACGGATGCTTTAGTACTTCGATTTTATCATGTCCGATGAGAGTCCCGGAATGATGGGGATATTCTAGATGCATTTTTGTTAATGTCGGTTACCAGGTGTTCTCCATATGAATGATTTTTAATTCGCGGGTTACGCGTATTATTTTGTACACGGGTTACGTGTGCGGTTATAATTGAAATCTTGTGGCCTATTATTATTATGATTTAAGATAAAGATTAAACCTATAACTCACCAACATTTTTGTTGACGTTTCAAGCATGTTTATTCTCAGGTGATTATTAAGAGCTTTCGCTGTTGCATGCTAAATAAAGACAAGATTGGAGTCTGCATGCTTGTATAATATTGTTTAAAAACTGCATTCGAAGACTTATATTGTTGTGTAATATTATTGTAAACCATTATGTAATGGTCGTGTGAAAACGCTATATTTTAGATTATCATTATTTGATAATCTTCATAATATTTTAAACCTTTATCGACAAAATAAAGGTTACGGTTTGTTTTAAAAATCGAATGCAGTCTTTGAAAAACGTCTCATATAGAGGTCAAAACCTCGCAACGAAATCAATTAATATGAAACGTTTATAATCATTATGAACGGGACATTACAAAATCCAACAACCAAGTCCGTGTATAATTGTCTTTCTTAGACACCACTTAAATGTTTATGAATGAGTTCGATAGAAAGCAGTATTGTCTGATACCAGTTCCCCGGCAGCGGCACCAAAAACTAGGTTCCCTCTTGATATTTCCGAAACGGATGGTTTTATTTCGCGCGATGTCGTTAGGTCGCAGCGCGTCAGAACCGGCCACCAAGAGGGGGGTACTTATTTTAAATTTATATTTAGCGGGGCTTAAATGGTACTACTCCTTATTATGAGTACGGGAAGTATGACCTAGAGTCGTATTTTTGAGATACCAGTAGAATCGAACCTATATCTAAGACTTAAGATAATTATGAAGTGCAGGAGTAGTTGGTGATTACCTAATTTTGGGTTTTCTAGATTAAAGTAAAGTAAAGTAAATACGATAAAATTTGTAATCCAGATAAGGCTAAAACAAGTGCATGCTATGATTTCATCAGTTACTTTGCTGGTATTATGGAATGATGGCTCATGGATGGGCAGTGACCTTGCATTTACTACACTAGTCCTAAACTGTCACGACCCGGAAAATTTTGACTAATTTTAAACCAAATTCTCGATACGATATTGTATTTTCAACACGATAAGCAAAGTTTGTTAGATTGAGTCTCAAAGATTTTGAACTATTTTATGAATGCAATTACCTTTCGACTGTTTTCAACGATTCACGAACAACTATTTGTAAATAGATACATATATGTGTGTGTGTATATGAATGTGTATATAAATACTACTTGGAAATATATAAAATAATATTAAATCTATTTGTTTAAAAATATATAATATATATTTATGTGATAAAACTTGTTATTTAAAACTAATTATATATAAAGAGAGAGTAAATGGAAAATGAATGATTTCGAGCTTAATTGGCAAACGTCAGTAACACTCAGTTGATGTTTTGTTAGTTTTAATATAGAGATAATACATGTTCATGAATGATTAAAATAAAAGTTGAACTGTAAATTGATTACGAAGATTTTAGTTTTGATAAAAATATTTTACCTTTTTAATTTAAATATTAGTACTCCGTACATATAAATTGGAACAGAAAATAAATAATTTTTGAACCTTTTTGATCAGGTTTCAAACGGTTAATGAGTGAAATTATTAAATATAGTTAATCTAAAAATTTGGAATTTTTAGGAACACTTTCCTACGTCAACTGTTTAGCAATGGAGACGATATAGCACTCCGCAAAGTAAAAATATCTAATTGTCGGTAGAAGAGGACAATTAGTTGGCTATTAACTGTTTAACTTTGAGAAAATGTGATGTTTTTATTATATAATAATTATAAGTTAATAGATGTATTATATATATAGTTATGTATGGCTATTGATTTCAACCATCATCATCCTTAGTTTATTACCGTCTCTCTCTACCTCCCATATCCTCACAACCATGGATCACTCAACCGCCATCTGCCACCACCCTCACCGGCCACTACCGTGAACCCATCAAACCTCCACCATATTCGCCACCACCTTCCTTGATCATCACTTTCACGCAACCACCTTGGAAACCCATCACCATCGCAGGTCACCACCAAGAATCACCACACCACCTTGAAACCAAACCCACTACCCTTGGTTCATTGTTATTTCCCTTCTCTTTCCGAACCCCACAAAGCAACCGTCACCATGGTTCCACCGACACCTTCACCATCGTTGAACCACCATATCTCTCTCACCCATCCTCTCTCTCAACACCAAACTTATATATATATATATATATATATATATATATATATATATATATATATATATATATATATATATATATATATATATATATATATATATATATATATATATATTTCTTCCTTCTTTTCTTTTTCGCTGTTAAGGTGTTCGAACGTCACCACTGCAACTCGACTTCACCGGCTACAACTTTCACTGCAAACCACCGCCATCAACCACCTTTACAACCCCATAACCTATAATCAACTTATTTTTCTGTTTGAACCTACTGCTACCCCTTGAACCTACGAATTGGTTTCTGTTTTTGCAGCTGTAAACAAAACCTCGAAACCACCATCTTAAACAACGTAAACTACCATGAACACCCCTACGAATCAATCACCCGTGATATTATTTTTTTTCTTTCCTTCCGAAAGTACAAACACCGAATATCACTGTTATTGTTCCGAAACACTTTATAACCATCGACACCTGCTGCAATTAGAATTGTTGTTGTCATAACCTTTTATTTATTATTATTATTATTATTATTATTATTATTATTATTATTATTATTATTATTATTATTTTGGTCAGACTTCCTAAAAGATGGGGAGATGAGAAACTGAAACATTGGGAAATTATTTTTCTGGTTCATGGTATGATCCGACGAAAGTGGAGAGGGTCACGATTGGGGCCCGGTTAATAACGTGTTTTCTTGGAATCCTAAGTTCCATGTACAGAAGAAACGTATTGTGTTAAATTAATATGGATGATTAATTGGGCCTTGAACTCGATTTAATTAATTGGGCTACGGATATGTTGTTGGGCCGTGAGTGGATAGTAGGCCATATGATAATTACCTGTTGGGCCGAGACTAATTAACTGTTGGGCCAGAAACTTGATTGGAAAAGGTGAGACGGGTTATAATAAATTAAGGGAGGTTATGGAACAGATAAATGGGCAACAGCCTAATGGTTAAGAGTGTTGTCGGGTGTTCGTGAGGTCATGGGTTCGAATCTCAAATGGGACAATTTATTTTTAGAAAACTCTCCAAGGGTATACACTCTTATATTTTTATTTATTTATTATCATTATTATTATTATTATTATTATTATTATTATTATTATTATTATTATTATTATTATTATTATTATTATTATTATTATTATTATTATTATTATTATTATTATTATTATTAGTAGTAGTATTATTATTATTATTATTATTACTACTATTATTATTATTATTATTATTAAAAGTAGCATTTTTATTAAAATTATTATTTTTAGTACTATTAGGATTACTATTATTATTATTATTAACAATTGTATTATTTTTAGAGACATTATTATTATTATTTTTATCACTATTATTATTATTATTATAAAAATTATTATTATCAATATCAATAATAGTATTATTATCACTATTTTAGTACTATCCTAATTATTAATTTAACAAATAAAAGATATTTATATAAGAAAATATAGTTATTACATATATCATAACTATATAAAATTTACTATTTTAATTCAAAAACAACATATATATATATATATATATATATATATATATATATATATATATATATATATATATATATATATATATATATATATATATATATATATATATAATTATATGTAGCATTTGAAATAATAAATACATGACTATTTTAAATAAGTAATATATTATATGATTAATAAATATAAACCGAGTTGAATACCATTATATGTTCATTATACGTGTTAATATATATATACTTGATATAGGTTCGTAAATCCAAGGTCAACCCTATACTTGTTAAATGACGTCATATGTATTTTTACTACAAAATACAGTATGGTGAGTTTCATTTGCTCCCTTTTTAATTGCTTTTGCAATATATATTTTTGGACTTAGAATACATGCACTGCTTTTATAAAATTTACAAAATAGACACAAGTACTTAAAAATATATTCTACGTTGAGTTGTACCACTGGCATATTTCCTTGTAGCTTGGTAACTACTATTTACATGGGTATTATAAACGCGAATCCTGTTGATAGATCTATCGGGCCTGACAACCCCAACCGGACTGGACGACCAGTATTCAACGGTTGCACAGTACTTCGTTTTGGTGACTACACTTGGTACAGTGTAGTTAGATTTCATAATAAAGGGAATATGCGACGTTGATTAAATGTTAAGTATGGTTACCAAGTGCTCAACCACTTAGAATATTTTTATTAGATCGTTTGTGTATATAAAATCTTGTGGTCTATTAAGGTATAGAAATGATTGTTATGATAAACCTATGAACTCACCAACCTTTTGGTTGACACTTTAAAGCATGTTTATTCTCAGGTACGAATTAAGTCTTCCGCTGTGCATTTGCTCAATTTAAGGACATTATTTGGAGTCGATCATCGCAATGGGACCAAATGTTGATGACTTCGTCCAGGTGGATAAGGACGGGTCATTTCAGTTGGTATCAGAGCGGTGGTCTTAGCAAATCAGGTCTTGCATTAGTGTGTCTAACTGATAGTTGTTTAGATACATTAGTGAGTCTGGACTTCGACCGTGTCTACATGTCAAAAGTTTTGCTTATCATTTTGTGTCGAAAATTATTTGCTTATTATCCTTAAAGTCCAGACACGTCTTACTGCCTCTATTGCATAGACAGTGTATAGATAAATTCATATCTTAGCGTATCTGCTATTGTTACCTTTGCCTGACAGCTTCCGTAGATTCCTCCGTAACTTATGGGATTTTAGTATTATATATGCATATGTAAATGATGTATTACAGGGTACTAATCTACATCCTATAATCTATTTCCTATCGAAAATCCTTCATCTGATCGTATGAGATGAATCCCTCAACCAGTTCGAGTCCCTCAGATTTCAATAGCTATTCCGATAGTTATTCCGATAGCTATTCCGATATGGAGTTTCACCTAAGCTCCGAAAGCAGTGTCACCAGAATGAATCAACCAATTCATCTTATGGGTTCGTATCCTACTCAATCATTGGAGACAAAAAGAAGGTGATCCTTTCCATCAACCAAATTCACCACTTGGCGGTGAACCTGAAGCACTAACCGACGAACCTGTTCGAGATACTATTTTCTCACTCATTTCCCGAATATCTCCCCACGATTATATTCTATCTAAAATTCTAAACCTTATTTATCCATTCGTTCCAACCGACAATCATCTTGGAGTAATGGAAGAAGTCAACGAGCTTCGCACTCGATTAATAAATTTGGAGAATATGGTGCAAAATTTACCAACTTCAGCAACATCACCAGTACCATCAGCAACAGCACCAGTATCATCAAAAATCCATGCCTCAACACCTCATTCTGTACCTCAAGGGTAATCATCATTCTACATGATGTTCTACATCATATATCCCCGTTCAACATGGCGATTAAGTAATCTCTAAAGTTTTGAAGATTATCCATTCTAGTTCTAACGGTAAATCAAATGAGATTAATATTATGTTAACTCATTTAATCCATGATTACATCTGAAGAAAATATATATGTATATATGTTTTCATAAAGATTGTAATTAAAAATTCTTTTGTACAAACTGTTAATGGTAAAAATATTTTAACGGGTAGGTAATACCCGATGAATATTAAGATTTCACATTAATAAGTTACATTGTACGTTCATCAGATCTGATTCAACAGTCATTTACTATCCTACGTACATCCACAGATATACGTATCCGTTCACCGCAGAATAACCATTTTCAATCAATTTCATATTTGGATTTTGACCTATCAGAATCCAACAAGTGGCATAATGAAGAAAACATTTGACAAAATAAAATTTGTTAGAAACAGACAAATTAACTATGAGAAATTTTATTAAGAATCCACGCTAACAAAAATCCTAGCTAACTATTCCTAGCTAACTGATTACATTTTATATATCGCAGTTTAATTATCGCAATTTAATTATCGTAATTTTATTTATCGTCATTTAATTTCTGTTATTTATTTTACGCACTTTAAATATCGGGACACGTATACAAGGTTTTGACATATCATATCAACGCATCTATATATATATTATTTGGAATAACCAGACACTCTATATGCAGTAATGTTGGAGTTAGCTATACAGGGTTGAGATTGATTCTACAATAATATATATACTTTGAGTTGTGATCGAGTCTGAGACGTATACGGGTCACGATACGTATTAATTAATTCGAATATTATATATTAAACTATATATGAATTATTGGACTGCCGACTGTGGACTATCGACTGTGGACTAAAAACATTGGACATTTAAAATAAATTAAAATATTGACTATAACCTATGAAACTAAACAATTCTTCAAGTTTGCCACTTGATTTCATCTTAAACCTCATTTGTATCTTGACGATTACAATCTGAGTTCAAACCTTTCATGATTCTTGAAAACACCTCGATCGAGAGGATGAACCAGCCGCACTTCATCTACGGAAGAAAAGATTGATGCATATAGTTATGCACCTGAAAAACCCTCAGAAACTGAGTAAACGTTTAACACGTAGCTGTGCTAATTCCTTTAGTGTTATTATTACCCAAAATAATTTGGTAATCCCTTTCAAAGTAGCAAATTTTGTCACAGTTCCAGCAAATCAACTTCGACTTTTCGTTCGAAATAACCTTATTATAACATTGATATATATATATGCCTGTTCTTTATTGTTAACAGGAAACCTTTCATATTACCATCAGCGTTTAATCATCTAAAAACAAAATTCTCTTAAAACCACCTCGAATTGATAACCGATAATTCAAATATCGTAGCATTAAATGCCGAGAAAACAGAAAAATTGTAAATGGTTTAAACAGTCAAAAGTTTGATGATAAAGAAGGGAGTATTAGGAACGCTCGATAGAAAATTTGGATTGAGTTAACCATGAAGGAAACAGAACAAATACAAGGACCAAACCCTATATTCAAAGAATCCAGGTAAATCTGGATCCGATGAAATCTTTAGAGAATATTTTGCTCCGTACCCACGTTAAAATTTTGCGGAAAATTTTCTCCATCAATCTTCGAACTTAGAAATTCCAAAATATCATCATAAATATCTTCGATATTTTTGAGGATATTTTCATAAATATTCTTGTCCGAAATTATCTACCTCTTCGTGTTTTCAGTATTCCATTATATTGAAAACTTCTGTAAAATCTAAGTATAAATTATGAATGGATTATGGAGAAGTGTTGGGAATTGAAGCATGAGTTAGTATAATATAATGACGTCAGGCCAACGTAATTATATTACAGTAAGTCATGTTGAGTTTCTAATGTAACGTGATGATTCTCAGTACCATCATCATGTGCCATGTTACACAACTCTTTCATTCTATTTAACCTCTAAACATATCCAGAAAATATTTCCTTGATATTTCTGTTCTTCCGTAACTCCGACAATCTGCTAATAGATCTTGCGATTACATTTTCTTTCTGATTAGAAGATTTCTTTAAATTCCTTGAATTCTGAAAATCAACCTTGACTATGTCAGAAGTTAAGACGAACCTCTAATCACTTCATTTCACTCTTTTGTGATAGATTCACTCTTACGCTTCGCATGATCGAATCGTTTTATCTATATTAAGCAATAATGATAAAACTCTATTTATCAACTCATATTCGTCATGAAAACATTTTTATTGTCAGCCATAATGACCTCACTCAAATTTCGGGGATGAAATTTCTTTAATGGGTAGGTACTGTCACGACCCGGAAAATTTCGACTAATTTTAAACTAAATTCTCGATACGATATTGTATTTTCAACACGATAAGCAAAGTTTGTTAGATTGAGTCTCAAAGATTTTGAACTATTTTATGAATGCAATTACCTTTCGACTGTTTTCAATGATTCACGAACAACTATTTGTAAATAGATACATATATATGTGTGTGTATATGAATGTGTATATAAATACTACTTGGAAATATATGAAATAATATTAAATCTAATTGTTTAAAAATATATAATATATATTTATGTGATAAAACTTGTTATTTAAAACTAATTATATATAAAGAGAGAGTAAATGGAAAATGAATGATTTCGAGCTTAATTGGCAAACGTCAGTAACACTCAGTTGATGTTTTGTTAGTTTTAATATAGAGATAATACATGTTCATGAATGATTAAAACAAAAGTTGAACTGTAAATTGATTACGAAGATTTTAGTTTTGACAAAAATATTTTACCTTTTTAATTTAAATATTAGTACTCCGTACATATAAATTGGAACAGAAAATAAATAATTTTTGAACCTTTTTGATCAGGTTTCAAACGGTTAATGAGTGAAATAATTAAATATAGTTAATCTAAAAATTTGGAATTTTTAGGAACACTTTCCTACGTCAACTGTTTAGCAATGGAGACGATATAGCACTCCGCAAAGTAAAAATATCTAATTGTCGGTAGAAGAGGACAATTAGTTGGCTATTAACTGTTTAACTTTGAGAAAATGTGATGTTTTTATTATATAATAATTATAAGTTAATAGATGTATTATATATATAGTTATGTATGGCTATTGATTTCAACCATCATCATCCTTAGTTTATTACCGTCTCTCTCTACCTCCCATATCCTCACAACCATGGATCACTCAACCGCCATCTGCCACCACCCTCACCGGCCACTACCTTGAACCCATCAAACCTCCACCATATTCGCCACCACTTTCCTTGATCATCACTTTCACGCAACCACCTTGGAAACCCATCACCATCGCAGGTCACCACCAAGAATCACCACACCACCTTGAAACCAAACCCACTACCCTTGGTTCGTTGTTATTTCCCTTCTCTTTCCGAACCCCATAAAGCAACCGTCACCATGGTTCCACCGACACCTTCACCATCGTTGAACCACCATATCTCTCTCACCCATCCTCTCTCTCAACACCAAACTTATATATATATATATATATATATATATATATATATATATATATATATATATATATATATATATGTATATATATATATATTTCTTCCTTCTTTTCTTTTTCACTATTAAGGTGTTCGAACGTCACCACTACAACTCGACTTCACGGGCTACAACTTTCACTGCAAACCACCGCCATCAACCACCTTTACAACCCCATAACCTATAATCAACTTATTTTTCTGTTTGAACCTACTGCTACCCCTTGAACCTACGAATTGGTTTCTGTTTTTGCAACTGTAAACAAAACCACGAAACCACCATCTTAAATAACGTAAACTACCATGAACACCCCAACGAATCAACCACCTGTGATATTATTTTTTTTCTTTCCTTCCGAAAGTACAAACACCGAATATCACTGTTATTGTTCCAAAACACTTTATAACCATCGACACCTGCTGCAATTAGAATTGCTGTTGTCATAACCTTTTATTTATTATTATTATTATTATTATTATTATTATTTTCGGTCAGACTTCCTAAAAGATGGGGAGATGAGAAACTGAAACATTGGGAAATTATTTTTCTGGTTCATGGTATGATCCGACGAAAGTGGAGAGGGTCATGATTGGGGCCCGGTTAATAACGTGTTTTCTTGGAATCCTAAGTTCCATGTACAGAAGAAACGTATTGTGTTAAATTAATATGGATGATTAATTGGGCCTTGAACTCGATTTAATTAATTGGGCTACGGATATGTTGTTGGGCCGTAAGTGGATAGTAGGCCATATGATAATTACCTGTTGGGCCGAGACTAATTAACTGTTGGGCCAGAAACTTGATTGGAAAAGGTGAGACGGGTTATAATAAATTAAGGGAGGTTATGGAACAGATAAATGGGCGACAACCTAATGGTTAAGAGTGTTGTCGGGTGTTCGTGAGGTCATGGGTTCGAATCTCCAATGGGACAATTTATTTTTAGAAAACTCTCCAAGGGTATACACTCTTATATTTTTATTTATTTATTATCATTATTATTATTATTATTATTATTATTATTATTATTATTATTATTATTATTATTATTATTATTATTATTATTATTATTATTATTATTATTATTACTATTATTATTATTATTATTAAAAGTAGCATTTTTATTAAAATTATTATTTTTAGTACTATTAGGATTACTATTATTATTATTATTAACAATTGTATTATTTTTAGAGACATTATTATTATTATTATTATTTTTATCACTATTATTATTATTATAAAAATTATTATTATCAATATCAATAATAGTATTATTATCACTATTTTAGTACTATCCTAATTATTAATTTAACAAATAAAAGATATTTATATAAGAAAATATAGTTATTACATATATCATAACTATATAAAATTTACTATTTTAATACAAAAACAACATATATATATATATATAATTATATGTAGCATTTGAAATAATAAATACATGACTATTTTAAATAAGTAATATATTATATGATTAATAAATATAAACCGAGTTGAATACCATTATATGTTCATTATACGTGTTAATATATATATACTTGATATAGGTTCGTAAATCCAAGGTCAACCCTACACTTGTTAAATGACGTCATATGTATTTTTACTACAAAATACAGTATGGTGAGTTTCATTTGCTCCCTTTTTAATTGCTTTTGCAATATATATTTTTGGGCTAAGAATACATGCGCTGCTTTTATAAAAGTTTACAAAATAGACACAAGTACTTAAAAATATATTCTACGTTGAGTTGTACCACTGGCATATTTCCCTGTAGCTTGGTAACTACTATTTACATGGGTATTGTAAACGCGAATCCTGTTGATAGATCTATCGGGCCTGACAACCCCAATCGGACTGGACGACCAGTATTCAACGGTTGCACAGTACTTCGTGTTGGTGACTACACTTGGTACAGTGTAGTGAGATTTCATAATAAAGGGAATATGCGACATTGATTAAATGTTAAGTATGGTTACCAAGTGCTCAACCACTTAGAATATTTTTATTAGATCGTTTGTGTATATAAAATCTTGTGGTCTATTATGGTATAGAAATGATTGTTATGATAAACCTATGAACTCACCAACCTTTTGGTTGAAACTTTAAAGCATGTTTATTCTCAGGTACGAATTAAGTCTTCCGCTGTGCATTTGCTCAATTTAAGGACATTACTTGGAGTCGATCATCGTAATGGGACCAAATGTTGATGACTTCGTCCAGGTGGATAAGGACGGGTCGTTTCATAAACGCCCCTGTCATAAGACATGTCACAGGATAATGAGATAGGCTTGAAGATTCTGAATAGACAGCAACGTCCCTTACCCCCAATGCCCGTGCAGTCTGACTACAAGCATACACGTTCAGACGGCTCATCCAATTGAGCGACTCGGTTGGGTGACGTATTAACATTCCGAAATGGTCTAAACTTTCTTAAGTATAATAGAATACATGATTTTCCATATTCGAGAGACGTGATGGGTCGCAATGCTTTCGTTAATGATTAGTTTAGAAGATAGTTAGGCCCTTAAAAGAGTTCAACCATAAAGAACACCATGGCCAAGTCAAGCTGACTTCCAGGAAAACGTTCGGTTATCCTAATGGTCCAATCCTTTATGTGTTTGAACAAACAGTTCCTTAATTAACTAAGAATCCCTCAAGTGGGGTGCAATGCTTGAGACCGCGTTAAGGTGAAGTGTACTAGTCAACACTAACCGTGTTTCATGGCCTTACTTAGCAGAGGTACTGCTTACAACAACCGTTGTGCTTCAGCGTGCACGTACGAAGTTTATATGCTTGGTGACTACAATAGCATGGTCTAGGACCGACAATGTACTAGGGGTCTAGTCAGATGTTTCACTACGAAAGAATCCTCAGTCGAAATCTGAGGCTCGGTGGACTTACTACAACCGGTGTGCCTCAGTCAAACTCATGTTGTATCCGATAGATTTCTCTTACCAAGGGGTGACACAGATAGTGTACTCTGAATCGGGGTTCACGTCTTCCCAATAACAGAGCCAATAACTACGTTCTATTACTTGGAAAAGCGATTGAGTTCAAAGCATAATCAGAAAGCATTTTGACAACATACACAAGCCATAATATGATTTCGGCATTATAACTGATTACGTCATAACATACACTAAAGATAACTACTCGTTAATCATGGCAACAATATCACAAAGCATAATAATGGAAGACATTATAAAAAGACAAGGGATAGAATTACCAGTAGATTAAACGAGTTCTGAATACAAAAGTGACAACTTCAAGACTTCAGACCACTCCTAATACAATCTTCGGCGTTCTTCTCAGGGTACTAGGTTTTCCGCACGGAGTCGAAGACCTTGAAAGTATGACTAATATTGTACAAGAGAGAGAAAGAAGTGAATTGAAGTGTGTGTTGAAAATGAATGACAAATGCCCTTTAAATAAGCTTGATTTTTTTCCTACAAACGGCTGGCAAGCCGTTTGGCAGCCCGTTTGGCCAGCCCGTTTGCTGAGGCAGCCCGGTTGCAGAGGTCGTTTGATCTGGTCGTTTGGCAGGCCATTTTTCACATTGGCAGGCCGTTTGGCAAGCCGTTGGCAAGCCGTTTGGCATGCTGATTCCCTGGATCGTAACTTGATTTCTTGTCTTTCACCGTTTTCGCTCTAGAATCTTAGTTTTAGCTCCGATTCTCCTGATTCTTTTTGCATCGTCTTCGTAATTACTTATTCTTCAATTCTAACAGACGAAGTGGGTATTTTGCTGATAAAGTTCGAATCTTTCTTGTTTTTGGGCCTTAATACCGGGGTGAAAACGTGACTTTTTAGCCGATATCAAGAATCTAGAATAAAAAGAATGATCAACAAAAAAGAAGGATTTTTTCCACTTCTCGCGCATACCAGCTTTGGTAGGCTCAACAAACCTCATGCGCTCTCTAAAGAAATACCAAGCGTTTTCATGCGGCTGGTAGGAGTACATATTCCTAAACAAATTAACTGTGGGGATAAAATAATGCCCGTGCACCACATCTCAAAAAATTAAATGCGACACGCGCAGTAAATGTGAAGCTGCCCAACGCCAATACCGAAGAAATGGAACACTGATAGGAAAAAGTTGGTGGAAGGATAACGAATGTTGCCAAAGAAATGGATCGTTGGCGCACTATTTACGTTTAGGAACCACAGGCTTTAACGCGTGATTGGGGAATACCCCATCATAATATCATCGAGATCCTCGAGGGTAATAACGAAAGAGATTTCCCGAACATTCTTACTTTCGGCAACAGAGGTAGAAGAAGACATCGCATTTAATGAAACAATAGAGAAGCAGGTAGGAGAATTCTTACTTGATGATCGTGTGACCAAAGCAAACTAAGCAAAAACCAAGCGTCAAATCAAGCGTGCAAGAAAGAAGATGAGAAATATTTATAAGTGGTAAAAAAATTTATGAAAAGGTGGGAAACTATTTATTGGCAAGAATTCGGGTAGAAGATATAGGAAAAAGAAAAACGCATTACCACCGTACACATGTCACAAATCTAGCGGAGGAAAATTTGACAGACGACAGGAAACGTGCGAGGGTGACGGTTGAGTTGACAGTTTTCCATAACTAGCAGACTGACAGGTCGAAAAAACTACCTTAGCATTAAATGCATGACTCAACGCATTTTATGTCATGATTAGAGTTCAACATCACCCGCAAAAATTGTGTGTAATATAGAACTGGTGGACTTAATGATGCGCATAACTGCACATCAATTGACAAGATCCTAATGATGCGCATAGCTGCACATCAGTTGCACAAGGTTTTAATGATGCACATTGCTAGACGCCGGATGCGTAAGCTAAAATTAGAGCCACCTAAACTATACACGCAAAGCAAAGAGATATTTGAAGGTTGGTACTAAAATGCAAAGAACACTGTAGCAGGATGGGAAGATCCAGGCACTGTGTAACAGCTGGAGAATAGCAACGGACTGTTGGGAGACATCATTAACATAATGGTAGTACTTTTCACAGCTTAATGGAAGAAAATGACAAGGATAAAATAGTGTGGCACTGACAAGTCCTTTTGTCTCCTTACGTGGCACTAAGGGACAAAAGCTCACATGTATAAATAGACACAACTTGGGCTAAAACCAGACAACATTCGTTCAATCTAAATCATTCTCAAGAGTATTCTTGATATCGACTAAAAAGTCACGTTTTTACCCCCGATATTGAGTTCTAAAAGCATAAAATTTAAAACTGTGTCGGTAAAATAATTGCTTTTTCGATTAAATTTGTAGATAAAGTAACTACGAAGACGATACAAAAAGAATCAAGAGAATCGGAGCTAAAACGAATATTCTAGATCGGAAACGGTGAAAGACAAGAAATTAGTTACGATCTAGCAAATCAACAAGCTAAACGGGTTGCCAAACGGGCTGCCAAACGGCTTGCCAGTATGGAAAATGGCCTGCCATACATCCAAAGCAAACGGGCATGGTAAACGGGCTGACTGGTCAAACGGGGCCTGCAAACGGCTTGCCAAACGGCCTGCCAGCCGTTTACAGGCAAAATTCCATTTCTATTTAAAGGCTTGTTTTCATCCAATTTCAACACACCTCTCCTCAATCTCTTACTACAATACACTTTCTCTTAATAGAGCTTTCAAGACCTTCTCACCTCCGAGCGGGAAATTAAGTACCCGGAGGCGAACGCCGAATATTGTAGTAGGAGCGATCTAGAGGATGTCAGCATTTGTAATGGTCCAGATCTCGTCTGTAAACGGTGAACGCTTTCCTTAATTTAATAAAGTTATATTGTTACTTTAAGATGCTTTCATCTTGCATGCCTATCTATCCGTTGCAATTGTTTATTATGTGTTGAATACTATATCTGAAACTTATGCTATTGTTATGCTGAAACCTTGATGGTTTAGAAGTTTAATTTACGGATCACCCTTTCACTTATTCACGTGGCTATAACCTAGTATTAGGACCTAATCAACCCTAGGGTACAAGGTAAGCAGTTATGTGTGCTTAACGTCACAATAGGGATATAGTACCTACGTACGAGTAACCATTTATTCGTCAAAGAAGAGCTGCCCATTTAGTTTGTGATTAGAGTAGGCAATATAGAGTTCGGTGAACACTGGCATGCTCAGAAGCATGATTCGCGTCAGAAGTAATGTTCTTGAGATGTTGTAAGATGATCCAGGGTTGAGTAAGTGATCGTAAAGGAGAGACTTCTAATCTAATTAGCAGTACCTTAGGATATCTGATGTGTGCAGCGGGGTGTACGAAATAGTATTAATTTAAATACGAAATACGACGAAATATTACACAAGTTTTAATTATTTATTTACAAAATGGATATACCTAAACCTTGCTACAACACTATAGGCAGTGTACCTAATCGTAGAGTAGTATAGTTTTTAGTAAGTCCGGTTCGTTCCACAGGGAGCGGGCTTATTGCACACTATATTTTTAAACAATTATATTTGTACAAAATATATTATATTGATAATATATAAAAGGGGGTTTACCGTTTAATGACTGGTTTGTCGATTTTATATTTTAAGTTACAATTAAAACCTAATGCAAAAAATAAATGACGATAATTAAAGTAGCGAAAAATAAATGACAATAAATAAATGACGTTAAATAAAATAGCGAGTAAATAAAAGTACGATGAAATATGAAATAAAATATATTATGCTTATTTAAACTTTCGTAACCATGATGGTTGACGTGTTGATTTTAATTTTATGCCCATGGGTTAATTGTCCTTTGTCCTGGATTATTTAATATGTCCGTCTGGTTTTTGTCCATAACAGTCCATCAGTCATAAATTTAAAGTGCGAGTGTCCTCGTCAAATTATCCTTATACCCGAAGTCAAATATTCCAACTAATTGGGGACTTAAACTGTAACAAGGTTTTAATAGTTTGTTTAATAATTACACCAGGATATCGACTGCGTGTAACCCAAGGTTTTAATACTTTGTTATCAATTATGCCAAGTGTCCTTGTACATAATTTCACCCCTGTTTTAATAATTCCATAAACTATTAATCCATTCCCGTGTCCGGTTAAATGAACGATTATTCGTACATATAAATATCTCGCCCATCGTGTCCGATCGAGTGTATATGGTTATTTATAGGGACGTCCAATTGTAAATCTTTATATTAAAATTAACAAACTATCATTTAGTTAAACAAATATAAAGCCCATTAATAGCCCATAGTCTAATTTCCACAAGTGTCGTTCTTTTGTCCAAACCCCAATTAAGGTACAAAGCCCAGTTACCCCGTCTTTAATATTTAGTCCAACATCATGATTACTTTGGCTCAAATAAGCATAATAATAACTTAAGTACGAGACATTAATTTAAAAAGGAGAACATAGCTTACATTGATTATTTATCGCGTAGTGTTACACGGACAGAGCTCCGACTTTAAAACCCGTAAAATAACCTTTACATAACCCGAACTAATCTAATATAAAACTACCCTATACTATATATATTATATATATATTTATTTATTTATTTATTTATTTATTACAGAGTATTATTATTATTATTATTTTTTCTTAAACTCGGCAGAATGCATAGCCTTTTATAGGGATTTCTGATTTTTCAAACTCTACGAGTCGTGGAGTTTTTGGCCTTCAAACTCCGCGAGTCGTGGAGTTTGATTTTCCAGCTCACATCAATTTAGATCTTAGCTTTGCCGACATAATATATAAATAAATATAATATATAAATAATTTTAAGAATTATTTAAATATTATATTATATTTATGTGCATAGTTGACTTGTAATTTTTAGTCCGTTGCGTCGAGCGTTGAGAGTTGACTCATGTCCCGGTTCCGGATTTTTGAACGTCCTTGCGTATTATTTTATATCGTGTACTTTGCGTTCCGCAACTTGTACTCTTGTCATTTTTAGACGTTTCTCATCAATAAATTGAACCACTTGGATTGTATCTTGTACATTTGAGCTTTTTGGTCATTTGCTTCTTCAAATCGTCGTTTTCGCCTTTTGTCTTCGCACTTATTTAATATAAACGATTACAACTTAAAATAGGACAATTACAACTAAATAATTTACATATTGGGAGGATATTGCTACTAAATATATGTTCATTTGGAGCACTATCAAATATCCCCACACTTGAACGTTGCTTGTCCTCAAGCAATACATAACTTGAAATAATATAATACATCACACGAATCACTTCTTTATTCTTCACACTTTATACATCAGTGATTTTGAGATGGCGGTATAAACAATGATAGTAACAATAGAACCATGGTTAAAGGTGGGTGTGTCATCCACAGTTGCCTAGGGTTTAGGTCAACGACACTTGCAATCAAATAGCCGATTTACTTTCGGTTTCCAAAGCAAAGTGCACTTTTGAAAGGCGGTTTACAGTCCCACATGACTATGAAAATTTAGATCCGTTAGGAAATTGGATCTTTATGAAAACATTTGATCTTTTGAAAATTCAATCTAGCTTTTACCCTAGACAAGTTTTCCGGAATAACCCTTCACCGGTGTTTGCAAAATATTTTTGTGGGTTGTGTGGGTTTCAGATTTGAAAATTTTAGCTCAACACTTGTGGTTTTGTGTTACCCACTTGCTAACCTTGTATTAGGAAAGCAACACGTCCAGTTCACTTGTCCCGTATATTACCTTTCGGCAAACTACCGTCCGGTTGTAAAGGAAAGCGATGAACAAGAAACTGTTAAGGCAATGTCTAATGACATGCATTTGATTATGGTCCAAAAATGTGTCGGATGCTATTACTATCCTTGGTAGGAGCAATAGTAAAGATCATCCTAAAATTTTTCCGGTCTGGCACAAGGTCCTGTCTTCGACCATGCTATGCAACTACCGTTCTTACGGTTGACACCCAATTTGGTTCAGGTGACCTAATGAATTCCAGGTGAATTCCTAGGATTTTACGTTCAATGGTAATGAACGCATTGAAAATAGGTTTTCAGAAAACAAATCGGTTTTAATTTTGATCAAAATATTTTCTCGTTCAAGCTCAAGTTTAGATATCATTGAATTCCATGAGTTTGAATTCTCAATCTTTAAGGTCAATCTCAAGGATTGAGTAATATCAGTCTTAAAAGCTGATTTTTAATCTTTAAGGAGATTATCCTTTCTGGGGATCTGATTCATTAGTCTTATCAAGCTAATTTGCACGGTGCCCCCCCATTGTACGAGATAAATCCTTCTCATGGTTAGGATAAATCTGATCACTTGGTGACCCTGTTTGATGCTGAGGTCCGTGGATTTCCTGCTGATTTTAGAGATGATTTTTCTAGATTTTTCGTCAACCTACAGCTGGTCTGGACGACAAATTCTTAACCTAAATCAGGAAGCGCGTGTCTTTTTCGGAAGACTTTACTTCCTTTTAATGATGGAATTGATTCATCGTGTAGATCCATCTTTTCTTTTCTTTCATCGCTTAAAATAGTTAATTTAGTCCAAAACAAAAGCACCTACAATAAACTTTACAGAAACATGTGCAAGATAGTTTTTAATTGAATAACTAGGTACATTCTCCCCACACTTAGTTTCTTTCTTTGCCTTTTTATTCTCCTTTATTCCATTTTAAATGAATTCAAGCGTTTTAGGATGTTTCTCAATTTATGTCCTTTCCGAGGTAACGATAATTTCGGCATTATCACCTAGTTTTATCGTTTATAAATATGTATAAACATGATTTTGAATTCATTTAGTTTAAAAATTTTCAAATTTTCATAAAATTTAGAAAATAAGCCAAGTATAAACCCGAGAGAATTTATAACCCTTCTCCACACTTGAGATCATGCAATGCCCTCATTAGCATGAAATTAGACTATAATTATAAATTCATGAGGGTGATTAGTGTAGAAAAGTGATAAAAAATACCCATTTTGTAATTACAAAGCTCATCGAATGATAGATGGCGCGTCTCATCATTCATCCCTTCTTGTTTTATCACACATGTTTTTCTTCAAAAACGGTTGCTTTTTTGAACTGTTTGCTAATATTTGAAAATGCGTCTTTTACCCTTATCATGCATTTTTATTAACGAGTTATGCACTAACCCGAACCCCTAATTTAACGTTAAGTGGGGTTAGACTTCCCCACACTTGGCTGACGACATGTGAAGTCGGTAGAATAAGTTCCACGAATTAAAATAGTGAGCCAGTTATTTACATCTCGGTTGGTGTATAATATATCAATGGTTTTAAAGTTTAGACTCTCCCGATCGTCACTACTTAATTCTTTTTTAAGTGTAGCTTTTAGTAAATGGATATGTCTCTTTTCTGGTTCTTGGTCAAATGGATCGATATACATCGACATACATATTATAGGGCGGACAATTCCTAACATTTCCTTCCTTTTATTCTCGAGATCAAAGTTTTCACCTCTATTACCCAGTTGGGTGAAATTTGAGGTGTCAATATCTATTACAGCTCGTAGTTCATCTTCGGTAGATGACTCGTCTATTGAGAATATTGGGTTGGAAGGTTGTGGAATGGTGAATTTTGGGATCGAAGTAGATTCTTCTTCATTAACGGTACTTATTGGTCCCACCACTTTGGTCTCGGGGGTAAAGTTTTTAACGTTATCGTTTTCCCAAGAGTACTAATTTGTCACCCTTACTTCTTCTTCATTGATTGATCGATTATTTCGTCGGTAGAGGCTAATGTGTCGATATGTTGTGAAATTGGTAAAGCTGAATAAAAAGTATCATCGGGATAGTTGGTGATTTCGGAGTTCTCGAATTCATCAAAATTTGATGATATGAGATTTTCTTGCACAATATTCCTCAGATCAACAGGTGTGTAGTCTGATAGAGTTTCAGCTTGCCGGTTTACAAACTCTCTCATTTGTTCATTTTGAGCATTGAGTTCTTCGAGTTTGATTTTCATATTGTCTAATAAATTTTCAGACACGTAATTTTCCTCGTCTACTGGTTGTTGAGTTTGGAAATATTCTTGGGAATAATCCCAATTTGAATTGTATTCTTCATAATCATTCCATTCAGGTTCCGTGAGTGCGTAATTTTCCATAGGAACGTAATAATAACATTCCCATGTTGAGTGATAATCTCCACAGATTTCACAACCAGTTATTGTTTCGTCATTCGTGATCCAAGATTGACCGAACGAATTGTCATCAACACTCGGTTGAGAGTATTGATTTCGTATGTCGTAAAGAGTTTCCAAAATATCTTCGAGACTTTTCATAATGCGCTTATTACCAAATTTTAATTATCCTATTAGTTATAAATATAAAAAATTATATAAGTTATCAAATTAATAGACTTTTCTGCTTTTGCCCACGTTTCGAATAGCCAATAGATGCAGCAGGGAGCCAGAACCCTTTAAATCGGAAGCTCACAACTCAGCCACTAACAAATCCAACTATTACTACGAAGTAGAAAATTTGGATGTCTATCAATTTAACCGCTTAAAATAATTTTTCGTTTTTGAAATTTTAGAGAAGAAATAGAAAATTCTATGTCCTAAAAACTAGATTGTCGAGAAATAAGAAAGAAAAAGAGCGCGTCGAAAAATAAAAATGTCGAAAAATAATAGGCGTTGAAAAATAAAAATAAGAAAGTAGCGCGTCAAAACTTAAAAAGGAATTAAAAACTAAGAATTAAAAATTGCGTCTAAAAATATTAAAGCTTACAAGTAAAACTATATCCCAAATGGCAATATCTTAAAAAGGCACTAAAATCTAAAAACTGCGTCGCAAAATTCTAAAGCACCTAAATCTTAGTCTAAAAAAAAGCACTTGAGGGATTTTACGGCAAAGCCTAAAAATCTAGAAAATAAAAATAAGCTACGGCAAAACTAAATTTAAAATTAATTACGAACGATAAAAATAAAAATATTACGATTACACTAAATAAAAGGTTACAAAATATAAAAATAAAAAGTGATAAAATTACTTATTTTTATAAAAATATTATTTTTATATTTATTTTATAAAAGTATTAATTTTTATATATAATAAAACTAAATATAATTAATTAAAACTAATTAATTAAAACAAAAACTAGATAATAAATTAATTAAACTAATTTAGGGTTTTAAAAAATAATAATAATTAATATAATCCGTAATTAATGCGAAGTAGGGTTCCTGGGTGCGCCTGTCAGGGTGGCTCCGCGAGTCGTGGAGTTTTAAGCCTGCAAACTCCGCGAGTCGTGGAGTTTGAAAGACGTTTTTTTTTATAAATTTATATTGTTTTTCTAAAATGATATATAAATATATTTATAGAAAAATAAATTAAAAATATAGCGTTTCGCCAAGTCCCCGGCAGCGGTGCCAAAAACTTGATGTGTGCAGCGGGGTGTACGAAATAGTATTAATTTAAATATGAAATACGACGAAATATTACACAAGTTTTAATTATTTATTTACAAAATGGATATACCTAAACCTTGCTACAACACTATAGGCATTGTACCTAATCGTAGAGTAGTATAGTTTTTAGTAAGTCCGGTTCGTTCCACAGGGAGCGGGCTTATTGCACACTATATTTTTAAACAATTATATTTGTACAAAATATATTATATTGATAATATATAAAAGGGGGTTTACCGTTTAATGACTGGTGTGTCGATTTTATATTTTAAGTTACAATTAAAACCTAATGCAAAATATAAATGACGATAATTAAAGTAGCGAAAAATAAATGACAATAAATAAATGACGTTAAATAAAATAACGAGTAAATAAAAGTACGATGAAATATGAAATAAAATATATTATGCTTATTTAAACTTCCGTAACCATGATGGTTGACGTGTTGATTTTAATTTTATGCCCATGGGTTAATTGTCCTTTGTCCTGGATTATTTAATATGTCCGTCTGGTTTTTGTCCATAACAGTCCATCGGTTATAAATTTAAAGTGCGAGTGTCCTCGTCAAATTATCCTTATACCCGAAGTCAAATATTCCAACTAATTGGGGACTTAAACTGTAACAAGGTTTTAATACTTTGTTTAATAATTACACCAGGATATCGACTGCGTGTAACCCAAGGTTTTAATACTTTGTTATCAATTATGCCAAGTGTCCTTGTACATAATTTCACCCCTGTTTTAATAATTCCATAGACTATTAATCCATTCCCGTGTCCGGTTAAATGAACGATTATTCGTACATATAAATATCCCGCCCATCGTGTCCGATCGAGTGTATATGGTTATTTATAGGGACGTCCAATTGTAAATCTTTATATTAAAATTAACAAACTATCATTTAGTTAAACAAATATAAAGCCCATTAATAGCCCATAGTCTAATTTCCACAAGTGTCGTTCTTTTATCCAAGCCCCAATTAAGGTACAAAGCCCAATTACCCCGTCTTTAATATTTAGTCCAACATCATGATTACTTTGGCTCAAATAAGCATAATAATAACTTAAGTACGAGACATTAATTTAAAAAGGAGAACATAGCTTACATTGATTATTTATCGCGTAGTGTTACACGAACAGAGCTCCGACTTTAAAACCCATAAAATAACATTTACATAACCCGAACTAATCTAATACAAAACTACCCTATACTATATATATTATATATATATTTATTTATTTATTTATTACAGAGTATTATTATTATTATTTTTTTCTTAAACTCGGCAGAATGCATGGCCTTTTATAGGGATTTCTGATTTTTCAAACTCCGTGAGTCGTGGAGTTTTTGGCCTTCAAACTCCGCGAGTCGTGAAGTTTGATTTTCCAGCTCACATCAATTTAGATCTTAGCTTTGCCGACATAATATATAAATAAATATAATATATAAATAATTTTAAGAATTATTTAAATATTATATTATATTTATGTGCATAGTTGACTTGTAATTTTTAGTCCGTTGCGTCGAGCGTTGAGAGTTGACTCATGTCCCGGTTCCGGATTTTCGAACGTCCTTGCGTATTATTTTATATCGTGTACTTTGCGTTCCGCAACTTGTACTCTTGTCATTTTTAGACGTTTCTCATCAATAAATTGAACCACTTGGATTGTATCTTGTACATTTGAGCTTTTTGGTCATTTGCGTCTTCAAATCATCATTTTCGCCTTTTGTCTTCGCACTTATTTAATATAAACGATTACAACTTAAAATAGGACAATTACAACTAAATAATTTACATATTGGGAGGATATTGCTACTAAATATATGTTCATTTGGAGCACTATCAATATCTAAGATTGCACATCTACTAATGTTAAGGCATAGCTTAGTATTGAGTGGTGGAATATTGCTTTAGTTAGACCAACTAGGATTAAGAAAAGTTGAGACTTTCCTTTAGGGATATACCACTTTGTTCATGTATCTAGGATTCTATCCATAAGGTCGTTTAAACCCTCTAAGGTTAACGTTGGGAGTAGGGATATCCGTTTTAGCCAGAATCTGCAAAGCCTAAACTTTTAATGATAAATCAGTTAGGTTCATAGCCCAGTTGATGGAGGTTAAGTGTTTATTTTAGAAAGTTAAACTCTTGTGATAGTTCCCCATCAGGATTATATTCTTCATACCGATCTATCTTTATCTTTACAGTTATATTATAGTATTAATAGTTAATCTTAATCTACCACCACTTGTCAATTAGGGTTAACTATTTAGGCACTTTTGTCCCACATTACTGAGCAAACATACAAAAATACGAACCTGAGTTATATTTATCACTTACTCGTTAAAAGAAAGACAAGTATGTGAGTTATAGCTAGGAAACCCCAGCTAAATATAAATAATAAAACCGTTACTCTCTTTTGATAGCTAATTCTAAGGTGTTGCGACCTAACGACACCGCACAAATAAAACCGTCCATTTTGGCCATATCAATTCTCTTCTCAATACATAATTCATACAAAGTAACTTGCGCGACCGGAATAATCACTTAGCATTCTTTTACGGTTTCAGGTAACCTTATTGGAACATAAACCCTAACATGAAATGACCCGTTCATACCGATTATAAACGGTTCACAATAGTTGATTTCATTACGAGGTATTTGACCTCTAAATGATACACTTTACAAACATTGCATTCGTTTTTAAAAGACAAACTTTCTTCACATCGAAGTTTACAGCATGCATACCATTTCATAATATATTCAACTATAAGTGACTTAATAATATACTTGATGAACTCAACGACTCGAATGCAATGTCTTTTGAAATATGCCATGAATGACTCCAAGTAATATCTCTAAAATGAGCAAATGCACAGCGGAAGATTTCTTTCAAACCTGAGAATAAACATGCTTAAAAGTGTCAACCAAAAGGTTGGTGAGTTCATAGGTTTATCAATAAACAATAAAATTCATAATTTTGATAGACCACAAGATTTAAATACTGCATGGTACAAATGGGCCCGAATCCTATACCTACCTGTAATGTATGTAGTGACCCGAACTTTTCCATGTTTATATATATTAATTGAGATTGATGTTTACATGATTAAATGTTTCCAACATGTTAAGCAATCAAACTTGTTAAGACTTGATTAATTGAAATAGGTTTCATATAGACAATTGACCACCCAAGTTGACCGGTGATTCACGAACGTTAAAACTTGTAAAAAAACTATATGATGACATATATATGGTTATATATATAGTTAACATGATATTATGATAAGTAAACATATCATTAATTATATTAACAATGAACTACATATGTAAAAACAAGACTACTAACTTAATGATTTTGAAACGAGACATATATGTAACGTTTATCGTTGTAACGACATTTAATGTATATATATCATATTAAGAGATATTCGTACATCATAATATCATGATAATATAATAATTTAAAATCTCTTTTGTTATTATAAACATTGGGTTAACAACATTTAACAAGATCGTTAACCTAAAGGTTTCAAAACAACACTTACATGTAACGACTAACGATGACTTAACGACTCAGTTAAAATGTATATACATGTAGTGTTTTAATATGTATTTATACACTTTTGAAAGACTTCAATACACTTATCAAAATACTTCTACTTAACAAAAATGCTTACAATTACATTCTCGTTCAGTTTCATCAACAATTCTACTCGTATGCACCCGTATTCGTACTCGTACAATACACAGCTTTTAGATGTATGTACTATTGGTATATACACTCCAATTATCAGCTCTTAGCAGCCCATGTGAGTCACCTAACACATGTGGGAACCATCATTTGGCAACTAGCATGAAATATCTCATAAGATTACAAAAATATGAGTAATCATTCATGACTTATTTACATGAAAACAAAATTACATATCCTTTATATCTAATCCATACACCAACGACCAAAAACACCTACAAACACTTTCATTCTTCAATTTTCTTCATCTAATTGAACTCTCTCAAGTTCTATCTTCAAGTTCTAAGTGTTCTTCATAAATTCCAAAAGTTCTAGTTTCATAAAATCAAGAATACTTTCAAGTTTGCTAGCTCACTTCCAATCTTGTAAGGTGATCATCCAACCTCAAGAAATCTTTGTTTCTTACAGTAGGTTATCATTCTAATACAAGGTAATAATCATATTCAAACTTTGGTTCAATTTCTATAACTATAACAATCTTATTTCAAGTGATGATCTTACTTGAACTTGTTTTCGTGTCATGATTTTGCTTCAAGAACTTTGAGCCATCCAAGGATCCATTGAAGCTAGATCCATTTTTCTCTTTTCCAGTAGGTTCATCCAAGGAACTTAAGGTAGTAATGATGTTCATAACATCATTCGATTCATACATATAAAGCTATCTTATTCGAAGGTTTAAACTTGTAATCACTAGAACATAGTTTAGTTAATTCTAAACTTGTTCGCAAACAAAAGTTAATCCTTCTAACTTGACTTTTAAAATCAACTAAACACATGTTCTATATCTATATGATATGCTAACTTAATGATTTAAAACCTGGAAACACGAAAAACACCGTAAAACCGGATTTACGCCGTCGTAGTAACACCGCGGGCTGTTTTGGGTTAGTTAATTAAAAACTATGATAAACTTTGATTTAAAAGTTGTTATTCTGAGAAAATGATTTTTATTATGAACATGAAACTATATCCAAAAATTATGGTTAAACTCAAAGTGGAAGTATGTTTTCTAAAATGGTCATCTAGACGTCGTTCTTTCGACTGAAATGACTACCTTTACAAAAATGACTTGTAACTTATTTTTCCGACTATAAACCTATACTTTTCTGTTTAGATTCATAAAATAGAGTTCAATATGAAACCATAGCAATTTGATTCACTCAAAACGGATTTAAAATGAAGAAGTTATGGGTAAAACAAGATTGGATAATTTTTCTCATTTTAGCTACGTGAAAATTGGTAACAAATCTATTCCAACCATAACTTAATCAACTTGTATTGTATATTATGTAATCTTGAGATACCATAGACACGTATACAATGTTTCGACCTATCATGTCGACACATCTATATATATTTCGGAACAACCATAGACACTCTATATGTGAATGTTGGAGTTAGCTATACAGGGTTGAGGTTGATTCCAAAATATGTATAGTTTGAGTTGTGATCAATACTGAGATACGTATACACTGGGTCGTGGATTGATTCAAGATAATATTTATCGATTTATTTCTGTATATCTAACTGTGGACAACTAGTTATAGGTTACTAACGAGGACAGCTGACTTAATAAACTTAAAACATCAAAATATATTAAAAGTGTTGTAAATATATTTTGAACATACTTTGATATATATGTATATATTGTTATAGGTTCGTGAATCAACCAGTGGCCAAGTCTTACTTCCCGACGAAGTAAAAATCGGTGAAAGTGAGTTATAGTCCCACTTTTAAAATCTAATATTTTTGGGATGAGAATACATGCAGGTTTTATAAATGATTTACAAAATAGACACAAGTACGTGAAACTACATTCTATGGTTGAATTATCGAAATCGAATATGCCCCTTTTTATTAAGTCTGGTAATCTAAGAATTAGGGAACAGACACCCTAATTGACGCGAATCCTAAAGATAGATCTATTGGGCCTAACAAACCCCAGCCAAAGTACCGGATGCTTTAGTACTTCGAAATTTATATCATATCCGAAGGGTGTCCCGGAATGATGGGGATATTCTTATATATGCATCTTGTTATTGTCGGTTACCAGGTGTTCACCATATGAATGATTTTTATCTCTATGTATGGGATGTGTATTGAAATATGAAATCTTGTGGTCTATTGTTACGATTTGATATATATAGGTTAAACCTATAACTCACCAACATTTTTGTTGACGTTTTAAGCATGTTTATTCTCAGGTGATTATTAAGAGCTTCCGCTGTCGCATACTTAAATAAGGACAAGATTTGGAGTCCATGCTTGTATGATATTGTGTAAAAACTGCATTCAAGAAACTTATTTTGTTGTAACATATTTGTATTGTAAACCATTATGTAATGGTCGTGTGTAAACAGGATATTTTAGATTATCATTATTTGATAATCTACGTAAAGCTTTTTAAACCTTTATTAATGAAATAAAGGTTATGGTTTGTTTAAAAATGAATGCAGTCTTTGAAAAACGTCTCATATAGAGGTCAAAACCTCGCAACGAAATCAATTAATATGGAACGTTTTTAATCAATAAGAACGGGACATTTCAGTTGGTATCCGAGCGTTGGTCTTAGAGAACCAGAAAATTTGCATTAGTGTGTCTTATCGAGTTTGTTAGGATGCATTAGTGAGTCTGGACTTCGACCGTGTTTTCTTTAAAAATGATTGCTTAACATTTTTGTTGGAAACTATATATTTTTAACATATGAATATTATGTGATATATTAATCTCTTAACGTGTTTGATATTATGTGATAGATGTCTACCTCTAGAACAAGTCCCATTGACTCACCTAATAATAATGAAGAGTCAAATGTAAATTGGAATAATTTGTGGACTGATTCACAAGTTCCCGAAGAGGAACCGGAAGAAGAGTCGGAACCGGAAGAAGAATCGGAACCGGAAGAAGAATCGGAACCGGATGAAGAAATAGAACCGGTGGGAGAAATAATAAAACGGTTAAGTAAAAGAAAATCCTCAACCAACCGACCAAAGTTAATTATGGTCAATGGTGTTTCCGCCAAGGAAGCAAAATATTGGGAGGATTACCAATTCTCCGATGAATCGGATTCCGACGAGAATTCCGATGATGTTATAGAAATTACCCCAACTGAATTTAAAAAGGCAAAAGAAAATAATAAGGGAAAGGGCATAAAAATAGAGAAATCTAATTCCAACCCCGATGAACTTTATATGTATCGTCAACCCCCGAAGTCCTTAAGTTGTAACAATGACCCGGGAACCTCTAAACCACCAGGTTTTTCTAAACCAATGTGGACAACGACGGTTCGTATTAGGGGAACATCATATATCCCTAGAAACTTGGCAAAACGAACCAAAACCGAAGAAGAAGAAACGAGCGAGTCGGAATAAGATAGTTGTATTCGTGTGGTGTAATATATGGAATATAGTGTTCTTATGCTTTATGATATATGTAAAAATTGCTTGTATTAATAAGTATTTTTTTTATGAATCTAACTCTTGTCTATTTTACAGTTTAAAAACACAAAATGGATAGACAACCCAATATTTTAAGAGACCTACCCGGAGACATGATTGATGAAATCTTGTCTAGAGTCGGCCAGAATTCTTCGGCACAACTATTTAAGGCGAGATCAGTTTGTAAGACATTCGAAGAACGTTCCAAGAATGTCTTGGTTTATAAGAGACTTTCGTTTGAAAGATGGGGGATATCACATTGGGAAACCCATAAGTTACGATGTGTTTACTTTGACGCATATATTGCGGGGAACCCAAATGCTATTTTACGCAACGGGTTAAGAAATTATTTTGACTCAATATATCCGAATATTGGACTTCGTGATTTAGAAAAAGCGGCTAACATGCAACATAAAGAAGCATGTTATGCTTACGGATTAGTAATGTTCGCTTCTCACCAAAGTGAGAATAAGAACATCGGGCTACAACTATTAAACAAAACGTTTCCACAAGTGACGGAGTCGGTAATTGGGGTAAGAAATGAGGTTTTTAGATTATTACGGGACTGTTGGACATTACGTAACCCTCGTCCCTTTGATGACGTTACAACACGCTGTCTTATCAACGGCCATAACGGTTATGTTGCACAAGACCAAGGATGGGAAGTAGTCCTAGTAAAACCAGAATGCATGACTTGTTTCTGGACGTATGAATTACGTGTATTTATTGCCTTTGCTGAACGACTTGTGTACTAGCTAGAATTGTCTTCACAACTATCTTGTATCAAAGTTATTGTGTGCTATATTTCATGCTTTATGTAAAATAAGCGGTATTGTAAGTTTGTAAAATATTGTATAAAAGTTTGAACGCGAAATATTATTATAATCAGTTTTTCATATAGAATTATAGTAGTTGAATTGTATATTAGCTACTAAGTATGAACTTAACGGGTAGGTACTACCCGAATTTAAACTTATAAAACGCTAATATGAAGAAAAAGCTTTTATAAATGAGTTCATATTATGCTACGAAATACTATTAACTACTCTTAATATTCTGTATGATTAACTTGTTCCATTTAACTATTTTGAAGGAAATGGCACCGACTACTCGACACACCGTGAATATGAATGAAGAGGAATTCCGTACTTTTATAGCTTCAAACATAGCCGCAGTACAGGCTGCGCTACATACCAACAATAACCTTGGATCTAGCAGTACAGGAAATCGTGTAGGATGCACCTACAAAGAATTCACTGCCTGCAAACCTTTGGAATTTGATGGAACCGAAGGACCGATCGGATTGAAACGGTGGACCGAGAAGGTTGAATCGGTGTTTGCCATAAGTAAGTGTACTGAAGAGGACAAAGTGAAGTACGCTACGCATACCTTCACAGGTTCTGCGTTAACATGGTGGAATACCTATCTAGAGCAAGTGGGACAAGATGATGCGTACGCACTACCGTGGTCAGCATTCAAGCACTTGATGAACGAGAAGTACCGTCCCAGAACCGAGGTCAATAAGCTCAAGACAGAACTTAGAGGGTTACGAACCCAAGGATTTGATATTACCACGTACGAAAGACGATTCACAGAATTGTGCCTATTGTGTCCGGGAGCATTCGAAGATGAGGAAGAGAAGATCGACGCGTTTGTGAAAGGATTACCGGAAAGAATCCAAGAAGATATAAGTTCACACGAGCCCGCCTCCATACAACAGGCATGTAGAATGGCTCACAAACTAGTGAACCAGATTGAAGAAAGAATTAAAGAACAGACTGCTGAAGAGGCCAATGTGAAGCAAGTCAAAAGAAAGTGGGAGGAAAACAGTGATAAGAATCACCAATACAACAACAACAGCAATTACAACAATAATCGCAACAATTATCCCAACAATCGCAACATCAATCGCAACAACAACAAACGGCCCAACAACAACAACAACAACAACAACAACAGCAACTACAACAATCATCCCAACAACAATAATAACCGCAACAACAACAACAATCAGAAGCAACTATGCCAAAGGTGTGAAAAGAATCACTCGGGGTTCTGCACCAAATTTTGCAACAAGTGTAAAAGAAATGGTCATAGCGCGGCGAAGTGTGAGGTCTACGGACCAGGGGTTAATAGAACGAAAGGAACAAATGGTGTCGGAACGAGTAATGGCGGAGCAAGTAGTGTCGGAGCAAGTTATGCCAATGTAGTTTGTTATAAATGTGGAAAACCAGGCCACATTATTAGAAATTGCCCGAACCAGGAGAACACGAATGGACAAGGGCGTGGAAGAGTTTTCAATATTAATGCGGTAGAGGCACAGGAAGACCAGGAGCTTGTTACGGATACGTTTCTTATTGATAATAAATCTGCTTACGTTTTATTTGATTCGGGTGCGGATAGAAGCTATATGAGTAGAGATTTTTGTGCTAAATTAAGTTGTCCATTGACGCCTTTGGATAGTAAATTTTTACTCGAATTAGCAAATGGTAAATTAATTTCAGCAGATAATATATGTCGGAATCGAGAAATTAAACTGGTTAGCGAAACATTTAAGATTGATTTGATACCAGTAGAGTTAGGGAGTTTTGATGTGATAATCGGTATGGACTGGTTGAAAGAAGTGAAAGCGGAGATCGTTTGTTACAAAAATGCAATTCGCATTATACGAGAAAAAGGAAAACCCTTAATGGTGTACGGAGAAAAGGGCAACACGAAGCTACATCTTATTAGTAATTTGAAGGCACAAAAACTAATAAGAAAAGGTTGCTATGCTGTTCTAGCACACGTCGAGAAAGTACAAACTGAAGAAAAGAGCATCAATGATGTTCCCATTGCAAAAGAATTTCCCGATGTATTTCAGAAAGAATTACCGGGATTACCCCCACATCGATCCGTTGAATTTCAAATAGATCTTGTACCAGGAGCTGCACCAATAGCTCGTGCTCCTTACAGACTCGCACCCAGCGAGATGAAAGAACTGCAAAGCCAATTACAAGAACTTTTAGAGCGTGGTTTCATTCGACCAAGCACATCACCGTGGGGAGCTCCTGTTTTGTTTGTCAAGAAGAAAGATGGTACATTCAGGTTGTGTATCGACTACCGAGAGTTGAACAAACTTACCATCAAGAACCGCTACCCACTACCGAGAATCGACGACTTATTTGATCAACTACAAGGCTCGTCTGTTTATTCAAAGATTGACTTACGTTCCGGGTATCATCAAATGCAGGTGAAAGAAGATGATATTCCAAAGACTGCTTTCAGAACACGTTACGGTCATTACGAGTTTATGGTCATGCCGTTTGGTTTAACTAATGCACCAGCTGTGTTCATGGACCTTATGAACCGAGTGTGTGGACCATACCTTGACAAGTTTGTCATTGTTTTCATTGATGACATACTTATTTACTCAAAGAATGACCAAGAACACGGTGAACATTTGAGAAAGGTGTTAGAAGTATTGAGGAAGGAAGAATCGTACGCTAAGTTTTCAAAGTGTGCATTTTGGTTGGAAGAAGTTCAATTCCTCGGTCACATAGTGAACAAAGAAGGTATTAAGGTGGATCCGGCAAAGATAGAAACTGTTGAAAAGTGGGAAACCCCGAAAACTCCGAAACACATACGCCAGTTTTTAGGACTAGCTGGTTACTACAGAAGGTTCATCCAAGACTTTTCCAGAATAGCAAAACCCTTGACTGCATTAACGCATAAAGGGAAGAAATTTGAATGGAATGATGAACAAGAGAAAGCGTTTCAGTTATTGAAGAAAAAGCTAACTACGGCACCTATATTGTCATTGCCTGAAGGGAATGATGATTTTGTGATTTATTGTGACGCATCAAAGCAAGGTCTCGGTTGTGTATTAATGCAACGAACGAAGGTGATTGCTTATGCGTCTAGACAATTGAAGATTCACGAACAAAATTATACGACGCATGATTTGGAATTAGGCGCGGTTGTTTTTGCATTAAAGACTTGGAGGCACTACTTATATGGGGTCAAAAGTATTATATATACCGACCACAAAAGCCTTCAACACATATTTAATCAGAAACAACTGAATATGAGGCAGCGTAGGTGGATTGAATTATTGAATGATTACGATTTTGAGATTCGTTACCACCCGGGGAAGGCAAATGTGGTAGCCGATGCCTTGAGCAGGAAGGATAGAGAACCCATTCGAGTAAAATCTATGAATATAATGATTCATAATAACATTACTACTCAAATAAAGGAGGCGCAACAAGGAGTTTTAAAAGAGGGAAATTTAAAGGATGAAATACCCAAAGGATCGGAGAAACATCTTAATATTCGGGAAGACGGAACCCGGTATAGGGCTGAAAGGATTTGGGTACCAAAATTTGGAGATATGAGAGAAATGGTACTTAGAGAAGCTCATAAAACCAGATACTCAATACATCCTGGAACGGGGAAGATGTACAAGGATCTCAAGAAACATTTTTGGTGGCCGGGTATGAAAGCCGATGTTGCTAAATACGTAGGAGAATGTTTGACGTGTTCTAAGGTCAAAGCTGAGCATCAGAAACCATCAGGTCTACTTCAACAACCCGAAATCCCGGAATGGAAATGGGAAAACATTACCATGGATTTCATCACTAAATTGCCAAGGACTGCAAGTGGTTTTGATACTATTTGGGTAATAGTTGATCGTCTCACCAAATCAGCACACTTCCTACCAATAAGAGAAGATGACAAGATGGAGAAGTTAGCACGACTGTATTTGAAGGAAGTCGTCTCCAGACATGGAATACCAATCTCTATTATCTCTGATAGGGATGGCAGATTTATTTCAAGATTCTGGCAGACATTACAGCAAGCATTAGGAACTCGTCTAGACATGAGTACTGCCTATCATCCACAAACTGATGGGCAGAGCGAAAGGACGATACAAACGCTTGAAGACATGCTACGAGCATGTGTTATTGATTTCGGAAACAGTTGGGATCGACATCTACCGTTAGCAGAATTTTCCTACAACAACAGCTACCATTCAAGCATTGAGATGGCGCCGTTTGAAGCACTTTATGGTAGAAAGTGCAGGTCTCCGATTTGTTGGAGTGAGGTGGGGGATAGACAGATTACGGGTCCGGAGATTATACAAGAAACTACCGAGAAGATCATCCAAATTCAACAACGGTTGAAAACCGCCCAAAGTCGACAAAAGAGCTACGCTGACATTAAAAGAAAAGATATAGAATTTGAAATTGGAGAGATGGTCATGCTTAAAGTTTCACCTTGGAAAGGCGTTGTTCGATTTGGTAAACGAGGGAAATTAAATCCAAGGTATATTGGACCATTCAAGATTATTGATCGTGTCGGACCAGTAGCTTACCGACTTGAGTTACCTCAACAACTCGCGGCTGTACATAACACTTTCCACGTCTCGAATTTGAAGAAATGTTTTGCTAAAGAAGATCTCACTATTCCGTTAGATGAAATCCAAATCAACGAAAAACTCCAATTCATCGAAGAACCCGTCGAAATAATGGATCGTGAGGTTAAAAGACTTAAGCAAAACAAGATACCAATTGTTAAGGTTCGATGGAATGCTCGTAGAGGACCCGAGTTCACCTGGGAGCGTGAAGATCAGATGAAGAAGAAATACCCGCATCTATTTCCAGAAGATTCGTCAACACCTTCAACAGCTTAAAATTTCGGGACGAAATTTATTTAACGGGTAGGTACTGTAGTGACCCGAACTTTTCCATGTTTATATATATTAATTGAGATTGATGTTTACATGATTAAATGTTTCCAACATGTTAAGCAATCAAACTTGTTAAGACTTGATTAATTGAAATAGGTTTCATATAGACAATTGACCACCCAAGTTGACCGGTGATTCACGAACGTTAAAACTTGTAAAAAAACTATATGATGACATATATATGGTTATATATATAGTTAACATGATATTATGATAAGTAAACATATCATTAATTATATTAACAATGAACTACATATGTAAAAACAAGACTACTAACTTAATGATTTTGAAACGAGACATATATGTAACGTTTATCGTTGTAACGACATTTAATGTATATATATCATATTAAGAGATATTCGTACATCATAATATCATGATAATATAATAATTTAAAATCTCTTTTGTTATTATAAACATTGGGTTAACAACATTTAACAAGATCGTTAACCTAAAGGTTTCAAAACAACACTTACATGTAACGACTAACGATGACTTAACGACTCAGTTAAAATGTATATACATGTAGTGTTTTAATATGTATTTATACACTTTTGAAAGACTTCAATACACTTATCAAAATACTTCTACTTAACAAAAATGCTTACAATTACATTCTCGTTCAGTTTCATCAACAATTCTACTCGTATGCACCCGTATTCGTACTCGTACAATACACAGCTTTTAGATGTATGTACTATTGGTATATACACTCCAATGATCAGCTCTTAGCAGCCCATGTGAGTCACCTAACACATGTGGGAACCATCATTTGGCAACTAGCATGAAATATCTCATAAGATTACAAAAATATGAGTAATCATTCATGACTTATTTACATGAAAACAAAATTACATATCCTTTATATCTAATCCATACACCAACGACCAAAAACACCTACAAACACTTTCATTCTTCAATTTTCTTCATCTAATTGAACTCTCTCAAGTTCTATCTTCAAGTTCTAAGTGTTCTTCATAAATTCCAAAAGTTCTAGTTTCATAAAATCAAGAATACTTTCAAGTTTGCTAGCTCACTTCCAATCTTGTAAGGTGATCATCCAACCTCAAGAAATCTTTGTTTCTTACAGTAGGTTATCATTCTAATACAAGGTAATAATCATATTCAAACTTTGGTTCAATTTCTATAACTATAACAATCTTATTTCAAGTGATGATCTTACTTGAACTTGTTTTCGTGTCATGATTTTGCTTCAAGAACTTTGAGCCATCCAAGGATCCATTGAAGCTAGATCCATTTTTCTCTTTTCCAGTAGGTTCATCCAAGGAACTTAAGGTAGTAATGATGTTCATAACATCATTCGATTCATACATATAAAGCTATCTTATTCGAAGGTTTAAACTTGTAATCACTAGAACATAGTTTAGTTAATTCTAAACTTGTTCGCAAACAAAAGTTAATCCTTCTAACTTGACTTTTAAAATCAACTAAACACATGTTCTATATCTATATGATATGCTAACTTAATGATTTAAAACCTGGAAACACGAAAAACACCGTAAAACCGGATTTACGCCGTCGTAGTAACACCGCGGGCTGTTTTGGGTTAGTTAATTAAAAACTATGATAAACTTTGATTTAAAAGTTGTTATTCTGAGAAAATGATTTTTATTATGAACATGAAACTATATCCAAAAATTATGGTTAAACTCAAAGTGGAAGTATGTTTTCTAAAATGGTCATCTAGACGTCGTTCTTTCGACTGAAATGACTACCTTTACAAAAATGACTTGTAACTAATTTTTCCGACTATAAACCTATACTTTTCTGTTTAGATTCATAAAATAGAGTTCAATATGAAACCATAGCAATTTGATTCACTCAAAACGGATTTAAAATGAAGAAGTTATGGGTAAAACAAGATTGGATAATTTTTCTCATTTTAGCTACGTGAAAATTGGTAACAAATCTATTCCAACCATAACTTAATCAACTTGTATTGTATATTATGTAATCTTGAGATACCATAGACACGTATACAATGTTTCGACCTATCATGTCGACACATCTATATATATTTCGGAACAACCATAGACACTCTATATGTGAATGTTGGAGTTAGCTATACAGGGTTGAGGTTGATTCCAAAATATGTATAGTTTGAGTTGTGATCAATACTGAGATACGTATACACTGGGTCGTGGATTGATTCAAGATAATATTTATCGATTTATTTCTGTATATCTAACTGTGGACAACTAGTTATAGGTTACTAACGAGGACAGCTGACTTAATAAACTTAAAACATCAAAATATATTAAAAGTGTTGTAAATATATTTTGAACATACTTTGATATATATGTATATATTGTTATAGGTTCGTGAATCAACCAGTGGCCAAGTCTTACTTCCCGACGAAGTAAAAATCTGTGAAAGTGAGTTATAGTCCCACTTTTAAAATCTAATATTTTTGGGATGAGAATACATGCAGGTTTTATAAATGATTTACAAAATAGACACAAGTACGTGAAACTACATTCTATGGTTGAATTATCGAAATCGAATATGCCCCTTTTTATTAAGTCTGGTAATCTAAGAATTAGGGAACAGACACCCTAATTGACGCGAATCCTAAAGATAGATCTATTGGGCCTAACAAACCCCATCCAAAGTACCGGATGCTTTAGTACTTCGAAATTTATATCATATCCGAAGGGTGTCCCGGAATGATGGGGATATTCTTATATATGCATCTTGTTATTGTCGGTTACCAGGTGTTCACCATATGAATGATTTTTATCTCTATGTATGGGATGTGTATTGAAATATGAAATCTTGTGGTCTATTGTTACGATTTGATATATATAGGTTAAACCTATAACTCACCAACATTTTTGTTGACGTTTTAAGCATGTTTATTCTCAGGTGATTATTAAGAGCTTCCGCTGTCGCATACTTAAATAAGGACAAGATTTGGAGTCCATGCTTGTATGATATTGTGTAAAAACTGCATTCAAGAAACTTATTTTGTTGTAACATATTTGTATTGTAAACCATTATGTAATGGTCGTGTGTAAACAGGATATTTTAGATTATCATTATTTGATAATCTACGTAAAGCTTTTTAAACCTTTATTAATGAAATAAAGGTTATGGTTTGTTTAAAAATGAATGCAGTCTTTGAAAAACATCTCATATAGAGGTCAAAACCTCGCAACGAAATCAATTAATATGGAACGTTTTTAATCAATAAGAACGGGACATTTCAATGTACATGCGATTTTTTTAAATACAGTACACATATCTCGTGTACGAAATCACTTTTCAACAATTCTTTATAACCGTACACATATCTCGTGTACAAAATATCATACACATAACCTGTATATAAAATCATTCTCTCGATATATAACATTCACTTTGCTTTCTTTGCTTGGCTTGGTAACCGACCTTAACATATAATGTGCATCAATAATATCCCCAAAATAAACAGAACTTTTAGTCTGTAATCAATATATAAACCTCGAAGTACTAAACACCATGCCCACTAGCTCTTCCGTCTAATGAACATTCTGAGTGGGGGTGTTAAACCCGGTAGCTACCTTTAGGATTCGCGTGAATTAGGGGTCATACCCGTTTCCTAATTCTTAGGTTACCAAGCTATAATAATCAAGGGGAAATATTCACATCAATTAGTGGCAATTATAACGTCCAACTAATTCAATAATAATCAACAGAACTTCTGTCTGTATAATAATTCATTCGAAGAATGTTTTGCTTGTGTCTATCTCATCAAACATTTACAAAAACATCTCATGTATTCTCAGTCCAAAAATATAGATTTCAAATGCATTTAATAAAACAGTTGTAAAAACAGCGCATGTATTCTCAGTCCCAAAAAATATTAAGAGTAAAAGGGAATCAAATGAACTCACGATACAATATTTTTGTAGTAAAAATATTCATACGACGGAACTGAACAATGCAAGATTGGCCTCGGATTCACGAACCTATGTCATTTGTATATATATATTAATACACATAATTGTAATTGAACAATTATATATATATATATATATATATATATATATATATATATATAAATTTATTAGTTATATCATATTTATATTAATAATATGTATATGTTTCATATATTCATTTTGTATATAAAAATATTAATTTTGTAATGTTCTATGTATTTTATATATATATATATATATATATATATATATATATATATATATATATATATATATATATATATATATATATATATATATATATATATCATTTGTTTTTATAATACTTAATATTTATAATAAAGGTAATAATGTTAATAATTCTATTAGTGATAATAATAATAATAATATTAATGATAATAACTATAAAAATATTAATTTTACTGTTAATGATAGTTATGATAATAATTTTAGTAATTACATAATAATAATACCCATAATAAAATAAATAATAATACTTATAATCATATTAGTAGTAATAATAATAATAATTTTTAGTATTAATATTAATGATGATAATAATAATTATAGTTATGATAATAATACTCATTTTAATGATAATAGTATGTAATTGCATTATTATAGTGATATTAATAATTAACTTAACTATAATAACAATAATAACCATAATAATAATAACCATTTTGATAATGATAATCATTTTAATAATAATTGTAATATTAATAGTAACACTTATAATAATAATAATAATAATAATAATAATAATAATAATAATAATAATAATAATAATAATAATAATAATAATAATAATAATAATAATAATAATAATAATAATAATAATAATAATAATAATAATAATAATAATATTATCAATTGTAAATATGATGATAATACTAATATTTAATGATAATAATAATGGTAATAATAATAATAATCATAATATTCATAATATTTATTAATAATAATACTAACAATATTAATAATAATATTAATACTTAATAACAACATAATAATAATAATGATAATAATAACAATAATAATAATAATAATAATAATAATAATAATAATAATAATAATAATAATAATAATAATAATAATAATAATAATAATAATAATAGAAATTAAATAAAAGAGTATATCCATATAAAAATTTCTCTAAAAAGAAATGCTCCAGACCGAGCTCGAACCCGCGACCTCTCATTACCCAAAACACTCATCAAACCATGGAACCATTTCTGTTTTTCTGTTTATATATGAACCCGATATTTATTTAACCCAGTTTTATTTCATGTCCTATTTTCTTCATCCTCTTCATAAACGATCGATCAAAATCACTCCAATAACCATTAAATTTGAGTTACCAGATTAAAGGACTTTAAAATAGAAATAAAAACATTTATAATGTGTTTAAATGGTGTAAAAAAAATAAAATAAAAGAAAAATCATATGCAGCTGCCGTCGCTGTTGAAGAAGAAAAAAATTTTATGATTTCAATTTTTAAGAACGAATTAGACTCAGATTATCACATGAAATATATTGCAAATCTATCCTAGAAACTTTTGGAATCATCAATTGAACCTGAACTATAACAGATTACACAAATTCGTTCGAAGAAAACTGTTTGACTTTTTAAAACCAAAACTTTGACTCAAAAATTCTAACTTAATATAATAAATTGGGATTTGATACCTTGTAGATAGTTTTCATGAATGATTCCTAACAACTCTGTATTAATGGATTTTGAAATTCGATTCATAATCGGGTTTTGGCTAAAAAGTTGAAGAACATAGATATTTGGTTCGAGTCTTTTGATTTCTGATTAGTTTTTCAATTTACAGCAGCTATCAGTAAATATATTTGATAAAGAAGGTAGATAATCGAATGAATTTTTTTTATCAATAATGTAGAATGATCGATTGTTATATAAAGATAGAGTGTGTCGACCATAACTCACAAGCAGAATAGCAGACATGAGAAAAGGAATAAATAAAACAAATTATGACATATAACAAAATTATGTGTGATATATCTGTGTTTATATGTATATTTTATAATAAAAGTAAAAAATATATTAATAATAATAATATTAATATTACTAATTATAATAATATTAATAATATTTATAACAATGATATTAAGTTGTATTTTAATATTAATAACAATAATAATAATAATAATATATTAATAATAATATTTCATTTTTAAATCATTATTTAATTATAAGTTTACTCATTTTTATAATCATATATATATATATATATATATATATATATATATATATATATATATATATATATATATATATATATATATATATATATATATATATATATAATTATAACCTTAGCTAATAATTATTTTCACTTATTCATAACCATAATTATAATCATAATAATAATAAATAAGAATACTGATAATAATAATTGTAAAGATGATAATAATAATAATATATTGTATTATTTATAATAGTAATGATAACAAAAAAAAAATATAATGAGTCTTAGTGATTATGACAATAATAATGCTAAAATAAAAATAATAATAATGTAACAAGTTACATGTATTAAATTTTACATCCATATATTATATATATTACAAATAATAATAATATTAATAATATTTAATAATACTTATGTGAATTCAAGTGAATTGGCAAGAAACACATTAGTCGACATTAAATCACGAGAAGGGAAAAGAGGAAAGTTGATGGTGATATGAAACAGATTACTTATAAATATCTGTCTTTATAATTTTTATTTGATTAATATTAATAATAAACATAAATAATAATAATACTTTTAATATTATTAATAATAATAACAATACTAATAATAATATTAGTGTTAATAACTATATAATTAAATATTATAAATTTCTACATATAATTCTTATAAATTATTTATATTACTATGCTCATATATTTCATATATTAATTTACCATAGTTATTATATATTCATTCGTTATTAACTTTGTTAAGGAAATAAGGCGAGTATTCCTAAATAATGTATTCAGAGTTTTATAACTATATATATTCTACCATACTATATATATTTACTACTTAACAAGTTTTTATTGTAATTCATAAACTCTTTTATATCTTTAATTTAAATAACTAAATCGTATAATATTTTATTAATGTAGTTTAGATTATAATATATCTATACATATATATATTTATTTACCTATCCTTTTACAATTAATTGTTCGTGAATCGTTGGGAATAGTCACAAGGTAATTGCATATATGAAAACAGTTCAAAAATTTTGAGACTTCAACATTACAGACTTTGCTTATCGTGTCAAAATCATATAAAGATTAAGTTTAAATTTGATCGGAAATTTCCGGGTTATCACAGTACCTACCCGTTAAAGAAATTTGGTCCCGAAATTTGAGTGGGATCGTCATGGCTAACATTAAGTATGTTTTCATGACGCATACGAGTTGGAAATTAGGATTTTATCATTAGTGAGTAATATGGATAAAACAAATTTGATTTTGTGAAGAGTACGAGTGAAGCCATCACAAAAGAGTGAAATAAGTAAATGTAGGTTCGTCTTAACCAGTGACGTAGTCATGGTTGATTTTCGAAATTCAAGGGATTTAGAAAAAATCTTCGTAATAAGATTTGATTCTTCGGTAATTAAGGAATTTAAGATCTTCTTTGGTTAAATGCAATAATCTATTTCGATTGCTCTGTCGGATATTTCGCTATAAATCCACTCTCATCGTTTCCTTATTTGTTTTGGAGTTCCATCCTTTTGTTTTCTCTTCCCGACTTTAAGTCAAGCTAATAATGGTCCAGAATTCGTAGGTATGGAGTTTCGAATGAACATGACTAATGTTCTAAGAGAGAAATTGTAATAGCACGATCTTGATTGGTTAAATTACCAGAATTTAAGAGAAAAGATAGAACTATCAAGAAGATATGTTCTCGATATGTTTGGAGATTAGGTAGAATGTAAGAGTCATGTAACATGGCACATGATGACGTTATATTCTGTGAATCATCACGTTCCATTTAGAAACTCAGCATGACTTACTGTAATATAATCACATTGATCAAGTGTCATTATATTATACTAACTCATGCTTCATTTCCTAACACTACTTCAAAAACATCCATATTTTAAATTCGAATTTTTCAGAATTTAGAAACTAAAACAATTTCCTTTCTGATGTAACACTCATATTGCAAAGAGATAAATGATTTCAGATAAGAATGGTTATGAAAATATCTTCAGAAATATCGAGGATATTTATAATGAAAGATACGATTATATCTTAAAATTTTTAATATCGAAGGATGATGAATAAGATTTGTCCGTAAAGATTTAGAGTCAGGAGCAAGGTATTCATTAATGACTTCAGCAGATACAGAATCGTTTGAATTCTTTGAAGGCAGGTTTAGTCTTTGTGATTTGTCTACAACCTCCTTCATGGTTTGTTTAATCCATTTTTCAGTACCAATTTTCTCATTTTCTGAGTCACTATTCTTTATCATCAATCTTTCGACTGTTAACGTCATTTACAGTTTTTGCTGCTTCATTCAACTTTTTCAACATTCAGGGTATTGATTCGTAGACTGGGTACTTTTCAGAATTTCAGAATGGAAGATCATAATTCTAAGATATAAATGTTATATGTATACATATAACTGTTGATGTAGAAACGTTGTGAGATTCAAAATACTGATTGCTAATTCCTGGTAATTGGTATGGAAATTCTCGTTATAAGATGCGGGTGAGAATATGATAGGGTTTTAATGAACAAAGATAATGATTTTTCGAAAAGTCAAAGATCAATGAAGTTGTTTGTAAGTTTACTCCTAATGTGGCGGAATATAAAATTTTCCCCGATAATAATGATGGAAAGGGTAATCGTATATGTCAGGGTTATAATAAAGTTACTCTGGCGGAAAGGTTGTAGTTGTCTTGCTGGAGCTGTGACAAAATTTGCTACTCTGAACGGGATTACCAAGTTATTTTGGGTAATAATAATACTTACAGGATCTGATACGGATTCGTGTTAAACTTTTACTTAGTTTCCGAGAGTTTTCCAGGTGCATGATTATTGCTTAAATCTTTATTCTCGTAGATGAAGTGCGGTTGGTTCATCCTCTCAATTGAGGTGTTTTCAAGAATCATGAAAGGTTTGAACGCAGATTGTAATTGTCAAGATACAAATGAGGTTTAAGATGAAATCAAGTGGCAAACTTGAAGAAATGTTTGGTTTCATATGTTATAATCGATATTTTAATTCATTTTAATTGTCCAATGTTTGTAATCCACAATTAGTTGTCCAGAGTTAGTAATTCAATAATTCATATATAGTTTAATATATAATATTCGAATTAATTAATACGTATCGTGACCCATTGTATACATGTCTCAGACTCGATCACAACTCAAAGTATATATATTATTTTAGAATCAACCTCGACCCTTTATATGCTAACTAGAGCATTACCGCATATAGAGTGACTTACTGTAACGACCCGGATTTTTTCGATCGTTTTACACTTATAAGATTAATATTTACATAAATTAAAACTTACCAACATGATAAGCAATCTAAATTGTTGAGATTTATGATTTTGAAAAGAGTTTTACATAACGTTTAACCGTCTAGTTTGACCGATGATATCACGAACTATACAATATATGTTAATTATACGTTTGTGTATATATATGTATATATACATATTTAACATAATTTAAGGATGTTTAAATATCTCATTTTGTATTAATAACAATAAGTTATAAGTATATTTTGAAACTACTAACTTAAGCTTTCAAAACGATAACTATACGTAACGTTATTTGACATAAATACTTACGACCTATAATGTTTATACATATATCGTATATATAATGTATTTAATCACTTTTAAAGACTTAAATACATAAAACAATATAAGTATATTCACAAAAGATAGCTATATTTGAATCCTCATTCCATTTTTCACAAGATTTCTATACGTATATCTAGAGTATATGTACTCGTATCATACCTAGCTTCTATACGTATTTACTATTGGTATATACACATCAAATCACCACCAACCAGCCCTTGTTCATGCCTTATGTATAAGGTAACTACTTTTGTTATTTAGTATGACAATTTCACATGATTAAAAGATCTTTTCACAAAATTACAAATTTATACACCTTTTACACCACCATAAATACATGCATCCATTTTCAATTTTTGGAACATCATTTCTCTAGCTAAAAACACACACTTACTAGCCTCATGTCTCTCTAAGAACTCCAGCAAAAATCCTCTCAAGAATCACCTTAAACACCACCATAAAAAGATCAACAAAAACACTACAAAAATACAACTTTCAATTCAAGTTTATGTCTTAAGTTGCTTCCAATCTTTCATCCAATTTCATCACTCTTTTGGTTCTAGGTTTTTACTCCTCTTTTATAGCAATCTTGTCCAAGTAACTTGAGGTAGTAACTTTGTTCATAACCTTATTCGATTCATATATATATAGCTATCTTATTGTATGGTATACAATTTTAACAACAAAAACATAGTTTGAATGATTTCAAACTTGTTTGCAAACTAAATAGATCCTTCTAACTTAACTTTTAAAATACTTCAAGACCTGTAATATAACTTAAATATATGCTAATTTAACAAGGTATAACTTGGTTTTTCAAAGAATACCTTAAAAAAACTGTTTTTATGACGTCGGAGTGCAACCGGGGGCTGTTTTGGGTTGGATAATTAAAAACCATCTTGAACTTTGAATTGGAGGTTTATATTCTGGAAAAATGATATTTCTTATGAATATGTTAACACATAAAAATTTCATGATTTAATTCATAGTATAAGTATTTTTAGAAAAATGGTCATTAAATGATGTTTTTGTAACAAAAATGATTAACTTCATAAGTTTCACCAAAATTTGACCTATGACCTATGATTTCGAATACAAACTAAGGTATTTATAGTTCATATTCTTAAAGAGGGACTCGATCCAAGGAAGTGGAAAGTTGAATCAACGAAAACGGAGTTGTAACGAAGAAATTATGACCAAAACAAAATCGGATATCCAAGACTAGTTTAGCCACGAAAATAATTGGAGAAAATTAAATAAATCACATCTTCCTAAAGTAACATGATATTTTATACATATGTACTCATAATTTAATTTTATATGGTTCAGGATCACCCGTAAACAATACGAGAAGATTAATCATAAGATCCCATGATTGTACGCAACACGTCATTTGACAACACCGGTACTTTATGTACGCAACACGTCATTTGACAACACCGGTACCATGGGTCAAGATTAATCTCGACCAATACATATACGATGGGGGTTTTATTTATTTCATTGGGGGTTTATTAAACAACTAAATATGAACCATTAAAATTGAATTACTAACATCGGACTGCTAACTACGGACTAAGGAATTATTAAAAGTATTAAAAGTATTATAAGTATATATATGTGACGATTGTTTAAAAAGAAAAGGTATTGATATATTATATATGGATAGGTTCGTGATATCAATCGGAGACCAAGTCGAAATTACATATCTTCAAGACAAAAGTGAGTATATAGTCCCACTTTTAAACTCTAAATATTTCGGGATGAGAATACATGTATTTTATGTTTTACGCTATGGACACAAGTAACTGAAAAATATATTCTACGTTGAGTTGTACCACTGGCATACTTCCCTGTAGCTTGGTAACTAATATTTACAGCGATATTGTAAACGCGAATCCTGTTGATAGATCTATCGGGCCTGACAACCCCAACCAGACTGGACGACCAGTATTCAACGGTTGCACAGTACTTCGTTTCGTGACTACACCTTGGTACGGTGTAGTAAGATTTCATAATAAAGGGAATATGCGACGTGATTAAATGTTAAGTATGGTTACCAAGTGCTCAACCACTTAGAATATTTTTATTAAAATGTTTATATATGAAATCTTGTGTTCCATTGTTATAACGCTGCTAGCATCAAACCTATATATCTCACCAACTTTATGTTGACGTTTTAAAGCATGTTATTCTCAGGTATGAATTAAGTCTTCCGCTGTGCATTAGCTCATGTTAAGGATACTACTTGGGACCTTTTAAGCCATGATACAAAGACGTTGCATTCGAGTCATTGGAGTTCAATAGAGAATATAAATAAGTAAATGACAGATTAGGTCATTTGGATATTATGAAATGTTAGACGAAAATGTCAAATATTGATGTAATGATAGTTTGCCTTTTAAGAATAAATGCAACATTTGTAAAATGTATCATATAGAGGTCAAGTACCTCGCAATGTTATCATATGTTATTGTATTCGTCCCTATGGATTGGGTCGGGTCGTCTCATGTGGTATCAGAGCATTGGTCTTAGCGAACCAGGCCATGCATTAGTGTGTCTAACTGGTAGTTGTTAGGATGCATTAGTGAGTCTGGACTTTGACCGTGTCTACATGTCAAAAGTTTTGCTTATCATATCTAGTCGAAAATCATCTGCTTATCATCCTTAAGAATTGCCTGCTTAGTATTCTTAAGTCTAGACACGTCTTACTGCATTTGGTGCATCGATAGTGTATAGACAAAATTCGTATCCTAGCGTATCTGTTGATATAGACATTGCCTGACGAATTTCAAAGATTCTCTGTAATTCACGGGATTTTGAGTATTATAAATACATATGTAAATTATGTATTGAAGAATACCAAACCCAACTCCTATAATCTATTCCAAACCAAAAATTCATTTCCCCGACTGTACAAGATGAACTCCGCGTCCAGTTCGAATTCCTCCGACTCCGACAGCTACGCTGATATGGATTTCCATTCGGGCTCCGAAGGCAGCGTCACTGGAATGGATCAACCAATTTCTCATCATCTATTCTGGATGAATTGGGGATGGGTTCGTAGTATACTAAATTATTGGAGACAAGAAGAAGGTGATCCCTTTCACCCACCGAATTGCCCCATTGGCGACGAACCTGAAGCACTTACCGGCGAACCTGTTCGAGAAACCATTTTCTCTCTCATTTCTCGAGTATCTCGTCACGATTATATCCTATCCCATATTTCGGATCTTGTTCATTCGCTCACTCCAACCGCCAATCATCCTGGTGTACTAGCAGAAATTAACGAACTTCGCGCTCGTGTGACGGCTTTGGAGAACACGGTGCGAAGGTTACAAACACCAGCAGCAGCACCAGCAGCATAACCAGTACCGTTAACAACATCAACCTCGCAATCTTCAGTACCAGTAGCATCATCGACGTCAACGACATCATCAGCATCAACACCAACCGTATCATTACCACCACCAACAATCACATCCGCACCACGTACCTCAACATCATCATCTGAACTTCGAATATGATCTTTGTTCTACATATCATTCTACACCGATTACCTCTTTTTTACGTATCGTTCTTCGTTCGACATGACGATTATGTAATCTCTAATGTTTTGGAGATTATGTAATCTAGTAATAACGATAAATCAAATGAGTTGAATATTTTATTGACTCATTAAATTCATAGTTACCTCCGAAGAAAATATATATGCAAATATATTTTCATAAAGATTGTAATTAAAAATTTCATTCGTACAAACTGTTAATGATGAAAATATTTTAACGGGTGGGTAGTACCCAAGGAATATTTAGAATTCACATTAACAAGTTACACTGTACATTCTTCGAATCTGATTCAACGATCATTTATTATCCTACTTACAATTACCGATATACGTATCCGTTCACCCCAGATTAACCATTTCCATTTAAATTTCATATTTGGATTTTTACCTATCCGAATCCAACAAGTGGCATAATGAAGAAACATTGGCAAAATAAAAATGGTTAGAAACAGATGAATTAATTAATTGAAATTGTGATAGGATTACACGCTAACTGTTCCGGCTAACTGTTCCCAGCTAACTGATTAATATTTAATTTATCGCAATTTACATTCTTGCAATTTTAATTTATGTACTTTACATACCGTCGGGACACATGTACAACAACACGTCGGATTAATTCTGAGACAACACGTTGTATAATGGGTCATGATATATATTTATTTATTTTACGCATTTTAAATAACGGGACACGTATACAAGGTTTCGACTTATCATATTGATCCATCTATATATATATTTCGGAACAACCATAGACACTCTATATGGGAAGGTGGGAGTTGGCTATACAGGGTCGGAGTTGATTCCAAAATATATATATACTTTGAGTTGTGATCGACACCGAGACCAGTACACGGGTCACGATACGTATTAAGTAATTCGAATATTATATATTTAGTTCATATATGAATTTATTGAACCATTGGACAAACGGACTATTGGACTGCTAACTTTGGACAATTAAAAATGAGTTAAAATGATGATTATTACATATGAAACTAAACAATCCTTCAAGTTTGCCACTTGATTCTATTTTAAACCTCATTTGTATCTTGACGATTACAATTCGCATTCACAACTTTTCATGATTCTTGAAAACATCTCGATCGAGAAGTTCAACCAGCCGCACCTCGTCTACGGAATAAAGATTTATGCATACAGTTATGCACCTAAAAATTTTTGAACTCGAAGTTATAGTTAAAACGTATCCGCATCGAATTCCTTATCATCCATTAGCAAAAACAATCACGCGATTCCTTTTCAATTAACTAATTTTGTCACAGCTCCACTTCGATATCTCAGTAAGACTACTCTTATTACAATCTCGATATATATATATACGTTGTTCTTTCGCCATCGTTACCGGAGAACCTTTTATATTCCATCATATTACCATCAGCGTTTAATCATCTAAAAATACAATTCTCCTTAAACCATCTTGGTTTGATAACCAATGACCCAGATCCGATAACTTTGAAAATACTGACGAAGCAGCATGTTGTAGAAGGTCTTAATGACCAAATGTTGATGATAAAAGAAGGAAGTGTTAGGAACGCTCGATAGAAAATTGGTACTGAAAACCGGATTGAACAAACCATGAAGGAGACTCTGAACATGTTACAAGGACTAAACTTGTACATAAAGAATTATGACGATTCTGTAGCAAACACCTTGCTTCTGAATCTAAACCCTTACGGGTCAATCTTCATCATCATCCTTCGACATTAGAAATTCCAAGATATTATCATATCTTTCATTATAAATATCCTCAATATTTCTGAAGATATTTTCACCACTATCCTTATCTGAAATCATTTATCTCTCTGTAATATCTGCGTTACAATATAAAGGAAACTGTGTTAGTTTCTAAATCCTTCAAGTTTAAAATAGGAATGTTCTGAAGCAGTGTTGGGAACTGATGCATGAACTGAAAGGACCCGTTCATATACATTATAAACGATTCACAATAGTTGATTACATTGCGAGGTATTTGACCTCTATATGATACATTTTACAAACATTGCATTCGTTTTTAAAAGACAATCTTTCTTTACATCGAAATTTGACAGGCATGCATACCATTTCATAATATCCACTATCCAACTAATAATTGATTTAATAATAATCTTTGATGAACTCAATGACTCGAATTCAACGTTCTTCGAAATATGCTATGAAAGACTCCAAGTAATATCTTTAAAATGAGCAAATGCACAGCGGAAGATTTCTTTAACACCTGAGAATAAACATGCTTTAAAGTGTCAACCAAAAGGTTGGTGAGTTCATTAGTTTATCATAATCATTTATTTCCATCATTTTAATAGACCACAAGAATTTCATTTCCAGTTCTCATAAATATACGTCCCATGCATAGAGACAAAAATAATCATTCATATGGTGAACACCTGGTAACCGACATTAACAATATGCATATAAGAATATCCCCTATCATTCCGGGATCCTCCTTCGGACATGATATAAATTTCGAAGTACTAAAGCATCCGGTACTTTGGATGGGGTTTGTTAGGCCCAATAGATCTATCTTTAGGATTCGCGTCAATTAGGGTGTCTGTTCCCTAATTCTTAGATTACCAGACTTTAATAAAAAGGGGCATATTCGATTTCGATAATTCAACCATAGAATGTAGTTTCAATTACTTGTGTCTATTTCGTCAAACATTTATAAAAGCGCATGTATTCTCAGTCCCAAAAATATAAAGGGTAAAAAGGCAAATGAAACTCACCATACTGTATTTCGTAGTAAAAATACATATAACTTCATTGAACAAGTGCAAGGTTGGCCTCGGATTCACGAACCTATATTAATTATATATATTTATATGTTGGTCAATATTTGTATAGCAATTTAGGTCAGGTCATAGTGTAATCCTATCCTATAGCTCGAGTCTGACTCTACAGTATAATAACATGTTATATTACTCATGCTCAATTAAGATTCTAGTAAAAGGTGACGTATGAAACAACGTAACACAAATGGTTTCATAATCATAAAATAGTATTTTAGTTTTTTTTTTTTTTTAGAGAAAATCAACACAAAAAGTTAACTGAAAAGTTAACAGGAAAAGTCAAAGTTCAAAGTCAAAAGTCAAAGGTTAAAGTCAAAAGTCAAAGGTCAAAGTAAAAATGAGGTCGCATGCAAATATATAATAACTTATACAAAAATGATTTTCGGTCAAACATGACTAAACGGGCCACTTCAGCTATTTTTAGAAAAATTATCGGAACTCCGATTGATAAACGGCCAAAGATAAAAGTTACACATTACCAAAAAGATTAAGCATAAATATTACAGAAGTAAACTAAACCTAGACAACTCGTAGTTGCCAATGCGTTTTCGGCGTTTCAAAGTTAATTTTTCAGCTTTAATAAATTTACAAGAGTGACCCAGTAGCCTACTTTGGAGATTTTTAGAAAATTCCTCAAAACTCGTATTGACAAACGGTCAAAGCCTGCAAATTCTCGTTACCACAAAGATATAACATGATTTTTGGCAAGAGTAAACACATATCAGGCCGACCATGACAACTGATACAAAACTGACATTTTTAAAGAAAAAAGTTTCAGCTCTTTTTAGAATTTTAAAATGTGACCAAACCGTCAACTTTGATGATTTTTAGAAAAATCGTCGAGACTCGAATTGACAAACGGCCAGAGTCATTTGTTAGATCTTACAGCAAAGAATTCAGTGGTATTTTTTTTTTTATATATGAAACAACGCAGATCAGCGAGAATTCCAGTTCCCGTTTCGACATTTCATCAAAATTTGCAAAACTTCTTTTATCCATAACTTGACAACCGTTCAACGAAACGAGACGTGCTTTATATGAAAATTCATCTACTCGACGAGTAGAATCCAAATAACCACTTTTTATAACCCATAAAATTAGTTCACTAATTATCATCAGCAATTTTAATTACCAAATTAATTATGCAATTTGTTTATTTCATAACTTTCTAACCGTTACTTGGATTCAAGTGATTCTTAAACCAAAATTCAACTATTTTTCGCTAGCTTTCCAACGACATGCATATCTTATACCTTATCTCAATCGTATATGTAACTAATTCAGGAATCAACATAACCTATCTAATGGCAATATCAAAAGTACAAGCATGCATAATCCTATATACTCGAGCACTAGTCAGGGATACACTATTAGTATGTAAAAATTAAATTATGAGTACTCACATATCAATATTGAGATTCAATATTGCAGGAAAGGTACGTAAACGCAACGGAGATGATAAACACTATATTGACCTCACGAGCATACCCCTGAACCATACTCAATCACCTCCATAGCTATAACTCATAATTTCCTTAATCCTATCCCACTCGAAAAAACAACTTCGAAATCACTCGGACAGCACTCCGTCGTAATATTTTATGTATACTAATAATATCTTGAGATAATACGGAGTAAATATATATATATGTAAATCGATTGAGAGAGTTTAGAGAAAACTATATTCAAGTTTCTATGAAATAATGAAACCTATTGAATTCTATTTATAATAGATTTTTGAATTATTAAAGTGAATTATTAAAGTATGAATTATTAAAGTGAATTATTAAAGTATGAATTATTAAAGTGAATTATTAAAGTATGTATTATTAAAGTGAATTATTAAAGTGAATTATTAAAGTATGAATTATTAAAGTTAAAGTAAAGTAAAAATAAAGTAAAGGTAAAGTTTAAGTATAGTAAAAGTATAAAACTATGTACGTATAATACGCGTATAAATATATATAATATTAATTTAAATCGTTATATATATTTAATAAAATAAAATATAAATATCGTTATCTTTATCATACTAGTTAAGTAATGAGTTGTCAAAAGTGGTTCTAGATATTTATAAAAGTTATATACGTTTTAATAATAAAGTTCTTTTTAAACTGAAAATATTTTTGTACGTTTGAAACTAAATAGATCAATCGAGTCTTTATGAGATTCAATCTTCCACTATCCTTTGTCTAGTTCTTAATGATTGACAATTTGTTCATATTTATAAATCACTTTACCATTTTCCGAATATTGTTAAAATGAAAAGATTTCTCAAATCAACGTGGGCCTTTCAACAGAGACTTGTAATCATAATTTAATATATCTGATAATTCAATCATTTGATCTTATCTTCTAATTCCATTGATAAACATTTTGAAACAGATACAATCATATAAAGTATTGAATCTAATATTTTGTTTACGTTTCAAGTTATAATATATATACACATATACATATATAATCATATTCGTTTAATGGTTCGTGAATCGTTGGAACTTGGTCGAGGTTGAATGAATGTATGAACATAGTTTAAAATTCTTGAAATTTAACTTAACAAATATTGCTTATCGTGTCGGAATCATATAAAGATTAAAGTTTAAATTTGGTTGGAAATTTCCGGGTTATCACAGTACCTACCCGTTAAAGAAATTTCGTCCCGAAATTTGAGTGGAAAGGTCGTGAATGATAATAAGTATGTTTTCATGATGCATACAGGCTGAAAATTAGAGTTTTATCGTCAACGAATAATTTGGATAAACAATCCATTTATATGAAGAGTACGAATGAAGCTAACATAGAAGAGTGAAATGAGTAAGTGTAGATTCATCTTATCCTTCGTTTCCTTACAACTCACACCATCTGTTGATGCATTTTATGCAAGTCCCTAGACATCTACCCACGTCCATTGCAGGTACAACAGTTTACAGGCCACCATGATTGCTCGTTATTATCCTATCCATGTTTGTATGTGGTTACAGGAACTGCAGGAACGAGATTTAGATATTTGACTATGTTAGACTTAGTCAGACGTACGAGTGAAGCCTCACTAGTACGGCTGACAGGCTCATACGCATGGTTGGTGCTGAACTAAGTCACAATTACAACCTAAATAATAAGACACGAGTGAGTGATCACCCGTACGGTTGATGAAGCCAACTCGTACGTGTGATGAATGAATCGTATGGGTGTGTCAACAGCAGGGGTATATAAAGTCTTATGTTCTTCATTTTAGGTTAAGCCTCTCATTTGTTACACACACTTAGATCTAGTGAGCTCCTTCGATTCTCTCTCAGTCCAAATCACCCAGGTGGTGAATAATAGCTCTAGGTGTTGATCTAATCACACTTGATTTAGTTGTGGTTTGACTAAATTAATCAAAAAAAAAAAAAAAAAACTTAACCTATTTACTAGAGGGTTTGATTCACTTATTCTGCCATTGTGTGAGTTAAATCTGTTGATTTCTAAGTTCCTAGTCATGTTTCATCACCTTCTATTCTTTCCCCCTCAACTCATATTTTAAAGTATTCATCAATATGCTCCATCCAGTTCTGATTCTCGATATACTTCTAACTTTCATATCGGTCATTCTTCTTTTTTTTTTATCTACCGCCGGAAGAATCTATTTACTTCTACTATACTCTTGGATTTATAGTGTTCCTAGTTCTCCCGTGTCTTTATATTGCTATATGCATCGATATATATGGTTTATAATTTCTGGTTTGTCGTTTGACTTTATATGTTCCCTTATATTTCAAAGTCTCTGCTTCTGTCTTCTATAATCATTATCATTCACAGTTAATGCTCTCTTTTATTTGCTGCAATTTATACCCCAATTTCTATTTCGGAGTTTTGTCCTTTCGTTTCTTCTTCTTATGACGATTAAGCACCGCTTGTAATGGTCCAGAATTCACAGATATAAATTTCGAAATGAACATTGTTAATGTTCTAGGAAGGAAATTGTGATGGCACGATCTTGACTTGTCAAATTACTAAAATACCTTGAAAAAGGCCGAATCATCAAGAAATATTTTCTTGATATTTTAGAGGTTAAATAGAATACAAGAGTCGTATAACATGGCACATGATGATGTTATGATCTGTGAATCATCACGTTCCATTTAGAAACTCAGCATGACTTACTGTAATATAATCACATTGATCAAGTGTCATTATATTATACTAATTCATACTTCAGTTCCCAACACTACTTCAAAATATTCCTATTTTAAACTTGAATGTTTCAGAATTTAGAAACTAAAATAGTTTCTTTTATGATGTAATACAGATAGCGCGAAGAGGTAAATGATTTCAAATAAGAAAAATTAAGAAAATATCTTCAGAAATATGGAGGATATTTATAATTAAAGATATGATGATATTTTAGAATTTCTAATATCAGAGGATGATGAAGAATATTGTCCGTGGGGGTTTAGAGTCAGGAGCAAGTTATTCGTTAATGACTTCAGCAGATACTGAATTATTTGGATCCTTTGAAGTCAGGTTCAGTCTTTGTAATTTGTTCACAGCCTCCTTTCTACTTTGCTCAATCCGTTTTCCAGTTCCAAGACTTCTCTTTTTCTGCGCTTTGCCAGCACACCTATTCATTATCATCAAACTTTTACTGTTAAGGTCGTTTATAGTTTTTTTTTTTTTTTTTTGCTGCTTCATCAGTATTTTTCCATTTTCGGAGAACCAATTCGTAGTTCGAAGTGTTTTTCAGAATCTTCACATTCAAATTAAGTCCAGAAGATATACGTTATATATACACATATAACTGTTGGCGTAGACATGCTGCGAGATTTCAAAATACTGATTGCTAATTCCCAATGATTTGTATGGAAATTCTCATTACAAGATGCGAATGAGTAAATGATGGGGTTTCAATGAATAATTTTAATGACTTTTTGGAGAGGCTAAAGTCAAAGGGTAATAAAGTTGTTGATACATCTGTTAATAATGTGGTGGAATGTAAAAGGTTCCCTGATAACGATGGTGTATATCTCAAGGTTATAATAAGGTTAGTCTGACTGAAAAGTCGAAGTTGACTTGCTGGAGCTGTGACAAAACTGGCTACTTTGAATAGGAGTCGTAAAGTTATTTTTGCTAATAAATGCTAAAGAATCTGACGCGGATACGTTATTTAAACTTTTACTTTGGTTTCAAGAGTTTTCGGGTACATAACTGTGGGTAACATGTGGTTGGATCATCATCTCGATTGCTCATCATTTGAAGTGTCTTCAGAAATTTTCGAAGGGTTTGAACACAGATTGTAATCGTTAACATACATTTGATGTTCTAACACAGTTTTGAAGTCAAAATATAGCTTGTGAAAGATGTAAGGATCTAAGAGTGATGATTTTGGTCATATCTCAAGTTGAATTATGAGATTTCAAAATCAAAATATGTAATTAAATTTTGAATGAGTATGGTTGTTTTGATTTCTATAAAAGAATGTATATTGTTGTGAAAGTAGGGAGTATAATGGATGATTTGCTGAATCAGATTCGAAGAATGTAATATATTAATTGTGAATTTATATATCTCTCGGGTATTACCTACCCGTTAAAAAAAAAATTCACAATTAATATTTTGTACAAAAGAATTTTATTACAGTCTTTATGAAAATATATAAATGTATATTTTCTTCAGATGTAACATAGATTTAATGAGTTAATGTTAAATTAAACTCATTTGATTTACGGTTGAAACTAGAATTGAAAAATCCCTAAAGGCTTTAAAAAGTACATAACTTTTACGCAGTATTTCTTTAATGACATTGAAATTATGAATCAATACTTCGTTATTTGTTGATGTATGATGTTCGGTTCGTGGAATTCTTGTGAATTTCGCAAAGTACGAATGATGTTATCTGAAAAGTTTCGGGTACATCGATGATGAAAGTGTAAAATCAAATATATACTTGATTTATTATGAATTGGAATTTGTTGAATTGCGACAGAGATTGTAGTTAATGCTGGTTAAGTTGCGGCCGAAGGACGTACATTATTGCATATTTGTAATATGAATTAACCGAGTAGTTAAGATTCACACACAATAGCTTAGCACGAAAAGATTTATTTTTATTTCAAAATATATAAAATATACATATAATTTCTTCAAAGGGAATGAGTTAATTCTTCATAACTCGTTGATACAATATACGGGTTATTGATTCGTAATGATGTCCATAGTGATTCTTGAGCTGACGGAGTTTGTGATGTTATAGGTGTTGTTGATTCTGATGTTGACTGTACTGATGATGTTGGTGACGCTGACGGTACTGTTGATGCTGTTGGTAAAACAAGTTTAGCTTGTTAATCACACACCATTTTTGTCAGGGTTTCTACTCTTCCTTCTATCATTTTGGTTTGCTTAACTGATTTATGGTTAGGGCTAGATTAGATAATCTCTAAGACTTTAGAGATTACATAATCTGCGCGGAATGTTTCTCCAATGAAGTTATGAATTAATACTTCGTCGGTTATTGTTGTTGGTATTCCTTGGTATCTACAGGGCTTATGACATTGGTGCTCGTGGGACAGAGTGTAAAGTTGAGATTTACGACGTGGTTGTGGTTGGGGTGGTAATGGTACTATTGGCGTTGATGATGGTGTTACTGGTTATGCTGCTGCTGGTGTTTGTAATCTCTGCACCATATTCTCCAAAGCCACTACCCGAGCGCGAAGCTCGTTGACTTCTTCTATTATATCGGGGTGATTGTCGGTTCGGACGAGCGGATAAATAAAATCTAAAATTTGATGTAATATATAATCGTGACGAGATACTCTGGAAATGAGCGAGAAAATGGTTTTTCGAACAGGTTCGCCGGTAAGTGCTTCAGGTTCTTCATCAAAAGGGCAATGTGATGGATGGAAGGGATCACCTTCTTCTTGTCTCCAATGATTGAGGAGGCTACGAACCCATCCCCAATTCATCCAGAATAGGTGATGACTGATTGGTTGATCTATTCCGGTCACACTGTTTTCGGAGCTGGAGTGGGATTCCATTTTGAAATTCGAGGAACTTGAATTAATGATGAATTCCATTTCGTACGATTGAATAAGGATTTTTTTTTTCGATATGAAATGATTTTCGGTTATTGGATGGTATTCTAATTACATAGAATATCCATATATATAGAACAAAAGATTTCGTAAATTACGGAGGAATTTACGGGATATATCAGGCAACGTTTACATTAATAGATACGATAAGATATGATTTAGCAGATACGCTAAGATATGAATTTTTGTCCATACACTATTCATGCAATCAATGCAGCAAGACGTGTCTTAGACTAAAAATGATAAGCAGGTAATTTCCTGAGGATGATAAGTAGTTAATTTTTGACACAAAATGATAAGCAAAACTATTGACGTGCAGACACGGTCGAAGTCCAGACTCACTAATGCATCCTATCGACTTATCTGTTAGACACACTAATGCAGACCTGGTTCGCTAAGACCACCGCTCTGATACCAACTGAAAGGACCCGTTCATATACATTATAAATGATTCACAATAGTTGATTACATTGCGAGGTATTTGACCTCTATATGATACATTTTACAAACATTGCATTCGTTTTTAAAAGACAATCTTTCTTTACATCGAAATTTGACAGGCATTTATACCATTTCATAATATCCACTATCCAACTAATAATTGATTTAATAATAATCTTTGATGAACTCAATGACTCGAATTCAACGTTCTTCGAAATATGCTATGAAAGACTCCAAGTAATATCTTTAAAATGAGCAAATGCACAGCGGAAGATTTCTTTAACACCTGAGAATAAACATGCTTTAAAGTGTCAACCAAAAGGTTGGTGAGTTCATTAGTTTATCATAATCATTTATTTCCATCATTTTAATAGACCACAAGAATTTCATTTCCAGTTCTCATAAATATACGTCCCATGCATAGAGACAAAAATAATCATTCATATGGTGAACACCTGGTAACCGACATTAACAATATGCATATAAGAATATCCCCTATCATTCCGGGATCCTCCTTCGGACATGATATAAATTTCGAAGTACTAAAGCATCCGGTACTTTGGATGGGGTTTGTTAGGCCCAATAGATCTATCTTTAGGATTCGCGTCAATTAGGGTGTCTGTTCCCTAATTCTTAGATTACCAGACTTTAATAAAAAGGGGCATATTCGATTTCGATAATTCAACCATAGAATGTAGTTTCAATTACTTGTGTCTATTTCGTCAAACATTTATAAAAGCGCATGTATTCTCAGTCCCAAAAATATAAAGGGTAAAAAGGCAAATGAAACTCACCATACTGTATTTCGTAGTAAAAATACATATAACGTCATTGAACAAGTGCAAGGTTGGCCTCGGATTCACGAACCTATATTAATTATATATATTTATATATTGGTCAATATTTGTATAGCAATTTAGGTCAGGTCATAGTGTAATCCTATCCTATAGCTCGAGTCTGACTCTACAGTATAGTAACATGTTATATTACTCATGCTCAATTAAGATTCTAGTAAAAGGTGACGTGTGAAACAACGTAACACAAATGGTTTCATAATCATAAAATAGTATTTTAGTTTTTTTTTTTTTTTAGAGAAAATCAACACAAAAAGTTAACTGAAAAGTTAACAGGAAAAGTCAAAGTTCAAAGTCAAAAGTCAAAGGTTAAAGTCAAAAGTCAAAGGTCAAAGTAAAAATGAGGTCGCATGCAAATATATAATAACTTATACAAAAATGATTTTCGGTCAAACATGACTAAACGGGCCACTTCAGCTATTTTTAGAAAAATTATCGGAACTCCGATTGATAAACGGCCAAAGATAAAAGTTACACATTACCAAAAAGATTAAGCATAAATATTACAGAAGTAAACTAAACCTAGACAACTCGTAGTTGCCAATGCGTTTTCGGCGTTTCAAAGTTAATTTTTCAGCTTTAATAAATTTACAAGAGTGACCGAGTAGCCTACTTTGGAGATTTTTAGAAAATTCCTCAAAACTCGTATTGACAAACGGTCAAAGCCTGCAAATTCTCGTTACCACAAAGATATAACATGATTTTTGGCAAGAGTAAACACATATCAGGCCGACCATGACAACTGATACAAAACTGACATTTTTAAAGAAAAAAGTTTCAGCTCTTTTTAGAATTTTAAAATGTGACCAAACCGTCAACTTTGATGATTTTTAGAAAAATCGTCGAGACTCGAATTGACAAACGGCCAGAGTCATTTGTTAGATCTTACAGCAAAGAATTCAGTGGTATTTTTTTTTTATATATGAAACAACGCAGATCAGCGAGAATTCCAGTTCCCGTTTCGACATTTCATCAAAATTTGCAAAACTTCTTTTATCCATAACTTGACAACCGTTCAACGAAACGAGACGTGCTTTATATGAAAATTCATCTACTCGACGAGTAGAATCCAAATAACCACTTTTTATAACCCATAAAATTAGTTCACTAATTATCATCAGCAATTTTAATTACGAAATTAATTATGCAATTTGTTTATTTCATAACTTTCTAACCGTTACTTGGATTCAAGTGATTCTTAAACCAAAATTCAACTATTTTTCGCTAGCTTTCCAACGACATGCATATCTTATACCTTATCTCAATCGTATATGTAACTAATTCAGGAATCAACATAACCTATCTAATGGCAATATCAAAAGTACAAGCATGCATAATCCTATATACTCGAGCACTAGTCAGGGATACACTATTAGTATGTAAAAATTAAATTATGAGTACTCACATATCAATATTGAGATTCAATATTGCAGGAAAGGTACGTAAACGCAACGGAGATGATAAACACTATATTGACCTCACGAGCATACCCCTGAACCATACTCAATCACCTCCATAGCTATAACTCATAATTTCCTTAATCCTATCCCACTCGAAAAAACAACTTCGAAATCACTCGGACAGCACTCCGTCGTAATATTTTATGTATACTAATAATATCTTGAGATAATACGGAGTAAATATATATATATGTAAATCGATTGAGAGAGTTTAGAGAAAACTATATTCAAGTTTCTATGAAATAATGAAACCTATTGAATTCTATTTATAATAGATTTTTGAATTATTAAAGTGAATTATTAAAGTATGAATTATTAAAGTGAATTATTAAAGTATGAATTATTAAAGTGAATTATTAAAGTATGAATTATTAAAGTGAATTATTAAAGTGAATTATTAAAGTATGAATTATTAAAGTTAAAGTAAAGTAAAAATAAAGTAAAGGTAAAGTTTAAGTATAGTAAAAGTATAAAACTATGTACGTATAATACGCGTATAAATATATATAATATTAATTTAAATCGTTATATATATTTAATAAAATAAAATATAAATATCGTTATCTTTATCATACTAGTTAAGTAATGAGTTGTCAAAAGTGGTTCTAGATATTTATAAAAGTTATATACGTTTTAATAATAAAGTTCTTTTTAAACTGAAAATATTTTTGTACGTTTGAAACTAAATAGATCAATCGAGTCTTTATGAGATTCAATCTTCCACTATCCTTTGTCTAGTTCTCAATGATTGACAATTTGTTCATATTTATAAATCACTTTACCATTTTCCGAATATTGTTAAAATGAAAAGATTTCTCAAATCAACGTGGGCCTTTCAACAGAGACTTGTAATCATAATTTAATATATCTGATAATTCAATCATTTGATCTTATCTTCTAATTCCATTGATAAACATTTTGAAACAGATACAATCATATAAAGTATTGAATCTAATATTTTGTTTACGTTTCAAGTTATAATATATATACACATATACATATATAATCATATTCGTTTAATGGTTCGTGAATCGTTGGAACTTGGTCGAGGTTGAATGAATGTATGAACATAGTTTAAAATTCTTGAAATTTAACTTAACAAATATTGCTTATCGTGTCGGAATCATATAAAGATTAAAGTTTAAATTTGGTTGGAAATTTCTGGGTTATCACATGAACTAGTATAATATAATGAAACTTGATCAACTTCATTATATTACAGTAAGTCATGTTAAGTTTCTAATGGAATATGATGATTCACAGTACCGTCATCATGTGCCATGTTACACGACTTTTACATTCTATCCAATTCCGAAACATATTAAGAACAAATCATCTTGATAGTTCTATTTTCCTGGATATTCTGGTAATTTGACAAATCAAAATCGTGCCATTACCATTCCTTTCTTAGAGCATTAGCTATGTTCATTCCGAATTTTATACCTACGAATTTTGAACTATTGATCGCTTGACTCAAGGACGGGAAGAAGAAACGAAGGGACAAAGTCCCAAAATAGAAATTGGGGTATAGATTACAGCAAATAGGAGAGAGTATTAACTATGGATGACAATGATTATGGAAAACAGAAGCAGGAGCATCGAAATATAAGGAAAGATATCAAACCCAATAACCACCCAGAAACTACAAACCGTGTGTATCAATACGTATGGCGACGTAAAGACACGGGAGAATTAGAAACATTATAATTCCAAGAAAATCATAAAAGTGAATAGATTCTTCTAGCGGTAGATGAAAGAGAAGAATGAAAGATATGAAAGTTAGAAGTATAACAAAAATCAGAACGGGATGAAGCATTTTAAAGGATACCTTAAGGTATGAATTAGAGGAGGAAGAGTAAGAGATGTGAGGTATGGAAGTAAGAAAGGGAAGGAGGTGGATTTATAGTGAAATATCCGACAAAGAAATCGAAAAATATTATCGCATTAAATCAAAGGAGATCCTGTTTTCTAAATCATCGAAGAACCAAATCTTATTACATAAGATTTTCTTTAAATCCCTTAAATTCTGGAAATCAATCCTAATCTCGACATCGGTTAAAACAATTCTATATTCACTCATTTCATTCTTTTGTGATAGCTTCACTCGTGCGCTTCACATGACCGAATCGTTTTATCCATATCTTCCAATAATGATAAAACTCTATTAATACCTCATATTCGTCATGAAAACATTCCTATTGTTATTTATGACAACCTCTACCAAATTTCGGGATGAAATTTCTTTAACGGGTGGGTACTGTAACGACCCGGATTTTTTCGATCGTTTTACACTTATAAGATTAATATTTACATAAATTAAAACTTACCAACATGATAAGCAATCTAAATTGTTGAGATTTATGATTTTGAAAAGAGTTTTACATAACGTTTAACCGTCTAGTTTGACCGATGATATCACGAACTATACAATATATGTTAATTATACGTTTGTGTATATATATATATATACATATTTAACATGATTTAAGGATGTTTAAATATCTCATTTTGTATTAATAACAATAAGTTATAAGTATATTTTGAAACTACTAACTTAAGATTTCAAAACGATAACTATACGTAACGTTATTTGACATAAATACTTACGACCTATAATGTTTATACATATATCGTATATATAATGTATTTAATCACTTTTAAAGACTTAAATACATAAAACAATATAAGTATATTCACAAAAGATAGCTATATTTGAATCCTCATTCCATTTTTCACAAGATTTCTATACGTATATCTAGAGTATATGTACTCGTATCATACCTAGCTTCTATACGTATTTACTATTGGTATATACACATCAAATCACCACCAACCAGCCCTTGTTCATGCCTTATGTATAAGGTAACTACTTTTGTTATTTAGTATGACAATTTCACATGATTAAAAGATCTTTTCACAAAATTACAAATTTATACACCTTTTACACCACCATAAATACATGCATCCATTTTCAATTTTTAGAACATCATTTCTCTAGCTAAACACACACACTTACTAGCCTCATGTCTCTCTAAGAACTCCAGCAAAAATCCTCTCAAGAATCACCTTAAACACCACCATAAAAAGATCAACAAAAACACTACAAAAATACAACTTTCAATTCAAGTTTATGTCTTAAGTTGCTTCCAATCTTTCATCCAATTTCATCACTCTTTTAGTTCTAGGTTTTTACTCCTCTTTTATAGCAATCTTGTCCAAGTAACTTGAGGTAGTAACTTTGTTCATAACCTTATTCGATTCATATATATATAGCTATCTTATTGTATGGTATACAATTTTAACAACAAAAACATAGTTTGAATGATTTCAAACTTGTTTGCAAACTAAATAGATCCTTCTAACTTAACTTTTAAAATACTTAAAGACCTGTAATATAACTTAAATATATGCTAATTTAACAAGGTATAACTTGGTTTTTCAAAGAATACCTTAAAAAAACTGTTTTTATGACGTCGGAGTGCAACCGGGGGCTGTTTTGGGTTGGATAATTAAAAACCATCTTGAACTTTGAATTGGAGGTTTATATTCTGGAAAAATGATATTTCTTATGAATATGTTAACACATAAAAATTTCATGATTTAATTCATAGTATAAGTATTTTTAGAAAAATGGTCATTAAATGATGTTTTTGTAACAAAAATGATTAACTTCATAAGTTTCACCAAAATTTGACCTATGACCTATGATTTCGAATACAAACTAAGGTATTTACAGTTCATATTCTTAAAGAGGGACTCAATCCAAGGAAGTGGAAAGTTGAATCAACGAAAACGGAGTTGTAACGAAGAAATTATGACCAAAACAAAATCGGATATCCAAGACTAGTTTAGCCACGAAAATAATTGGAGAAAATTAAATAAATCACATCTTCCTAAAGTAACATGATATTTTATACATATGTACTCATAATTTAATTTTATATGGTTCAGGATCACCCGTAAACAATACGAGAAGATTAATCATAAGATCCCATGATTGTACGCAACACGTCATTTGACAACACCGGTACTTTATGTACGCAACACGTCATTTGACAACACCGGTACCATGGGTCAAGATTAATCTCGACCAATACATATACGATGGGGGTTTTATTTATTTCATTGGGGGTTTATTAAACAACTAAATATGAACCATTAAAATTGAATTACTAACATCGGACTGCTAACTACGGACTAAGGAATTATTAAAAGTATTAAAAGTATTATAAGTATATATATGTGACGATTGTTTAAAAAGAAAAGGTATTGATATATTATATATGGATAGGTTCGTGATATCAATCGGAGACCAAGTCGAAATTACATATCTTCAAGACAAAAGTGAGTATATAGTCCCACTTTTAAACTCTAAATATTTCGGGATGAGAATACATGTATTTTATGTTTTACGCTATGGACACAAGTAACTGAAAAATATATTCTACGTTGAGTTGTACCACTGGCATACTTCCCTGTAGCTTGGTAACTAATATTTACAGCGGTATTGTAAACGCGAATCCTGTTGATAGATCTATCGGGCCTGACAACCCCAACCGGACTGGACGACCAGTATTCAACGGTTGCACAGTACTTCGTTTCGTGACTACACCTTGGTACGGTGTAGTAAGATTTCATAATAAAGGGAATATGCGACGTGATTAAATGTTAAGTATGGTTACCAAGTGCTCAACCACTTAGAATATTTTTATTAAAATGTTTATATATGAAATCTTGTGTTCCATTGTTATAACGCTGCTAGCATCAAACCTATATATCTCACCAACTTTATGTTGACGTTTTAAAGCATGTTATTCTCAGGTATGAATTAAGTCTTCCGCTGTGCATTAGCTCATGTTAAGGATACTACTTGGGACCTTTTAAGCCATGATACAAAGACGTTGCATTCGAGTCATTGGAGTTCAATAGAGAATATAAATAAGTAAATGACAGATTAGGTCATTTGGATATTATGAAATGTTAGACGAAAATGTCAAATATTGATGTAATGATAGTTTGCCTTTTAAGAATAAATGCAACATTTGTAAAATGTATCATATAGAGGTCAAGTACCTCGCAATGTTATCATATGTTATTGTATTCGTCCCTATGGATTGGGTCGGGTCGTCTCACTTGCGGTTATTCCAAATAATATATATAGATGACGTCGATATGATATGTTAAAACATTGTATACGTGTCCCGATTTATCCGACGATATTTAAAGTGCATAAAATAAATAACAGAAATTAAATGACGATAAATAAAATTGTGAGAATTAAAATTGCGATAAATAAATTGCGATAAATAAAATGTAATAAGGAATTAATAGTTAGCTAGGAACAGTTAGCTAGGATTTTGTTAGCGTGTATTCTTAACAAAATTTCTCATAGTTAATTTGTTTGTTTTTAACAAATTTTATTTTTGTCCAATATTTTCTTCATTATGCCACTTGTTGGATTCTGATAGGTCAAAATTCAATTATGAAATTGAATGAAAATGGTTATTCTGCGGTTAACGGATATGTATATGTGTGGATTTGAACAGTATTGTTAATGACTGCTGAATCTGAATTGAAGAATGTACAGTGTAACTTATTAATGTGAAATCTAAATATTCCTCGGGTATTACCTACTCGTTAAAATATTTTCTCCATTAACAGTTTGTACAAAAGAATCTTTTAAATTACAATCTTTATGAAAATATATATACATATATATTTTCTTCAGATGTAATCATGTATTTAATGAGTTAATATACTATTAAACTCATTTGATTTATCGTTAGAACTAGAATACATTATCTCTAAAACATTAGAGGTTACATAATCGCCATGTCGAATGAAGGTAAATGAGGTAGAACGATACGTAGAAAGAAGATAATCGATGTAGGACGTCATGTAGTACGATGATTATGCTGGAGGTACAGATTGTGAGTTTGAGGCATGTAGTGTTGAGGCTTGTGATGCGGATGTTGTTGTTGGTGGTGGTAATGGTACTATTGGTGTTGATGATGGTGGTACTGTTGGTGCCGGTGACGCTGCTGATGCTTGTATCCTTTGCACCATATTCTCCAAAGCCACTACTCGAGCGCGAAGCTCATTGACTTCTTCTACTACACCGGGATGATTGGCATTTCGGACAAGCGGACAAATTGAAATGTTTCGCTCATATTGATTATAAACGTTCCATATTAATTGATTTCGTCGCGAGGTTTTGACCTCTATATGAGACGTTTTTCAAAGACTGCATTCATTTTTAAAACAACCATAACCTTTATTTTATCGATAAAGGTTTTAAAAAAAACATTACGTAGATTATCAAATAATGATAATCTAAAATATACTATTTACACACGACCATTACATAATGGTCTACAATAAAAATATATTACATCGAAATAAGTTTCTTGAATGCAGTTTTTACACAATATCATACAATCATGGACTCCAAATCTTGTCCTTATTTTAGTATGCAACAACGAAAGCTCTTAATAATCACCTGAGAATAAACATGCTTAAAACGTCAACAAAAAATGTTGGTGAGTTATAGGTTTAACCTATATATTATCAAATTAATATAATAGACCACAAGATTTTATTTATTCAATAATCTTACACTCGCAAGTGTATAAAAATCATTCTATGATGAACACCTGGTAACTGACATTAACATAATGCATATAGAATATTCCCCGCATACTCGCAAGTATGTCATAAATTGGCAATCGCAATCACCATATAAATCGAAGTATTAAAGCATTCCAAATTCCAGAATGCGGTTTGTTAGGCCCATAGATCTATCTTTAGGATTCGCGTCAATTAGGGGTCATTTCCCTAATTCTTAGGCTACCAGACTTGGAGGGGCAATATTCAGTTTAATAATCCAACCATAGAATGTATTTTCGCATACTTGTGTCTATTTTGTAAAACATTTATAAAGCTGCATGTATTCTCATCCCAAAAATATTAGATTTTAAAAGTGGGACTATAACTCACTTTCACAGATTTTTCCTTCGTTGAAAATAAGACTTGGCCACTGGTCGATTCACGAACCTATAACAAATATGTACATATATATCAAAGTATGATTTAAATATATTCACAACATTTTTTATTACGTTTTTATGATTTAAGTTTGTTAACTTAGCAGTCCTCGTTAGTAACCTACAACTAGTTGTCCACAGTTAGATGTACTGAAATAAATCAATATATATTATCTCGAATCAATCCATGACCCAGTGTATACAAGTCTCAGGCTAGATCACAACTCAAAATATATATATTATTTTGGAATCAACCTCAACCCTATATAGCTAACTCAAACATTACTGCATATAGAGTGTCTATAGTTGTTCTGAAATATATATATATAGATGGGTCGATATGATATGTCAAAACATTGTATACGTCTCTATGGTATCCCAAGATTACATAATATGTATAATATAATATAAATTATATAGGATATGTTTAGTCTAGATTTGTTACAAAATTTGCGTAGCTAAAACTAGCAAATTTATCCAATTTTGTTTTACCCGTCATTTCTTTGTTTCAAATCCGTTTTGAGTGATTCAAGTTGCTATGGTTTCATAATGAACTGAAATTTATGAAACTAAACAGAAAAAGCATAAGTTTATAGTTGGAAATACAAGTTACAAGTCATTTTTTAAAGAGGTAGTCATTTCCGTCGAAAGAACGACATCTTGATGACCATTTTGAAAAACATACTTCCACTTTGAGTTTAACCATGATTTTTGGATATAGTTTCATGTTCATAAGAAAAATCATTTTCCCAAAAGAACAACTTTTAAATCAAAGTTTATCATAGTCTTTAATTATCAAACCCAAAACAGCCCGCGGTGTTACTACAACGGCGTATGTCCGGTTTTACGGTATTTTTCGTGTTTCCAGATTTTAAAACATTAAGTTAGCATATCATATAGATATAGAACATGTGTTTAGTTAATTTTAAAAGTCACATTAGAAGGATTAACTTTATTTGCGAACAAGTTTAGAATTAACTAAACTATATTCTAGTGATTACATGTTCAAATCTTCGAATAAGATAGTTTTATATATATGAATTGAATGATGTTATGAACATCATTACTACCTCAAGTTTAGTAGGTAAACCTACTGGAAGTGACAAAAATTGATCTAGCTTCAAAGGATTCTTGGATGGCTTGAAAGTTCTTGAAGTAGAATCATGACACTAAAACAAGTTCAAGTAAGATTATCACTCGAAATAAGATTGTTATAGTTATAGAAATTGAACCAAAGTTTGAATATGAGTATTACCTTGAATTAGAAAGATATCTTACTGTAAATAAGAAAGATTTCTTGAGATTGGATGATCACTTGAAATGGATTAGAAAGCTTGGAAGTAGACTTGTAAACTTGAGAGTATTCTTGATTTTATGAAACTAGAACTTATAGAATTTATGAAGAACACTTAGAACTTGAAGATAGAACTTGAGAGAGATCAATTAGATGAAGAAAATTGAAGAATGAAAGTGTTTGTAGGTGTTTTTTGTCATTGGTATATAGATTAGATATAAAGGATGTGTAAGTTTGTTTTCATGTAAATAATTCATGAATGATTTATAATATTTTTTGTAATTTTGTGAGATATTTCATGCTAGTTGCCAAATGATGGTTCCCACATGTTTATTGACTCACATGGGATGCTAAGGAGCTGATCATTGAAGTGTATATACCAATAGTATATACATCTAGAAGCTATGTATTGTACGAGTATGAATACGAGTGCATACGAGTAGAATTGTTGATGAAAATGAATGAGGATGTAATTGTAAGCATTTATGTTAAGTAGAAGTACTTTGATATATGTCTTGAAGTCTTTCAAAAGTGTACAAATACATCTAAATACACTACATGTATATACATTTTAACTGAGTCGTTAAGTCATCGTTAGTCGTTACATGTAAGTGTTGTTTTGAAACTTTTAAGTTAATGATCTCATTTAATGTTGTTAACCCATTGTTTATTATATCTAATGAGATGTTAAATTATTACATTATAATGATATTATGATGTATGAACATATCTTAATATGATATATATATATATACATTAAAATGTTGTTACAACGATAATCGTTACATATATGTCTCGTTTCGAAATCCTTAAGTTAGTAGTCTTGTTTTTACATATGTAGTTCATTGTTAACACATTTAATGATATACTTAATTATCATTTTATCATGTTAAACATAGTGTATCTATATCTTAATATGATTCATATGTATTTAGTAAGACGTTGTTATAACGATAATCGTTATATATATCGTTTCGAGTTTCTTAATTCAATAATCTCATTTTTATGTATATCACTCATTGTTAATACACTTAGTAAGATACTTACTTATCATAATATCATGTTAACCATATATATATATATATATATATATATATATATATATATATATATATATATATATATATATATATATATATATATATATATATATATATCAACATGTAGTTTTTACAAGTTTTTAACGTTCGTGAATCGCCGGTCAACTTGGGTGGTCAATTGTCTACATGAAACTCATTTCAATTAATCAAGTCTTAATAAGTTTGATTGCTTAACATGTTGGAAACATTTAATCATGCAAATATAGTTTTCATTTAATATATAATCATGGAAAAGTTCGGGTCACTACAGTACCTACCCGTTAAATAAATTTCGTCCCGAAATTTTAAGCGGTTGAAGGTGTTGATGCATCTTCTAGAAATAAGTGCGGGTATTTCTTCTTTATCTGGTCTTCACGTTCCCAGGTGAACTCGGGTCTTCTACAAGTATTTCATCAAACCTTAACAATTAGTATCTTGTTTTGCTTAAGCCTTTTAACCTCACGATCCATTATTTCGACGGGTTCTTCGATGAATTGAAGTTTTTCATTGATTTGGATTTCGTCTAGTGGAATAGTGAGATCTTCTTTAGCAAAACATTTCTTCAAATTCGAGACGTGGAAAGTGTTATGTACAGCCGCGAGTTGTTGAGGTAACTCAAGTCGGTATGCTACTGGTCCGACACGATCTATAATCTTGAATGGCCCGATGTATCTTGGATTTAGTTTCCCCCATTTACCAAATCGAACAACACCTTTCCAAGGTGAAACCTTAAGCATGACTATCTCTCCAATTTCAAATTCTATATCTTTTCTTTTAATTTTCGCGTAGCTCTTTTGTCGACTTTGGGCGGTTTTTAACCGTTGTTGAATTTGAATGATTTTCTTGGTAGTTTCTTGAATTATATCCGGATCCGTAATTTTTCTATCCCCAAATTCACTCCAACAAATCGGAGACCTGCACTTTCTACCATAAAGTGCCTCAAACGGTGCCATCTCAATACTCGAGTGGTAACTATTGTTGTAGGAAAACTCTGCTAACGGTAGGTGTCGATCCTAACTGTTTCCAAAATCAATAACACATGCTCGTAGCATGTCTTCAAGCATTTGTATCATCCTTTCGCTCTGTCCATCAGTCTGTGGATGATAGGCAGTACTCATGTCTAGACAAGTTCCTAATGCTTGCTGTAATGTCTGCCAAAACCTTGAAACAAATATGCCATCCGTAACAGAGATAATAGAGATTGGTATTCCATGTCTGGAGACAACTTCTTTCAAGTATAATCTCGCCAACTTCTCCATTTTGTCATCTTCTCTCATTGGCAGAAAATGTGCTGATTTGGTGAGACTATCGACTATTACCAAAATAGTATCATAACCACTTGCAGTCCTTAGCAATTTAGTAATGAAATCTGTGGTAATATTTTCCCATTTCTATTCTGGGATTTCAGGTTGCTGAAGTAGACCTGATGGTTTCTGATGTTCAGCTTTGACCTTAGAACACGTCAAACATTCTCCTACATATTTAGCAATATCGGCTTTCATACCCGGCCACCAAAAGTGTTTCTTGAGATCTTTGTACATCTTCGCCGCTCAGGGATGTATTGAATATCTGGTTTTATGTGCTTCCTTAAGTACCATTTTTCACACATCTCCAAACTTTGGCACCCAAATTCTTTCAGCTCTATATCAGGTTCCGTCTTCCCGAATATTAAGGTGTTTCTCTGATCCTTTGGGTATTTCATTCTTCAAATTCCCTTCTCTTACAACTCCCTGCTGCGCCTCCTTTATTTGAGTAGTAAGGTTAGTACGAATAATTATATTCATAGCTTTTACCCGCATAGGTTCTCTGTCCTTTCTACTCAAAGCGTCGCCTACCACATTCGCCTTCCCCGGATGGTAACGAATCTCGAAATCGTAATCATTCAATAACTCAATCCACTACGCTGCCTCATGTTTAGTTGTTTCTGATTAAATATGTGTTGAAGACTTTTGTGATCGGTATATATAATACTTTTAACCCCATATAAGTAGTGCCTCTAAGTCTTTAATGCAAAAACAACCGCGCCTAATTCCAAATCATGCGTCATATAATTCTGCTCGTTAATCTTCAATTGTCTAGATGCATAAGCAATTACCTTTGTTCGTTGCATTAATACACAACCGAGGCCTTTCTTTGAGACGTCACAATATATCACAAAATCATCATTCCCTTCAGGCAATGACAATATAGGTGCCGTAGTTAACTTTTTCTTCAACAATTGAAATGCTTTCTCCTGCACATCCTTCCATTCAAATTTCTTCCCTTTATGCGTTAATGCAGTCAAGGGTTTTGCTATTTTGGAACAAATTTTGGATGAATCTTCTGTAGTAACCAGCCAATCCTAAAAATTGACGTATATGCTTCGGAGTTTTTGGGGTTTCCCACTTTTCAACGGTTTCAATCTTTGCCGGATCCACCTGAATACCTTCTTTGTTCACTATGTGACTGAGGAATTGAACTTCTTCCAACCAAAATGCACACTTTGAAAATTTAGATTACAGTTTTTCCTTCCTCAACAACTCTAGCACTTTTCTCAAATGTTCTTCATGCTCTTGATCATTCTTTGAGTAAATAAGTATGTTATCGATGAAAACAATAACAAACTTGTCAAGGTATGGTCCACACACTCGGTTCATGAGGTCCATGAACACAGCTGGTGCGTTAGTCAACCCAAACGGCATAACCATAAACTCGTAATGACCGTAACGCGTTCTGAAAGCAGTCTTCGGAATATCATCCTCCTTCACCCGCATTTGATGATACCCAGAACGTAAATCAATCTTTGAATAAACTGACGAGCCTTGTAGTTGATCAAATAAGTCGTCGATTCTCGGTAGTGGATAACGGTTCTTGATGGTAAGTTTGTTCAACTCTCGGTAGTCGATACACAACCTGAATGTACCATCCTTCTTTTTGATAAACAAAACAGGAGCTCCCCATGGTGATGTACTTGGTCGTATAAAACCACGCTCTAAAAGTTCTTGTAGTTGGCTTTGGTGTTCCTTCATTTCGCTAGGTGCGAGTCTGTATGGAGCACGAGCTATTAGTGCAACTCCTGGTACAAGATCTATTTGAAATTCAACGGATCGGTGTGGAGGTAGTCCCGGTAATTCTTTCGGAAATACATCAGGAAATTCTTTTGCGACGGGAACATCATTGATGTTCTTTTCTTCGGTTTGTACTTTCTCGACATATGCTAAAACAGCATAGCAACCTTTTCTTATTAGTTTTTGCACCTTCAAATTACTAATAAGATTTAGCTTCGCGTTGTTCTTTTCTCCGTACACCATTAAGGGTTTTCCTTCTTCTCGTACAATGCGAATTGCATTTTTGTAACATACGATCTCTGCTCTCTCCTTTTTCAACCAGTCCATGCCAATTATCACATCAAAACTCCCTAACTCTACTGATATCAAATCAATCTTAAACGTTTCGCTAACCAGTTTAATTTCTCGATTCCGACATATTTTATCTGCCGAAATTAATTTACCGTTTGCTAATTCGAGTAAAAATTTATTATTCATTGGTGTCAATGGACCACTTAATTTAGCACAAAAATCTCTACTCATATAGCTTCTATCCGCACCCGAATCAAATAAAACATAAGCAGGTTTTTCATCAATAAGAAATGTACCCGTAACAAGCTCCGGGTCTTCTTGCGCTTCTGCCGTATTAATATTGAAAACTCTTCCGCGACCCTGTCTAGTAGTATTCCCCTGATTTGGGCATTCATTTCTGATATGACCCGGCTTCCCACATCCATAACAAATAATGGCGGTATTATTTGTTCCAACATTATTTGTTCCTTTATTCTTGTTAGCCATTGGTCCGTAAACTTCACAATTCGTCGTACCATGACCCTTTCTATTACACTTAGTACACGATGTCATACAAAGCCCAGTCGGATGGTATCCTTCACACCTCTGGCATGGTTTCTGCCTCTGGTTGTTATTGTTGGGATTGTTGTTGTTGCGGTTGTTGTTATTATTGGAACGATTATTGTAGTTGGTGTAGTTGGTGTAGTTGTTGTTGGGATTGTTATTGTTGTTGCAGTTAAAGTTGCGGTTGTGGTGGTAGTTATTGCGTTTGTAATTGCGATTATTGTTGTTATTGTTGTTGTATTGGTGACTCTTATCACTGTTTTCTTCCCACTTCCTCTTGACTTGTTTCATGTTGGCTTCTTCGATCGCTTGCTCTTTAATTCTTCCCTCAATCTGATTTATGAGTTTGTGAGCCATTAGACTTGCCTTTTGTATGGAGGCGGGCTCGTGTGAACTCACATCTTCTTGAATCCTTTCTAGTAACTGTAACGACCCGGAAATTTCCGACCAAATTTAAACTCTAATCTCTATATGGTTCCGACACGATAAGCAAAAACCCTAAAGTTGACCCGCATTTTTTTCGATCGTTCTATACTTATAAGATTAATATTTACATAAATTAAAACTTACCAACATGATAAGTAATCCAAATTGTCGAGATTTATATTTCCGAAAAGAGTTTTACACAACGTTTGACCGTCTAGTTTGACCGACGATATCACGAACTATACAATATATGATAATTATACGTTTGCGTATATATATGTATATATACATATTTAACATGATTAATGAATGTTTTAATATCTTATTTTGTATCAAAAACTATAAGTTATAAGTATATTTTGAAACTACTAACTTAAGTTTTCAAAACGATAACTATACGTAACGTTATTTGACATAAATACTTAAGACTTATAATGTTTATACATATATCGTATAAGTAATGTATTTACTCACTTTTAAGACTTAAATACATAAAATCATATAAGTGTATTCACAAAAGATAGCTATATTTGAATCCTCATTCCATTTTTCACAAAATTTCTATACGTATATCTAGAGTATTTGTACTCGTATCATACCTAGCTTCTATACGTATTTACTATTGGTATATACACATCAAATCACCACCTAACCAGCCTTGTTCAATGCCTTATGTATAAGGTAATTACTTTTGAATGATTGTAAGACTAATTACAAAAATACAAACTAAAATTTTGTCATGTTATCCTTAAAGATCACATTTTTAGGAGTATATATGTATCATCATTTTTGATTCATTTTACTTCCATTCTCTAGCTAAAAACACACACACTTTCAAGAGCTTTGAACTCCATAACAATCCAGCAAATTACCAAGAAGATCTAGCCATAAAAACCTTACTTAAACACCATAAGAAAACTCTTACAACAACACTTCAAGAAAACCTTCCAAGAACACAAACTTACTTCCAATCTTTCATCCACTTCCATCACCCTTTTGATTCTAGCTTTTTACTTCTCTTTTACAGCAACCTAGTCCAAGGAACTTGAGGTAGAATCTATGTTCATAACCTTATTCGATTCATATATATATAGCTATCTTATTTTGTGGTATAAAAGTTAAACAACAAGAACATAGTTTGAATGTTTTCAAACTTGTTTGCAAACTAAATAGATCCTTCTAACTTAACTTTTAAAATACTTCAAGACCTGTAATATAACTTAAATATATGCTAATTTAATAAGGTAAAACTTGGTTTTTCAAAGTATAAGTATTTTTAGAAAAATGGTCATTAAATGATTTTTTTTTTGTAACAAAATGTTTAACTTCATATGTTTCACTAATGTTTCACTTATGCCGTATGATTTTGAATACAAACCAAGGTATTTACAGTTCATAGTCTTAAAGAAGAACTCGATCCAAGAAGATGGCAATTTGAATCAACGAAAACGGACTTGTAACGAAGAAACTATGACCGAAACAAAATTGGTTATCCTAGATCATTTCAACTACGGGATCAATTGGAAAAAAAGATATAAATCACATATTTCTAAGATAACATGATATTTTATATATATGTACTCATAATTCAATTTCATATGGTTCAGGATCACCCGTAAACAACACGAGAAGATTAATCATAAGATCCCATGATTGTACGCAACACGTCATTTGACAACACCGGTACTTTATGTACGCAACACGTCATTTGACAACACCGGTACCATGGGTCAAGATTAATCTCGACCAACACATATACGATGGGGTTTTATGGGAGTTTTATTTATTTCGTTGGGGGTTTATTTATTGCGGGTATATTAAACATCTAAAAATGAACCATTAAAATTGAATTACTAACATCGAAACGCTAACTACGGACTAAGGAATTATTCAAAGTATTAAAAGTATTATAAATATATATACGAGATGTTTGTTTAAAATGAAAATATATTGATATATTATATATGGATAGGTTCGTGATATCAACCGGAAGACCAAGTCAAAAATATATATATCTTCGAGACAACAGTGAGTATATAGTCCCACTTTTAAACTCTAAATATTTCGGGATGAGAATACATGTATTTTATGTTTTACGTTATGGACACAAGTAACTGAAAAATATATTCTACGTTGAGTTGTACCACTGGCATACTTCCCTGTAGCTTGGTAACTGTTATTTACAGCGGTATTGTAAACGCGAATCCTGTTGATAGATCTATCGGGCCTGACAACCCCAACCGGACTGGACGACCAGTATTCAACGGTTGCACAGTACTTCGTTTTGCGACTACACCTTGGTACGGTGTAGTAAGATTTCATATTAAAGGGAATATGCGACGTGATTAAATGTTAAGTATGGTTACCAAGTGCTCAACCACTTAGAATATTTTTATTGAAATGATTATATACGAAATCTTGTGGTCCATTGTTATAACGCTGCTAGCATCAAACCTATATATCTCACCAACTTTATGTTGACGTTTTAAAGCATGTTATTCTCAGGTACGAATTAAGTCTTCCGCTGTGCATTAGCTCATGTTAAGGATACTACTTGGGACCATTTAAGCTATGATACAAGGACGTTGCATTCGAGTCATTGAAGTTCATTAAAGACTATTGTTATGAAAATGGCAGATTAGATCATTTGGTTGTTATAAAATGTTAGGCTAATATGTCAACTCTCGATGTAATAATAGATTGCCTTTAAGAAATAAATGCAACGTTTGTAAAATGTATCATATAGAGGTCAAGTACCTCGCGATGTTATCAACTATTGTAATTCGTTTTTAATCTATATGGACGATGTCCGGATGATTAGTTTCGGATCCTTTCAGTTGGTATCAGAGCGTTGGTCTTAGCGAACCAGGCCTTGCATTAGTGTGTCTAACTAGTAGTTGTTAGGATACATTAAGTGAGTCTGGACTTTGACCGTGTCTGCCTGTCAAAAGTTTTGCTTATCAATCCTAGTCGGAAATCATCTGCTTATCATCCTTAGGGAACTGCCTGCTTATCATTCTTAAGTCTAGACACGTCTTACTGCATTTAGTGCATCGATAGTGTATAGACAAAATTCATATCTTAGCGTATCTGTTACTATAGACATTGCCTGACGTATTTCAAAGATTCTCCGTAATTCATGGGATTTTGATATTATATATACATATGTAAATTATGTATTGAAGAGTACCAAACCCAACTCCTATAATCTATTCCAAACCAAAAATTCACTTCTCCGACTATACAAGATGGATTCTTCATCCAGTTCGAATTCCTCCGACTTCGATAGCTACGCCGATATGGATTTCCATTCGAGCTCCGAGAACAGCATCACCGGAATGGATCAACCAATTTCCCATCATCTATTTTGGATGAATTGGGGATGGGTTCGTAATATACTAAATCTCTGGAGGCAAGAAGAAGGTGATCCATTCCATCCACCAAATTGTCCTCTTAACGATGAACCTGAAGCACTTACCGGCGAACCTATTCGAAACACCATTTTCTCGCTCATTTCTAGAGTATCTCGTCATGATTACATACTATCCCATATTTTGAATCTTGTTCATTCGATCGTTCCAACCGTCAATCATCCCGGTATAATAGAAGAAGTCAACGAGCTTCGCGCTCGGGTAGTGGCTTTAGAAAATACGGTGTGAAGGTTACAAACACCAGCAGCAGCACCAGCAGCATAATCTATACCACCATCATCAACGCCGACAGTACTCTTGTCACCCCCAAAATCTCAACATCACAATCTGTATCTCGAATATCAACATCACACGACTCAATATCTGTACTTCGAGTATGATCTTCGTTCTATATATCGTTCTACATCAATTATCTTCGCTTTACGTATCGTATGACGATTATGTAATTTCTAAAGTCTTAGAGATTATGTAATCTAGAATTAACGATAAATCAAATGAGTTTAATATCTTATTGACTCATTAAATCTATGATTATCTCTGAAGAAAATATATATGCAAGTATATTTTCATAAAGATAGTAATTAAAAATTCCTTCGTACAAACTAATAATGATGAAAATATTTTAACGGGTGGGTAGTACCCGAGGAATATTTAGAATTCACATTAATAAGTTATATTGTACATTCTTGAATCTGATTCAACGGTCATTTGTTATTTTACTTACAACCATCGATATACGTATCCGTTCACCCCAGAATAACCATTTCCATTTAAATTTCATATTTGAATTTTTTTTTTTACCTATCCAAATCCAACAAGTGGCATAAAGAAGAAACATTGGACAATTAAAATGAAATAAAATGTTGATTATAACATATGAAACTAAACAATTCTTCAATTTTGCCACTTGATTTCATCCTAAACCTCATTTGTACTTCGACAATTATAATCCTCATTCAAATCTTTTCATGATTCTTGAAAACACCTCGATCGAGAAGTTGAACCAGCCGCACCTCGTTTACGGAAGAAAGATTTATGCATACAGTGATGCACCTGAAAAATTTTCGAAACCGAAGTTATAGTTAAAACGTATCCGCGTCGAATTCCTTATCATTCATTATCAAAAACAATCATACGATTCCTTTTCAAGAAGCTAATTTTGTCACAGCTCCACTTCGACTTCTCAGTGAGACTACTCCTATTATAATCTCGATATTTATACTTTGTCCTTTCGACGTTGTTACCGGAGAACCTTTTTCACAACATCATCAGCAGACGTACCAGCAACTCGTTATCTCTTTGGCGAAACCCGCAATCAGTATTTTGAAAATCTCGTAGAAATTCTCCCAGTTATACCGAGAACGACTATCCCTAAGAATTACATTTTTCGAATGTGAAGTTCTGAAAAACATCCTGGACTATGAAGTAGTTCTTGAAATGCTGAAGAAGCAGAAAAAAAAAAAAAAAAAAAAAAAAAAAAAAAAAAAACTGTAAACGACTTTAACAGTCAAAAGTTTAATGATGAAGTACATTGTATTGGTAAAGCTTAGAAAAAGAGGAGAGTTGGAACTGGAAAACGGATTGAGCAAAGTATGAAGGAGGATGTAGATAAATCACAAGAACTGAATCTGCTTTCAAAGGATTCAAACGATTCATTGCTTGCTGAAACCATTAGTAAAAAAAAAACCTACCCCTTATCCTAAACCTTTCCCGATGATATTCTTCATCATCATCTTATCTTAGATATTATAAGATATCTTCATATCTTTTGTTATACATATCCTCCATATTTCTGGAGATATTCTCACAACTGTTCTTATCCAAAATCATGTATTTCTCCGTAATATCTGCGTTACAATATAAAAGAAACTGTGTTAGTTTCTAAGTTCTAAAACCTTCAAGTTTAAAATAGGAATGTTTTGAAGTAGTGTTGGGAACTGATACATGAATTAGTATAATATAATGAAACTTGATCAACTTCATTATATTACAGTAAGTCATGTTAAGTTTCTAATGGAATGTGATGATTCACAGTACCGTCATCATGTGCCATGTTACACGGCTCTTACATTCTATCAAGTCTCCAAACATATTAGAACGTATCACCTTGATAGTTCTATTTTTCCGGAATATTCGAGTAATTTAACGAATCAAGATCGTGCCATTACAATTTTATTCTAAAACCAATAGCTAGGTTCATTCCAAATTTTATACCTACGAATTCCGAACTATTGATCGCTTGACTCAAGGACGGGAAGAAGAAACGAAGGGACAAAGTCCCAAAATAGAAATTGGGGTATAGATCACAGCAAATAGGAGAGAATATTAACTATGGATGACAATGATTATGGAAAACAGAAGCAGGAGCATCGAAGTATAAGGAAAGATATCAAACCCAACAACCACCCAGAAACTACAAACCATGTATATCAATACGTATGGCGACGTAAAGACACGGGAGAATTAGAAACATTATAATTCCAAGAAAATCATAAAAGTGAATAGATTCTTCTGGCGGTAGATGGAAGAGAAGAATGAAAGATATAAAAGTTAGAAGTATAACAAAAATCAGAACGGGATGAAGCATTTCAAAGGATACCTTAAAGTAGGAATTAAGGAGAAAGAGTAGAAGATGCGAGTTGTGAAAAATAAGGAAACGAAGGGGTGGATTTATAGTGAAATATCCGACAGAGAAATCGAAACAGATTACCGCATTAAATCAAAGAAGATTCTGATCGCCGAATAACCAAATCTTATTACGTAAGATTTTTCCTAAATCCCTTAAATCCCGGAAATCAATTCTAAACCACGTCATCGATTAAAAACGATTCCATATTTACTCATTTCATTTTTTTTTTTGTGATAGCTTCGCTCGTGCGTCTCACATAACCAAATCGTTTTATCTAAATCTTTCAATAATGATAAAATTTCATTATTACCTCATATTCGTCATGAAAACATTCCTATTGTTATCTATGACAACCTCTACCAAATTTCGGGGACGAAATTTCTTTAACGGATGGGTACTGTAACGACCCGGAAATTTCCGACCAAATTTAAACTCTAATCTCTATATGGTTCCGACACGATAAGCAAAAACCCTAAAGTTGACCCGCATTTTTTTCGATCGTTCTATACTTATAAGATTAATATTTACATAAATTAAAACTTACCAACATGATAAGTAATCCAAATTGTCGAGATTTATATTTCCGAAAAGAGTTTTACACAACGTTTGACCGTCTAGTTTGACCGACGATATCACGAACTATACAATATATGATAATTATACGTTTGCGTATATATATGTATATATACATATTTAACATGATTAATGAATGTTTTAATATCTTATTTTGTATCAAAAACTATAAGTTATAAGTATATTTTGAAACTACTAACTTAAGTTTTCAAAACGATAACTATACGTAACGTTATTTGACATAAATACTTAAGACTTATAATGTTTATACATATATCGTATAAGTAATGTATTTACTCACTTTTAAGACTTAAATACATAAAATCATATAAGTGTATTCACAAAAGATAGCTATATTTGAATCCTCATTCCATTTTTCACAAAATTTCTATACGTATATCTAGAGTATTTGTACTCGTATCATACCTAGCTTCTATACGTATTTACTATTGGTATATACACATCAAATCACCACCTAACCAGCCTTGTTCAATGCCTTATGTATAAGGTAATTACTTTTGAATGATTGTAAGACTAATTACAAAAATACAAACTAAAATTTTGTCATGTTATCCTTAAAGATCACATTTTTAGGAGTATATATGTATCATCATTTTTGATTCATTTTACTTCCATTCTCTAGCTAAAAACACACACACTTTCAAGAGCTTTGAACTCCATAACAATCCAGCAAATTACCAAGAAGATCTAGCCATAAAAACCTTACTTAAACACCATAAGAAAACTCTTACAACAACACTTCAAGAAAACCTTCCAAGAACACAAACTTACTTCCAATCTTTCATCCACTTCCATCACCCTTTTGATTCTAGCTTTTTACTTCTCTTTTACAGCAACCTAGTCCAAGGAACTTGAGGTAGAATCTATGTTCATAACCTTATTCGATTCATATATATATAGCTATCTTATTTTGTGGTATAAAAGTTAAACAACAAGAACATAGTTTGAATGTTTTCAAACTTGTTTGCAAACTAAATAGATCCTTCTAACTTAACTTTTAAAATACTTCAAGACCTGTAATATAACTTAAATATATGCTAATTTAATAAGGTAAAACTTGGTTTTTCAAAGTATAAGTATTTTTAGAAAAATGGTCATTAAATGATTTTTTTTTTTGTAACAAAATGTTTAACTTCATATGTTTCACTAATGTTTCACTTATGCCGTATGATTTTGAATACAAACCAAGGTATTTACAGTTCATAGTCTTAAAGAAGAACTCGATCCAAGAAGATGGCAATTTGAATCAACGAAAACGGACTTGTAACGAAGAAACTATGACCGAAACAAAATTGGTTATCCTAGATCATTTCAACTACGGGATCAATTGGAAAAAAAGATATAAATCACATATTTCTAAGATAACATGATATTTTATATATATGTACTCATAATTCAATTTCATATGGTTCAGGATCACCCGTAAACAACACGAGAAGATTAATCATAAGATCCCATGATTGTACGCAACACGTCATTTGACAACACCGGTACTTTATGTACGCAACACGTCATTTGACAACACCGGTACCATGGGTCAAGATTAATCTCGACCAACACATATACGATGGGGTTTTATGGGAGTTTTATTTATTTCGTTGGGGGTTTATTTATTGCGGGTATATTAAACATCTAAAAATGAACCATTAAAATTGAATTACTAACATCGAAACGCTAACTACGGACTAAGGAATTATTCAAAGTATTAAAAGTATTATAAATATATATACGAGATGTTTGTTTAAAATGAAAATATATTGATATATTATATATGGATAGGTTCGTGATATCAACCGGAAGACCAAGTCAAAAATATATATATCTTCGAGACAACAGTGAGTATATAGTCCCACTTTTAAACTCTAAATATTTCGGGATGAGAATACATGTATTTTATGTTTTACGTTATGGACACAAGTAACTGAAAAATATATTCTACGTTGAGTTGTACCACTGGCATACTTCCCTGTAGCTTGGTAACTGTTATTTACAGCGGTATTGTAAACGCGAATCCTGTTGATAGATCTATCGGGCCTGACAACCCCAACCGGACTGGACGACCAGTATTCAACGGTTGCACAGTACTTCGTTTTGCGACTACACCTTGGTACGGTGTAGTAAGATTTCATATTAAAGGGAATATGCGACGTGATTAAATGTTAAGTATGGTTACCAAGTGCTCAACCACTTAGAATATTTTTATTGAAATGATTATATACGAAATCTTGTGGTCCATTGTTATAACGCTGCTAGCATCAAACCTATATATCTCACCAACTTTATGTTGACGTTTTAAAGCATGTTATTCTCAGGTACGAATTAAGTCTTCCGCTGTGCATTAGCTCATGTTAAGGATACTACTTGGGACCATTTAAGCTATGATACAAGGACGTTGCATTCGAGTCATTGAAGTTCATTAAAGACTATTGTTATGAAAATGGCAGATTAGATCATTTGGTTGTTATAAAATGTTAGGCTAATATGTCAACTCTCGATGTAATAATAGATTGCCTTTAAGAAATAAATGCAACGTTTGTAAAATGTATCATATAGAGGTCAAGTACCTCGCGATGTTATCAACTATTGTAATTCGTTTTTAATCTATATGGACGATGTCCGGATGATTAGTTTCGGATCCTTTCAGTAACCCTTTTACAAATGCGTCGATTTTCTCTTCTTCATCTTCGAACGCTCCCGTACACAATAGGCACAACTCTGTGAATCATCGTTCGTACTTGGTAATATCAAACCCTTGTGTTCGTAACCCTCTAAGCTCTACCTTGAGCTTATTGAACTCGTTTCTAGGACGGTACTGCTCGTTCATTAAGTGTTTGAATGCTGACCACGGTAGTGCGTAAGCAGCATCTTGTCCCACCTATTCTAGATAAGTGTTCCACCATGTTAACGCAGTACCCATGAAGGTATGTGTAGCGTACTTTACTTTGTCTTCTTCAGTGCACTTACTTATGACAAACACCGATTCAACCTTCTCAGTCCACCGTTTTAATCCGATTGGACCCTCGGTTCCATCGAATTCTAAAGGTTTACAGGCAGTGAATTCTTTGTAGGAGCATCCTACACGAGTTCTCGTGGCGTTAGTTCCATTGCTGGATTCAGAGTTATTGTTATTTTGCATCGTAGCCTGTACTGCAGCTATGTTTGCTGCAAGGAAAGCACGGAAGTCTTCCTCGCTCATGTTCAAATTCTGACGAGTCGTCGGTGCCATTTCCTTCAAAAATAGCCCAAAAGAATTAAGTTAATCATATAGAATAATAAGAGTAGTCAATAGTATTTCGTAGCATAATATGAACTCATTTATAAAAGCTTTTTCTTCATATTAGCGTTTTATAGTTTTAATTCGGGTAGTACCTACCCGTTAAGTTCATACTTAGTAGCTAATATACCATTCAACTACTACAATTCTATATGAAAAACTAATTATAATAATATTTCGCGTTCAAACCTTTATACAATATTTTACAAACTTACAATACCGCTATAATACATATAGCATGAAATATAGCACACAATAAATTTGATACAAAACAGTTGTGACAACAATCCTAGTTAATACACAAGTTGTTCAGCAAAAGTAATAAAAACATGTAATTCATAAGTCCAGAAACAAGTCATGCATTCTGGTTTTACTAAGACTACTTCCCATCCTTGGTCTTGTGGAACATAACCGTTGTGGCCATTGACAAGATAGCATGTTGTAACGTCGTCAAAGGGATGAGGGTTTCGTAATGCCCAACAGCCCCGTAATAATCTAAAAACCTTGTTTCTCACCTCAACTACTGAATCCGTCACTTGTGGGAAGGTTTTATTTAAAAGTTGTAATCTGATGTTCTTTTTCTCACTTTGGTGAGAAGCGAACATCACTAACCCGTAAGCATAACATGCTTCTTTATGTTGCATGTTAGAAGCTCTTTCTAACTCACGAAGTCCTACGTTGGGATATGTTGAGTCAAAATAGGTTTTTAACCCGTAGCGTAAAATTGCATTTGGGTTCCCCGCATTTAACGCTTTAAAGAAAACACCGCGTAACTTACGGTGTCCCCAATGTGATATACCCCATCTTTCAAATGAAAGCCTTTTATAAAATAAGGCATGGCTGGAACGTTCTTCAAATGTTCTACAAACTAATTTTTCCATAAATAATTGTGCCGATGAATTCTGACCGACTTTAGACAAGATTTCATCAATCATGTCCCCGGGTAGGTCTTCTAAAATTTTTGGTTGTCTATCCTTAACGTCCATTGTGTTTTTATACGTAAAACAGACGAGAATTAGATTCGTAAAAGATAATTATCAAATAATACAAGAAATTTTCACATACAACAAGAAAAGTACAAGCACACTTATTTTACATATTTTACACCTCATGATTACAACTCTTTATTCCGACTCACTAGTTTCTTCCTCTTCGGACCTGTTTCGTTTTGCTAATTTTCTAGGGATATATGATGTTCCTCTAATACGAGCCGTTGTTTTCACAAATGGTTTAGAAAAACCTGGTGGCTTAGAGGTTCCCGGGTTATTGTTACAACTTAAGAAATATGGGTGTTGACGATACATATAAAGTTCATCGGGGTTGGAATAGGTTTCTCTATTTTGATGCCCTTTCCCTTATTATTTTCTTTTGCTTTTTCAAATTGGGTCGAGGTAATTTCTATAACATCATCGGAATCCTCATCGGGATCCGATTCATCGGAAAATTGGTAATCTTCCCAATATTTTGCTTCCTCGGTGGAAACACCATTGACCATTATTAATTTTGGTCCATTCGTTGAGGGTTTTCTTTTACTTATATGTTTTTCTGTGGTTCCTAATATTTCCTCCTCCGGAACCTCTTCTTCTTCCGGTTCCTCTTCTTCTGGTTCCTCTTCGGGAATTTGTGAATCTTCCCAATATATATTCGACTCTTCATTATTATTAGGTGAGTCGATGGGATTTGTACTAGAGGTAGACATCTATCACACAATATCAAACATGTTAAGATATTAATATATCACATAATATTTACATGTTACAATTTGTATTTTCCAACAAAAAATATTAAGCAATCATTTTTAAAGAAAACACGGTCGAAGTCCAGATTCACTAATGCATCCTAACAAACTCGATAAGACACATAAATGCAAATTTTCTGGTTCTCTAAGACCAACGCTCGGATACCAACTGAAATTTCCCGTTCATATTGATTATAAACGTTCCATATTAATTGATTTCGTCGCGAAGTTTTGACCCCTATATGAGACGTTTTTCAAAGACTGCATTCATTTTTAAAACAATCATAACCTTTATTTTATCGATAAAGGTTTTAAAAAAAACATTACGTAGATTATCAAATAATGATAATCTAAAATATACCGTTTACACACGACCATTACATAATGGTCTACAATAAAAATATATTACATCAAAATAAGTTTCTTGAATGCTGTTTTTACACAATATCATACAATCATGGACTCCAAATCTTGTCCTTATTTTAGTATGCAACAACGGAAGCTCTTAATAATCACCTGAGAATAAACATGCTTAAAACGTCAACAAAAAATGTTGGTGAGTTATAGGTTTAACATATATATTATCAAATTAATATAATAGACCACAAGATTTCATTTATTCAATAATCTTACACTTGCAAGTGTATAAAAATATTCTATGATGAACACCTGGTAACCGACATTAACATAATGCATATAGAATATTCCCCGCATACTCGCAAGTATGTCATAAATTGGCAATCGCAATCACCATATAAATCGAAGTATTAAAGCATTCCAAATTCCAGAATGGGGTTTGTTAGGCCCATAGATCTATCTTTAGGATTCGCGTCAATTAGGGGTCATTTCCCTAATTCTTAGGCTACCAGACTTGAAGGGGCAATATTCGGTTTAATAATCCAACCATAGAATGTAGTTTCGCATACTTGGGTCTATTTTGTAAAACATTTATAAAGTTGCATGTATTCTCATCCCAAAAATATTAGATTTTAAAAGTGGGACTATAACTCACTTTCATAGATTTTTCCTTCGTTGGAAATAAGACTTGGCTACTGGTCGATTCACGAACCTATAACAAATATGTACATATATATCAAAGTATGATTTAAATATATTCACAACATTTTTTATTACTATTTTATGATTTAAGTTTGTTAAGTTAGCAGTCCTCGTTAGTAACCTACAACTAGTTGTCCACAGTTAGATGTACTGAAATAAATCAATATATATTATCTCGAATCAATCCATGACCCAGTGTATACAAGTCTAGGGCTAGATCACAACTCAAAGTATATATATTATTTTGGAATCAACCTCAACCCTGTATAGCTAACTCAAACATTACTGCATATAGAGTGTCTATGGTTGTTCCGAAATATATATATATATAGATGGGTCGATATGATATGTCAAAACATTGTATACGTGTCTATGGTATCCCAAGATTACATAATATGTATAATACAATATAAATTAGTTAGGATATGTTTAGTCTAAATTTGTTACAAAATTTTCGTAGCTAAAACTAGCAAATTTATCCAATTTTGTTTTACCCGTCATTTCTTCGTTTCAAATCCGTTTTGAGTGATTCAAGTTGCTATGGTTTCATAATGAACTGAAATTTATGAAACTACACATAAAAAATATAATTTAATAGTCGAAAATACAGGTTACAGGTCATTTTTTAAAGAGGTAGTCATTTCCGTCGAAAGAATGACATCTTGATGACCATTTTGAAAAACATACTTCCACTTTGAGTTTAACCATGATTTTTGGATATAGTTTCATGTTCATAAGAAAAATCATTTTTCCCAGAAGAACAACTTTTAAATCAAAGTTTATCATAGTCTTTAATTATCAAACCCAAAACAGCCCGCGGTGTTACTACAACGGCGTATGTCCGGTATTACGGTGTTTTTTGTGTTTTCGGATTTTAAATCATTAAGTTAGCATATCATATAGATATAGAACATGTGTTTAGTTGATTTTAAAAGTCAAGTTAAAAGGATTAACTTTATTTGCGAACAATTTTAGAATTAACTAAACTATGTTCTAGTGATTACATGTTCAAATCTTCGAATAAAATAGTTTTATATATATGAATTGAATGATGTTATGAACATCATTACTATCTCAAGTTTAGTAGGTAAACCTACTGGAAGTGACAAAAATTGATCTAGCTTCAAAGGATTCTTGGATGGCTTGAAAATTCTTGAAGTAGAATCATGACACGAAAACAAGTTCAAGTAAGATTATCACTCAAAATAAGATTGTTATAGTTATAAAAATTAACCAAAGTTTGAATATGAGTATTACCTTGAATTAGAAAGATATCTTACTGTAAATAAGAAATATTTCTTGAGATTGGATGATCACTTGAAATGGATTAGAAAGCTTGGAAGTAGACTTAACTTGATAGTATTCTTGATTTTATGAAACTAGAACTTATAGAATTTATGAAGAACACTTAGAACTTGAAGTTAGAACTTGAGAGAGATTAATCAGATGAAGAAAATTGAAGAATGAAAGTGTTTTTAGGTGTTTTTGGTCGTTGGTATATGGATTAGATATAAAGGATGTGTAAGTTTGTTTTCATGTAAATAATTCATGAATGATTTATAATATTTTTGTAATTTTGTGATATATTTCATGCTAGTTGCCAAATGATGGTTCCCACATGTTTAATGACTCACATGGGCTGCTAAGGAGCTGATCATTGAAGTGTATATACCAATAGTATATACATCTAGAAGCTGTGTGTTGTACGAGTACGAATACGAATACGGGTGCATACGAGTAGAATTGTTGATGAAAATGAATGAGGATGTAATTGTAAGCATTTTTGTTAAGTAGAAGTACTTTGATATATGTCTTGAAGTCTTTCAAAAGTGTACAAATACATCTTAATACACTACATGTATATACATTTTAACTGAGTCGTTAAGTCATCGTTAGTCGTTACATGTAAGTGTTGTTTTGAAACTTTTAAGTTAACGATCTCATTTAATGATGTTAACCCATTGTTTATTATATCTAATGAGATGTTAAATTATTACATTATAATAATATTATGATGTATGAATATATCTTAATATGATATATATATATACATTAAAATGTCGTTACAACGATAATCGTTACATATATGTCTCGTTTCGAAATCCTTAAGTTAGTAATCTTGTTTTTACATATGTAGTTCATTGTTAACACATTTAATGATATACTTAATTATCATTTTATCATGTTAAACATAGTGTATATATATCTTAATATGATTCATATGTATTTAGTAAGACGTTGTTATAACGATAATCGTTATATATATCGTTTCGAGTTTCTTAATTCAATAATCTCATTTTTATGTATATCACTCATTGTTAATACACTTAGTAAGATACTTACTTATCATAATCTCATGTTAACCATATATATCCATATATATATATATATATATATATATATATATATATATATATATATATATATATATTATCATGTAGTTTTTACAAGTTTTTAACGTTCGTGAATCGCCGGTCAACTTGGGTGGTCAATTGTCTACATGAAACTCATTTCAATTAATCAAATCTTAACAAGTTTGATTGCTTAACATGTTGGAAATATTTAATCATGCAAATATAGTTTTCATTTAATATATAATCAT